>NC_092720.1:221407996-221707996 GCF_047496885.1 Scyliorhinus torazame
ACACACCCCAACACACTCTCATATACACCACCCAAACACACTCTCATATACACACACCCAAACACACTCTCATATACACACACCCAAACACACTCTCATACACACACCCAAACACACTCTCATATACACACCCAAACACACTCATATATACACACACCCAAACACTCTCATATACACCCCCCAAACACACTCTCATATACACACACCAAACACACTCTCATATACACACCCAAACACACTCTCATATACACACACCCAAACACACTCTCATATACACACCCCAAACACTCTCATATACACACACCCAACACACCCATATACACCCCACACAAACTCTCATATACACACCCAAACACACTCTACACACCCAAACACACTCTCATAAACACCCCCAAACACACTCTCATATACACACACCCAAACACACACTCATATACACACACCCAAACACACTCTCATATACACACCCCAAACACACTCTCATATACACACACCCAAACACACTCTATATACACACACCCAAACACACTCTCATATACACACCCCAAACACACTCTCATATACACCCACCAACACTCTCATATACACACCCAAACACACTAACCCCCAAACACCTCCAATACACCCACACTATATACACACCCAACACACTCATATACACACCAAACCACTCTACAACACCACACTTCATATACACCCCAAACACACTCTCATATACACACACCCAAACACACTCTCATATACACACACCCAAACACACTCAATATACACCACCCAACACACTCTCATAACACAACACCTCCAAACACACTCTCATATACACACCCAACACACTCTCATATACACACACCCAAACACACTCTCATACACCCCAAACACACTCTCATATACACACACCCAAACACACTCTCATATACACACACCCAAACACACTCTCATATACACACACCAACACACTTCAAATACACACCCAAACACTCTCATATACACACACCCAAACACACTCTTCACACCCAAACACTCTCATACACCCCAAACACTCTCATATCACCTAACCTCATATACACACTCCCAAACACACTCTCATATACACACACCCAAACACACTCTCATATACACACACCCAAACACACTCTCATATACACACACCCAAACACACACTCATATACACACCCAAACACACTCTCATATACACCCCCCAAACACACTCTCATATACACACACCCAAACACACTCTCATATACACCCCCCAAACACACTCTCATATACACACACCTAAACACACTCTCATATACACACACCCAAACACACTCTCAGATACACCCCCCAAACACACTCTCATATACACACACCCAAACACACTCCCATATACACACACCCAAACACACTCTCATATACACCCCCCAAACACACTCTCATATACACACACCCAAACACACTCCCATATACACACACCCAAACACACTTTCATATACACACACCCAAACACACTCTCATATACACACACCCAAACACACTCTCATATACACACACCCAAACACTCTCATATACACCCCCCAAACACACTCTCAAATACATACACCCAAACACACTCTCATATACACACCCAAACACACTCTCATATACACACACCCAAACGCACTCTCATATACACCCCCCACACTCTCATGTACACCCCCCAAATACACTCTCATATACACACACCCAAACACACTCATATACACACACCCAAACACACTCATATACACCCCCCAAACACTCTCATATACACACACCCAAACACACTCTCATATACACACACCCAAACCCACTCTCATATACACACCTAAACACACTCCCAAACACACTCTCATATACACACACCCAAACACACTCTCATATACACACACCCAAACACACTCTCATATACACCCCCCAAACACTCTCATATACACACCCAAACACACTCCCATATACACACACCCAAACACACTCTCATATACACACACCCAAACACACTCTCATATACACACCTAAACACACTCCCAAACACACTCTCATATACACACACCCAAACACACTCTCATATACACACACCCAAACACACTCTCATATACACCCCCCAAACACACTCTCATATACACACACCCAAACACACTCCCATATACACCCCCAAACACACTCTCATATACACACACCCAAACACACTCTCATATACACCCCCCAAACACACTCTCATATACACACACCTAAACACACTCTCATATACACACACCCAAACACACTCTCATATGCACACACCCAAACACACTTCTATACACACACCCAAACTCACTCTCATATACACACACCCAAACACACACCCAAACACACTCTCTCATATACACACACACTCTCTCATACACACACACACCCAAACACACACACACACACCCAAACACACTCTCATACAAACACACCACCCAAAAACATTCACACACCCAAACACGCTCACCCCCAAACACGCTCACCCCCAAACACACTCACTCACAGACATACACCCACATATTCACCCCACCCTTACCCACACACAAATACCAAATACACCCCCCCCCCCCACCCACGCATCCAGAAACACTCATCCCCACCCCCTCACACAGACCCACACCCAAAGACTAAACACACAGGTAACCCACATGCAGACCCACTCCCAAACGCACACACACATACTCCCCCACACACAAACCCACAAACATACACGTACCCCTCAGAAACACACATTGACAAACACACCCTTTCTCTCACCCACATACAAACACACCTTGCTGTCTCCAAAATCCGAGGCTGCAGCAGCCCAATTGGTGATGTGACGAGGGAAATATTCCCTCCGACAACATTTCCAACTATTTCGCGCGTTGACAATGTAGCCCAGGGCCAGCGAGCCCATTATCTGGGTGAAAGATGTTAATGTTCCAGACACTCTGGCTGCCTCTCAATGGGTCTCCTGGAGATTAACTTCCCAGAAATTGTTCACACTTGACATTTGAACATAAGGACAGTGAAAACAATTCTCACCTTCTGCAGGTTGACCCCAGGCTGCGAACAGAGTCTGTACTGGTTAAAAAAATAATCGATATTTTGGTTTTCCCTGCTCCCCCCTCCCCCGCAAAAAAAGTTTTATTTTGCAATGAATGCTTTCTGATTGCGAAAAGAAAAAACAGGAAGGCATTTGAACTTTTATTTAATGCCGATCTGCTGCAGGTTCGCACGGGAATTCCTCCTGGTTCCTCAGTCAGCACGCTGGAAGCAAGAAGTTGCATTGCTATAGCACCTATCACCACCGCCCCTAGGACGTCCCACAAAAAAAACACTTCCCAGCCCACGAAGCACTTTCGAAGGATAGGTTCCCTGCCCAGTGTAAGAAATCGAAGGGCAGCCAATTTGCACAGACAAGCTGGACAGCACGGTAGCACTGTGGCTTCACAGATCCAGGGTCCCGGGTTCGATTCCCGGCTTGGGTCACTGTGCGGAGTCTGCGTGGGTTTCTGCGTGGGGTTCCTCCGGGTGCTCCGGTTTCCTCCCACAGTCCACAGATGTGCGGGTTAGGTGGATTGGCCGTGATAAATTGCCCTTCGTGACCAAAAAGGTTAGGAGGGGTTATTGGGTTACGGGGATCGGGTGGACGTGAGGGCTTAAGTGGGTCGGTGCAGACTCGATGGGCCGAATGGCCTCCTTCTGCACTGTCTGTTCTATGTCTATGTAAAGCTCCACTAAACAGCAAATGTTTGAGTCTGGGTTTTTTTTTAAGATAAATTATTTGAGGTATTGTAAAGATGCACTTTCACAGACTTCATAAATGAACACAAAGGTATTTATTAATAAGAATTGTACAACAGCCTCGATGGCTGTACCTAGCTCCCAAAATGTGTCACCAGGTGACCATAACCTGATGTGTTACCATTAAAAGGTCCCATCGTGACAGGGATAAATCACAAAGTCGCCGTGGTCCCAGATGACCACAGGCTGCTTTCCCCTTTGAGGGGGGAGAGCCGACTGCTGGTGATTTAACCCGAGGATCACCACACCTCAGGCGAGGGGCAAGGTTGAGAAGGCGGAGCCTTCATCATGGATCATAGATCATAGAATTTACAGTGCAGAAGGAGGCCATTTGGCCCATCAAGTCTGCACCGGCCCTTGGAAAGAGCATCCGACTTAAGACCACACAGTGGTTAGCACTGTTGCTTCACAGCGCCAGGGTTCCCGGTTCGGGTCACTGTCTGTCCGGAGTCTGCACGTCCTCCCCGTGCCTGCGTGGGTTTCCTCTGGGTGCTCCGGTTTCCTCCCACAAGTCCCGAAAGACGTGCTTGTTAGGTGAATTCGACATTTTGAATTCTCCCTCAGTGTACCCAAACAGGTGCCGGAGTGTGGCGACTAGGGGCTCTTCACAGTAATAATAATAATAATACTAGTCGCTTATTGTCACAAGTAAGACTTCAGTGAAGTTACTGTGAAGGACCCCTAGTCGCCACATTCTGGCACCTGTTCAGGGAGGCCAGTATGGGAATTGAACCCACGCTGTTGCCTTGACAAGCCAGCTGTTCAGCCCACTGTGCTAAACCGGTATTGCAGTCTTAATGTAAGCCTACTTGAGGGAATAATAAAGATTATTATTACCTCCAATCCTTTCCTGTAACCCCACCCCACCTTTTTGGACACTAAGGGGAATTTATCATGGCCAATCCACCTAACCTGCACATTTTGGACTGTGGGAGGAAACCGGAGCACCCGGAGGAAACCCACGCAGACACGGGGAGGATATGCAAACTCCACACGGACAATGACCCAGAGCCGGAATCGAATTGGGACCTCGGCGCCGTGAGGCAGCAGTGCTAACCACTGTGCCACCGTGCCATCCGGTGGGCAATAAGTTTTGCCCTAGCCAGACACGTAAAATCAATTATAAAATGACTCCGATCACAGCCACACACCAGCACCACGGTAATTCCGTTGTTTTAATTATTTCCTATGTGTTTCACTATTGAGAAATCCTTCCATAAATTAAATGTCTGGATGAATTATTAGGTTTGCAATGTACATTACATCAAATTAGGGCTTACATTATTGAAAGGGACATTTCCATCCTGATTTAGTGCTTGGCCTAATTGTATTGTTTACACATTACAACAGGCAACACATGACAAGAATATTCAACTGCGAGAAAGGCTTTGGGGCCTTTTAGTGACAGGATCAGGTACGGGATCAAGTTCTCCCTCTGGGAGTGGAGTGATATCCAATTGGTGATGCTTTATTCTGTCAGTTTAATTTCCCCCTTTCAAAGACATTCTGCCGACAGAATTGTTTTTTAAAAATGGACACAGTGGTGCAGTGGTTAGCACTGCTGCCTCACGGCGCTGAGGACCTGGGTTCGATCCCGGCCCCGGGGTCACTGTCCGTTTGGAGTTTGCACATTCCCCCCGTGTCTGCGTTGATCTCACCCCCACAACCCAAAGATATGCAGGATAGGTGGATTGGCCACGCTAAATGCTCCTTAATTTGGAAAAACATTATTGGGCACTCAAAATTTTTTTTTTTTAAATGGACACTTAACTAAACAGGCATGAAATAAAATGCTTTGAGCGGTTTTAGTTGTTGGCTAAACTCCCCCCATAAACAGAACACCCCTTCCCCTTTTAACTGGTTCTTTCAGCTGAAAATAAAAGATCCTTGCTGACATTTCAAAAGGGGAGTTCCTCCCAGTGTACTGGTTAACATTTGTCCCACATTCAGGGCAGCAGGGTGGCACAGTGGGTTAGCCCTGCTGCCTCACGGCGCCGAGGTCCCAGGTTCGATTCTGGGTCCCTGTCCGCGTGGAGTTTGCACATTCTCCCCGTGTTTGCGTGGGTTTCGCCCCCACAACCCAAAGATGTGCAGGGTAGGTGGATTGGCCGCGCTAAATTGCCCCTTAATTGGAAAAAATGAATTGGGCACTCTAAATTTATTTAAAAAAACATTTGTCCCACATTCAAAATAAAGCAACAAATTATCTTGACAGTTTGTGAATTTTGACTGTGCACATATTATTTATTACAGAGACGACACTTTGCAAGTGTTTGATTGATTGTCAGGTATTTTAGGAAGTCTTGAGATCGCGTAAGGTGCGATAGGAATGCAAGATTTCTATTTCTCTGGTAGACCAGGTTACATGTGATCCGTGGAACGGAGGATCCCGATGGAACGAACGAACGGCCTTCTTTAGTTTCACTCTTTGTGAAGGAATGATTGATAAAGCAGCAAGGCCTCCTTCACGTCCGTGATAACACGGATTTATCTGACTGTAATATATCTCCATTCCAGTTGTATCAATATTGTTATCATGTACACACAATAGCCGGTTATTTGGAGAGACCCTTGTGATTTAATTTTCAGCCTAAACTGCTTACCAATGTTTTCTGGAGGGGGATTGATGTCTCCGCAGTTAACGGTGAATTGACTGTGTTATTTATTGACAATGTGCCCGTGAATAACAAGAAAATAGCCAGCGCCACGAGAAGATGAACGCTCAAGCTGGACCCGCGTTTCCCCCGCCCCCCCCCCCCCCATCAGCCAGAAAACCGAGGCCCGGCCACCTAGCACCCCTCCCCCTCCCACATCCGCCAAGACTAAACCTCAGCTTCAGTAACTCGGGAGAAAGACAAGTTGAAGTGCGAGACACACAACGGAAGAAGCACCTCCCGAGTCTCTCAGGAAGGAGAGAAAGGGAAGAACTTACTGGAACCATCAGACCTAATTGTAACTAATCGCATGGGTCGCATGAAGGTGGCACAGTGGTTAGCACTGCTGCCCCACGGCGCCAGGGTCCCGGGTTCAATTCCGGCATTGGGTGTCTGTCTGTGCGGAGTCTGCACGTTCTCCTCGTGTCTGCGTGGGTTTCCTCAGGTGCTCTTTCAGAGGGCCGGAGCAGACCTGATGGGCCGAATGGGCACTGTAGAGGTTCTATGACCCTCCGCCCATCCTGCCTCCTCTAACCTATCATCCTCACCCTCTAATCCCTTCTCCCTCATATCCCCGTCTCCATTCCCCTCAAAGACATCGATATTATTCACTTCAGCCAATCCGTGTGGGAACGAGTCCCACATTCTCACCACTCAGTGAAGAGGTTTCTCCTGAATTCCCCATCGGATTTCTGGCTGACTATTTTATATCGATGGCCTCCAATTGCACTGCAACCCACGAGAGGAAACTTTCTCTCTGGATCAAAACCTTTCTGAATTTTAAATACCTGTATTAATTCACCCCCCTCAGCCGTGTGACCTGCTCTCTGCTGCCACTTGTGGTCAGAAGACTCCACACAGCCTCATTTATTCATTGGGTGCTTCTCCCGCAATTGAGAACGCCAGGGGAATACCACAACCGATCGCTCAACGACCAACCCAACACCCGCCCACGACACACCCGCAGGTCGTGACCCCCCCCCTCACTTCGAAAAACTGCAGGAAAAACCGTCAGTATCTGGGGAGAGAAAATCAGAGTTGACGTTTCGAGATGCAATGTGACCCTTCTTTGGAGGAGTACTGCAGGGGCCCGGGATAAAGCTCTGGTGACGCGGGTTCAAATCCCACCAGGTCGCTTGGTGGAATTTAAATTCACTGCATTTGGAATCTGGAATCTAAAGCCAGTCTCAGTCACGGTGACCCTGAAACTATCAGCGATTGTTGTCAGAACCCATCTGGCTCACGGACGCCCCTTCAGGGGAGGAAATCTGCCGTCCTTACCCGGTCTGGCCTACAGGTGACTCCAGGCCACCACGGCAATGAGCGCGACAACCACCCCTGAAATGGCCGAGCGAGGCACTCAGATCAGGGGGCGATTAGCAATGGGCCAAGCTGGCCACGTCCACATCTCATGGACGAAGAGAGGGGGGGAAAGACATTATTCTGAAGGAGAACAGTGGGGATTTTTCTCCCGGCGTTCCGGCCAGTATGACCAACATCCTTAAAAAACAGATAGTTCTGTCAGAGGTGCTCACACCCCACGACGGAATAAAGAGAATGAGGCCTGTCTGGACCCATCATGATCCCGGGTGTTGCATCTGGCCGTGCCTAGGACCCTTGAAGGGTTGTCAAATTTAGCCTGTGGCAAATGTGAGCTGGGAATTCTCAGCACAAATGATTGTTTCAGCCCGTTTGTCGCACGCTCCGCTGCCGGGAAACCCGTGGCATTTTGGGGGGGGGGGGGTGGAGGGGGGTCGGAATACCACCCTATGTTTTTCTTTGGACATTAGGGAGATGGGGTTTCCAGGACCTGCTTAAATATTGATGGGACATTCCGGGATACCTGCGAACGTCGACAGGAATCCCAGCCGGTGTAATCACTTTAATCGGTATTCCTCAGATATAGGAATATTGATTGGTGTTTCTCCCACCGGGTATAATATTCACGGAGAAACCCTGGGGCTGTTTATTATTGGGAGAAAGCGCGGTAATAATTAATGATGATAGGCATATTAACAGACATTTACTAAGATATATTTACAGCAATTTACTGGGATGAGTTCATATTAACGAACTCTTCCAGATGTGTTATAGTCCTCGATTCATAGAGCAAGAGGCCCTTCAACCCTGTGCCGTGTCTTGGCGGCCATCCAGCTCCTATCCATTCTAATCCCATTTTCCAGCACTTGCTCCGTAGCCTTGTTCGCTACGGTGTTTCAAACGCTCATCTAAATGCTTCTTGAATGTTGTGAGGGTTCCCGCCTCTCCCACCCTCTCAGGCAGCGAGTCCCAGATTCCCAACACCCTCTGGCTGAAAAAGGTTGCCCTCAAATTCCCTCTGAATCTCCTGCCCCTGACCTTAAATCAGTGCCCCCTGGTTATTGACCTTCTACTGAGGGGAAAAGTTTCTTCCTATTCACCCTATCTGTGTCCCTCAATTTTGTCCACCTCAGTCAGGCCCCCCTCAGCCTTCCCTGCTCCGAGGAAATCAGCCCCGGCCTAACCAGCCTCTCTTCACAGCTGAGACGCTCCGGCCCAGGCTGCATCCTGGTGAATCTCCTCGCACCCTCTGCTGCAATTATTTTTCAGGATTCTGTAGGAATGTGCAATTATCTATGTTATATTATTATTAAAGAGTTAAGAGCTAATTGTTCAGCGGGCATTCACGCCACACGATTGTCAGGCAATGACCATCTCCAACAAGAGAGGATCTAACCATTGCCTCTTGACATTCAATGGCATTACCACCGCTGAATCCCCACAATCAACATCCTGGGGGTTACCATTGATCAGAAACTGAACTGGACTAGTCATATTAATACTGTGGCTACCAGGACAGGTCAAAGGCTCAGCATACTATGGCACGTAACTCATCTCCTGATCCCCAAAGCGAGTCCACCATCTACAAGGCACAAGTCAGGGATGTGATGCCAAACTCTCCTCAGCTCCAACAACACTCAAGAAACACAACACCATCCAGGACAAAGCAGCCCCGCTTGATTGGCGTCCCTTCCACAAACATTCACTCCCTCCCCCTCCGATGGACAGTGTCAGCCGCGTGCACCATCGACAAGGTTCACTGCGGGAACTCACCGAGGTTCCTCAGGCAGCACCTTCCCAAACCCACGGCCACCACCATCTAGAAGGACAAGAGCAGCAGATACCTGGGATCAGCCCCCACCTGGAGGTTCCCCTCCAAGTCACTCCCCATCCCGACTGGGAAATATATCGGCCGTTCCTGCAGTGTCGCCGGGTCCAAATCCTGGAGCTCCCTCCCTAACAGCACGGTGGGTGTACCTACACCTCAGGGACTGCAGCGGCTTCAAGACGGCAGCTCAGCACCACCTTGTCAAGGGGCAATTAGGGATGGACAATAAATGCTGGTCTAATCGGCAACGTCCACATCCCATAAATGAATTTTAAAAATGTTTTAAAGATACCCTGGGTGCCATATTTTGCTTCCGCAATCCATTCCCGTCTTCGCCCCTCAGGTCAGCAGCAGCTGCAGGGCAGGATGCGAGATCCGGATGAAGGTCCAGCACTTTTAAGTCTAAACATGATTATTTTGAACTTACGAGAACGGGATGACATAGCATGTTGGCTACACGGGAGGTCGCTTCAGGTGAACGAGTTGAATTTCTCCGAATCTGTACCGACTTGTTTCAGTGGATTTTCTATCAGACGCCATAGTCCCAGTGCTAACCACTGTGCCACCATGCTGCCCGGGACAAGGGATTCTGACGTCTCCCTTTGAGTGTGGCTGGAACATCTTTCATTTCCAGAACACCTTTGGGATTCCGCTATGTTGCCCTTTGAGATCAGAAGTAGGAGCAGAATTCAGCCACTTGGCCCATCGAGTCTGCTCCGCCAATCGGTGAGATCATAACTGATCTGGTGTGATAATCCTCAACTCCACTTTCCCGCCTTCTCCCCATCAGCCTCGAATCCCTGACTGATTAACAATCTGTCTCTCTCGGCCTTGAACATACCTAACGGCCCGGCCTCGACAGCTCTCTGCGGGAAAGAATTCCACACATTCACTCCCCTCTGAGAGAGGAAATTCCTCCTCATCTCCGTCTCAAATGGACGACCCCCTGACTCTGAGATTGTGCCCTCTGGTCCTAGCCTCTCCCACAAGAGGAAACATCCTCTCAGTGTCTCCCCTGTCCAACCCCCTGAGAATCCGATATGTCTCAATAATAATAATTTTAAAAATAATCTTTATTAGTGTCACAAGCAGGCTTACCTTAACACTGCAATGAAGTTACTGTGAAAAGCCCCTAGTCGCCACATTCCGGCGCCTGTGCGGGTCACAGAGGGAGAATTCAGAATGTCCAATTCACCTAACAGCACGTCTTTCGGGACTTGTGGGAGGAAACCGGAGCACCCGGAGGAAACCCACGCAGACACGGGGAGAACGTGCAGACTCCGCACAGACAGTGACCCAAGCCGGGAATCGAACTTGGGACCCTGGCGCTGTGAAACAACAGTGCTAACCACTGTGTTATCATGCCGCCCTTGTTGAGCTGTTATAGTTGGTGCGTGGAGGGAGGAGGGTTGGATAGTGGCTGAGGCACTGATTCGATCCGGCTCCGTACATACCGCTCCCAGTCCAGCCCGCAGGTCTGTTGCTCTTGTTAATGGGAGATTATCCAATCTGTCAGGGCCTGTTAACTGATGGCTCGGTGATTGATAATCCTCTAATTGTTTTACTCTGCCTCTCCGGACTGATGTGTCGATCTGACTGCCATCTGCTCCTCTGTTCGACTTGCCCAGTTTTCACTCTTCGATAGTTTGAAGTCACCCGACCAAAGCAAAGTCGCTCCGAATGCTGGAAATCTGAATCAGAAACAGAAAATGCAGGGAAGCACTCTGCAATCAAGGAGCTTCTATTAAATATTTCAGTCAAGCGATCATTCATCTGAACCGGAAGAGGCGAGGGATTTAACACTCCGCAAACCTGGATTCAATGGGAATCAGGGGTACACACTGCACTGCTTGGAGTTGTAACAAGGACCAAAGGAGATGGTTAGAGTTTTGAAGAACTTGGGCTGACAAGTGGCAAGTTACATTCACGCCACACAAGTGCCAGGCAATGACCATCTCCGACAAGAGAGGATCTAACCATCACCCCTTGACATTCACTGGCATTACCATCGCTGAATCCACCACGATCAACATCCTGGGGGTTACCATTGACCAGAAACTGAACTGGACCCAGCCACATTAATACTGTGTCAACAAGAGCAGGTCGGAGGCCGGGAATCCTGCCGTGAGTAACTCACCTCCTGACCCCCCAAAGCCTGTCCACCATCTACAAGGCACAAGTCAGGAGTGATGGAAAACTCTCCACTTGCCTGGATCAGCTCAGCTCCAGCACTGAAGAAGCTCGACACCATCCAGGACAAAGCAGCCCCGCTTGATTGGCGTCCCTTCCACAAACATTCACTCCCTCCCCCTCCGATGGGCAGTGTCAGCCGTGTGCACCATCGACAAGGTTCACTGCGGGAACTCACCGAGGTTCCTCAGGCAGCACCTTCCAAACCCACGGCCACCACCATCTAGAAGGACAAGAGCAGCAGATACCTGGGATCACCCCCACATGGAGGTTCCCCTCCAAGTCACTCCCCATCCCGACTGGGAAATATATCGGCCGCTCCTCCAGTGTCGTTGGGTCCAAGTCCTGGAATTCCCATCCTCACAGCGCTCTGCGATCTGGAAGCTGTGCATGGAAGGGTGGCGGAAATAGGGGGAAGTAGAAACTTATAAAACGGAATTGGTTCAAAGATGTGAAGCAGAAAATGTTGGGGGACGGCTGTGGGGAAAGAATGGGGCCAATTGGCTGACGGCGGCACAGTGAATGGAATGGTCATCTTCTGATTGTCTTTATGGCCGAGTCCTGGAATCATCTCCCAACTGTCCCTGCTCCTGAAAACCTACCACTTTGGCCAAGCTTTTGGTGATTTATCCTGTGACTCGGTGCTGTGGTTTGCTCCGCTCGTTGTTGGAAAGTTGTTCCAAGGTGGCGGACAAATCAGATGTGAGGAGTGGGGGCGGTGTGGGGTGGGGGCGGTGTGGGATGGGGGCGGTGTGGGGTGGGGGGGAGGTGCAGCTTCGTGTGGTTCATCTTTTCTGATGGCTGAAGGGACCAGTCCCTGGGAGGCAGGGCCACAAGTGTCGTGTAAGAAGTGGGGAGCTCTGGTTTTGGGTGTTGTTGGTACCTAGTCACTGATCATCATTGAAGGACTCAGGTCGTCATTAAAGCTCGTCGGAAGGTGATGTATAAATGCAAGTTATCATCAGTACTACACTGGGCAATGCAGAGGACCAGAGGGACCTTGGGGTGCACATCCATAGATCCCTGAAGGCAGCAGGACAGGTAGATAAGGTGGTTAAAAGGTGGTTAAAATGGGACACTTGCCTTTATTAGCCGAGGTATAGAATATAAGAGCGGGGAGGTTATGATGTGGCTGTATAAAACGCTGGTTGGGCCACACCTAGAGTACTGTGTACAGTTCTGGTCACCACACGATGGCGGCACAGTGGTTAGCACTGTTGCTTCACAGCACCAGGGTCCCAGGTTCGATTCCCGGCTTGGGTCACTGTCTGTGCGGAGTCTGCACGTTCTCCCCGTGTCTGCGTGGGTTTCCTCCGGGTGCTCCGGTTTCCTCCCACAATTCCCGAAAGACGTGCTGTTAGGTGAATTGAACATTCTGAATTCTCCCTCAGTGTACCCGAACAGGCGCCGGAATGTGGCGACTAGGGGCTTTTCACAGTAAACTCATTGCAGTGTTAATGCAAGCCAACTTGTGACAATAATAAAAGATTCTTCTTATTACTTTTTTTATAAATTTAGGGTAGCCAATTATTTTTCTTTTTCCAATTAAGGGGCAATTTAGCGGGGCCAATCCACCTAACCGGCACATCTTTGGGTTGTGGGGGTGAAGTCCACGCAGACACGGGGAGAATGTGCAAACTCCACACAGACAGTGACCCAGGGCCGGGATTCGAACCCGGGTCCTCAGCGCCATAGTCCCAGTGCTAACCACTGCGCCACATGCCACCCTGATTCGTATTATTATTAAGGGAAAGACATGATTGCACTGGAGAGGGTGCAGAGGAGATTCACCAGGATGCTGCCTGGGCTGGAGCGTTCCAGCTGTGAAGAGAGGTTGGTTAGGCTGGGGCTGTTTTCCTCAGAGCAGAGAAGGCTGAGAGGGGACCTGATCGAGGTGGACAAAATTATGAGGGCCAGAGATAAGAGAGGGACCAATAACCAGGGGGCATAGATTTAAGGTCAGGGGCAGGCGATTTGGAGGGGATTTGAGGAAATGTTTTTTCACTCAAAGGGTGTTGGGACTCGCTGCCTGAAAGGGAGGTAGAGGCGGGAACCCTCACAACATTGAAGAAGTATTTAGATGAGCATTTGAAACGCCGAAGCGAACAAGGATACACAGATCATGTGCCTGAAAATGGGACGTGATAGGTGCTTGAAGGCCGGAGCAGACAGGAAGGGCTGAAGGGCCTGTTTCTGTGGTGTCAAACACTATGGTTCTCTGAGTAATCAGCGCACTTCAAAGCAATGAGCGATTTGATCAGCCCCCTTCAGAAGCAGAGCTTTCAGCTGCAGGGATCCTGGAGGTCTGGCTGAGTGGTTATTTACACTGGCTGGATTCCTGCAGTTTGTCAAACAATCAACAGATTACAATTTACAATGGGGAGAGTGACGAGTAACTGACACGCTTAAACCCCCCCCCCCCCCCCATCCCCAGCCGGCCCCAAGACAATGACTTTGGACCTTCTGAAGCCGGGCAGACTCTCTCTTTTAAAGGGGGCAGTGTCCTTGGGGATGCACGATAGTATCTGTGCGAGTCCCATTATTCTGAGGCCTCCGTTTCCTCAAACGAACAGGCCGCAACCCCCTTTCTAAACCAAACGGAAGTAAAGTCTCTCATTTGCATCGGGTACCTGGCTCGCCAATAGGACCATCCAGCCCGTGCTGGTCTAATTAAACCCCTTTTCACAGCTTTAAGAGTAAGAGGCCACCCTTTGAAGACAAGGAGGAAGATAAATGTTTCACCTCGGAGGCCGTTAGCTTTTATTCTGTGGTAATCTCTTACCCAGAGAGCAGTGGAGGTTGGAGCATCGAATCTATTCGCAGTTGACTTAGACCGATTTTTGATCCTTCTTAAATATATTCAGTGACTTGGCCTCCGCAGCTTTCTGTGGTAGAGAATTGCCCAGATTCATCATCCTCTTGAGTGAAGAGATTTCTCCTCGCCTCAGTCTGAAATGGCCCACCCCGTATCCTGAGACTATGTCCCCTGGTTCTGGACCCTCCCCCCAACCCACCCCCCCGACCGGAGGAAGCCACAACCCAGCATCCAGTCTGTCCAGCCCTGACAGAATCTCATTGAATGGCGGAGCAGGCTCGAAGGCCCATTGTTGCTCCTATTTTCTATGAACTCCAGGATAGTGGCAGGTGGAGTTCAACTCTGATCAGTGTGAGGCAATGCATTGAGGGAGGTCAAACAGTAAAAGGGATGACACAATAAACGGGAATATACTAAGAGGGGTAGATGAAGTGAGAGACTTTGGCGTGCAGGGGTACAGGACGCTAAAGGTGGCAGTACAGGTTGTAAAGAAGGCTAATGGAATTCTCGCCTTCAGAGGCAGAGGGATAAAATACAAAAGTAGGATTGTGGGCGGGATTTAACCAAATGGGGACAAAGTCCCATAGCAAACACGTTTAGCCGCGTGTTTCCAAGCGCAAACACCCCGCTATTTATCCAGCCCCCCCCCCCCCCCGAGTAGATAGGGGGTCTCAACAGGAAATATGTAGCTCCATTTCCTGAGGAGCTCCTCTCCCAGAACTCTTCCGTGTAGCGAGAGATCGGGACGCCATTTTTCAATGGCGCCCTGATCACTGCAGCCCCCGATGCAACCGCTGACCACCCTCAAGCTCCCCCCCCCCACCGAAACTCCCAACACCTGTGCAGAGTATCCCCGGTACAATCACCGCCGTGTGAGAAATGGCACCTTGGCAGTGCCAACCTGGTACCCTGGCAGTGAAAGGATGGCACTGCCTGGGTGCACCAGCAGTGCCAGAGTCCCACCCTGCCCAGAGGGCATGCACCTGATGGGGCCTCTGATCCCCTGGGAGACCCCCACGCGTGCCGTTCCGTCTGGTCCTTGTTTGTGGGGACCAGCACCGAACGGCGCTCGCCCGAGGTCTCCGAGGCGACGGGATAAATCCCAATGCCGTGGGTGCCTCAGGAAACTGCGCATCAAAGTGAGACTTGCTGTCCCGTTCTAATGTGGAGATTTTCCATAAAGTGATCCCGCCCATTCACATCGCAACGTCTCGTGAGCTCATGTTAGGTCCCGGGCCGCGATGTGAGCCGCGTAGATTCTGGGAGCGGGGTAGTCCGGCTTCTATTGGCCACGCTGTGCCGCGGCGCGCTGCTTTTCGGGCGCAATGCGGCCTCTCGATCGTTGGAATTGTATAAGACACAGGTGAGGCCACAGCTGGAGTATCGATCTGGTCGGTACATTTACAGCAAGGATGTAATTCTCCTGGAGAGAGTGCAGAGAAGATTTACTGGAACACTGCCAGGGCTGGAGAATCGTAGCTACGAGGTGAGATTGGAGAGGCCGGGGTTGTTTTCCTTGGAGCAGAGACGGCTGAGGGGGGACGTGAGGAAGAACGTTTCTACGCAGAGGGAGTCTGGAAGTCGCTGGCCGAGTTGGTGGTGGAGGCAGAGACCCTCAACTCTTTTAAAACGTACCTGGATCTGCATCTTAAGTGCTGTAAGCTGCAGGCCTCTGGTCCCAGTGCAGGAAGGTGGCATTAGAAAGGACACCTGCGGGTCCTCGGGCTGGCATGGACAAGATGGGGCAAATGGCCTCCTTCCGTGCTGTATCATTTCTATGGTTCTATAGCCTACTCCTGCTCCGAGGTTCCTCCATTCCTTCCACATCTGGGGCGTTTCAAAACTCTTTCCGTGGCGCACTTTTCGCGTTCGGTTTTAGTGCTGACAAGATGGCTGCCAGTTTGTGCACAGGAACCGCTCCAGTGCCGCGCTGGCCCCCTGGAGGGGCCAGAATTGCTGATCCTGAGGCCGTGTTTCCGACGGCGTCAACACCTAGCCTCAGGATCACAGAATCCCGCCCCCTAATTCTGGGTTCTCCCACAAGAGGCAATATCTCTCCACATAATAATAATGCAGCAACCTTTACTGTCACAAGCGGGCTTACATTAACACTGCGATGAAGTTACTGTGAAAATCCCCTAGTCGCCACACTCCGCCGCCTGTTCGGGTCACAGAGGGAGAATTCAGAATGTCAAATTCACCTAACAAGCATGTCTTTCGGGGATTGTGGGAGGAAACCGGAGCACCCGGAGGAAACACGCGCAGACACGGGGAGAACGTGCAGACTCCACACACATCATCTCTCTCTCGGCCAGGGGACCACATAGCGGGATATAAATGGTCCCTTGGTATTCTTCAAAGAAGAGCAAAGAGCGGAGGCACTTTCCCTCGCTGGTGTCAGGATCCACATTCATCCCTCAGGGCAGCACGGTAGCCTTGTGGATAGCACAATTGCTTCACAGCTCCAGGGTCCCAGGTTCGATTCCCGACTTGGGTCACTGTCTGTGCGGAGTCTGCACATCCTTCCCGTGTGTGCGCGGGTTTCCTCCGGGTGCTCCGGTTTCCTCCCACAGTCCAAAGATGTGCAGGTTAGGTGGATTGGCCATGATAAATTGCCCTTAGTGTCCAAAATTGCCCTTAGTGTTGGGTGGGGTTACTGGGTTATGGGGATAGGGTGGAGGTGTTGACCTTGGGTAGGGTGCTCTTTCCAAGAGCCGGTGCAGACTCGATGGGCCGAATGGCCTCCTTCTGCACTGTAAATTCTATGATAAAAAAACCTATCTAATTGCTAACTGGCCTGGCTGCTGTCTGTGGGAGCTTGCTGTGCGTAAATTGGCCACATACAACACCGACTACTTTTACTGGTATTTCTTCGGCTGTAAAGAGCCTCAGGATTTCCAAAAGGCGGGAATGAGACTGTACGTGTGCGATCGTCCGAAAGGGGGACAAAGTCCCCGAGCGAACGCGTTTAGCCGTGTGTTACCCGGCACTCACGGTGCCTGACAAACACATGGCTATTCAACGTGACACGTATGGAATAAGGGGCCTGAATGAGGAACAGGCGGCCGAGGCCGCACATAGCCTCCTTTTTTACAGATTGGCCCAATGGCTTGCCGGATCGCCCCGTTGTAGCAAGAGATCGGGACGCCATTTTTAAATTGTATGGTGGAGCAGGCTTGAAGGGCCGAATGGTTATGTTTTGAAACAGCAATGTGATAATGACCAGATAATCTGTGTCCTGTGATGTCTGATGGCTAAATATTGGCCTGGACTCTGGGGAGAATTTCCCCTTCAGCTCACCCCCCCCCCCCCCTCTCCCCTCACCTCCATCGAAATACTGTCACAGGATATTTTTTAAAATAAATTTAGAACACCCAATTTTTTTTTTCCCAATGAAGGGGCAATTTAGCGTGGCCAATCCACCTAACCTGCACATCTTTTGGGCTGTGGGGGCGAAGCCCACGCAGTCACGGGGAGAATCTGCTAACTCCACACGGACAGTGACCCAGAGCCGGGATCGAACCTGGGACCTCGGCGCCGTGAGGCAGCAGTGCTAACCACTGCGCCACCGTGTTGCCCCCAATCCACCTCGCCTGCGCATCTTTGGGTAGTGGGGGCGAAACCCACGCAGACACGGGGAGAATGTGCAAACTCCACATGGCCAATGACCCAGGGCCGGGGTTCGAAACCGGGTCCTCAGCGCCGTGATGCAACAGTGCTAACCACTGCCGCCCTATCACAGGATTTTTTTACAGGCAGCTGAGAGTGCAGGAGGTCTTTGGTTTATTTTTGACCCGAAACGTGGTACCTCATGGTGAAGTGGAAGCAGCCCTTTCTTCATGTCACGTTTCGGTCCCCTGCTGCACGCTGATGTGAGATCTGTGAACTTGCCACAGACTGGGGATTGAACCTGAATCCTCTCAGCAGCAACCCCCTTCCCACCCTTACCCTCCCCTCCCCCACTGCGGCCACCAGCCTATAGACACACATCTTCCTCACCGATCAGCTGAAAATGCCCTTGGCTAGATCTGCCATTGTCATGCAGGCTCCGAGTCAAGAGCAGATAGTCAGAGGGGTGATTGACAGCTGTCGGCGCTGGGCGTCAGATAAGATGGGAAACCTCCAAAGGGAGGGTAAGGCCTCTGATTAAACAGACCGTTCTCCTCTTGCCCCACTGAGAGATCTGCAGCAATGAATAGGTGCAACTGTCTCTCACCTCCCCTCTGCATCCTTCTGCAACTGCAAAGCTCTCAAACATTCCATTTAACAATCAAAGACGGGTACCTCCTTTTTTACTCCTCGTTGTGTTCATAGAATCCCTACAGTGCAGAAGGAGACCATTCGGCCCATCGAGTCTGCACCAACCCTCTGAAAGAGTGCCCTACCTCGGCAACTGCCCCACCCTGTCCCCGTATCCCCACCTAACCGGCGTATCTTTGGACTGTGGGAGGAAACCGGAGCACCCGGAGGAAACCCACGCAGACACGGGGAGGATGTGCAGACTCCGCACAGACAGTGACCCAAGCCGGGAATCGAACCTGGGACCCTGGAGCTGTGAAGCAACTGTGCTAACCACTATGCTAGCGTGCTGCCCTCAATTATTGTGAAACCTCGAGGGAGTCAAAGGTTATGCTAACTGGGTGCCATGAAGATAAGTGGGCGGAGGCTCATGTGTGGTGGGTCAGGGCAGGATGGTCAGTTTCTGCACAGTAAATGCAGGGTAACCAGGTCAAACATGGGCAGGATGACACCACTGGCGACAAGGGTTACTCCCTCAAAATGGTGGCCCCGGTTTTCTGAGGGCTGGACCAGCCAGTGGGCCACGTGTTAACAGCCGACAGTTCACAGGAACGCTATGGGACACTGCCGGTGATTTTCCGAGGGGCTTCTCGCTTTGCATCACAACTGTTACGGTGCCGAAGCCCATTCAGCCCATCGTGTCTGCACGAGCTCTCCAATCGAGCATCGTGACTTAGTGGGTGGGATTTTCCGACCCTCCGCGCCGGAATCGCGCCCGGCGCGGGGACGGAAGGTAGCCATTCATGCCGGAAATCCGGCGCGACTGGCTTCCGCGATTCTCCGCGGACCCGCCAATCGCACGCGTGGTTGATGTGGCGCCGGTCAGGGGCCGCTGAACAAGGACACCGGTGATTCTCCGCGGTCGACCGGCCGAACTCCCGGTTCGTTTACATCTGGTACAATCCGACGGGAGCTCGGACCCGCGGCCGCAATGGCGGTCCTGGTGGGGGGGGGGGGGCGGGGGGATCTGACTCCGGGGGGTGAGGGCCTCAGCGGTGGCCAGACCCGCGATCGGGGGCCACCGATCGGCGGGCCATCGTGAAATTGGGGGGGGGGGGGAATCTACCTTACTGTGCGCGGGCCTGGTGTGTGACTCCGCCATGTCAGCGGCGCCCCCGCCAAGGAGCGCCGCCGCGCACGTGTGCGGATCGGCTTGCGGCCTCCGTGCGCATGCGCGGCCTGGACAGCAAGGCCCCGTCGGCAGCCAGAACTGTAGGACGCTTGGCGGGGCCCTGCCTGCCCCCTGGAAAAAGGAGAATCACCCCGGACAGTCGAGAAAAAATTCCGGAGTAATTCTCGCCTGTTTTCCGGCGGGCGTGGGGACCTCATCCCCAAAAGTGAGAATCCCGCTCAGTGCCGTTCCCCTGCCTTTTCCCCAGACCACTCGCTGGGGGAAAACGTTTTTGCTTCTTTTGCAAATCACCTCAAATCTGCGCCCCCTCATTCTTGATCCCTTTACGAGCGAGAACAGTTTCTCCCCGTCGACTGTCCAGCCCCCTCGCGATTTTGACCATCTCGATCAGATCTCCTCTCAGCCTCCTTCTCTCCCCGGAGAACAATCCCAACCTCTCCAATCTCTCCCCATCACTGACGCTTCTCATCCCTGGGTCCGTGCTTGTAAACCTCTTCCCCACTCTCTCCAATGTGGTCCCATCCTTCCTGTAGTGTGAGACCCAGAACTGGTCACAATATTCCAGCTGCGCTCATTGACTTGGGCTGCTGATTAATCAAATTATAGTCTAGAGGGGCCACTCTGCCCATCTTCCCTGTGCTACCTCCCTCCCACAACGCAGGGAGTTAAATACTGCGGATTCTGGAAATCTGAGACAAGAACGGAAAATGTAGGCCGATCAGCATCTGCGGAGAGAGAGATTGAAAGAGAGGGAGAGAGGGAGCGAGCAAGAGAGGGAGAGAGAGAGTGAGAGCAAGAGAGGGAGAGAGAGAGTGCGCTAGAGAGGGAGAGAGAGTGAGAGAGAGCAAGAGAGGGAGAGAGAGAGAGAGAGCGAGAGAGAGGGCAAGAGAGAGAGCGAGAGAGAGAGCGAGAGAGGGAGAGAGAGAGAGAGCGAGAGAGGGAGCAAGAGAGGGAGAGAGAGAGTGAGCGAGAGAGAGCAAGAGAGGGAGAGAGAGAGAGTGAGAGCAAGAGAGGGAGAGAGAGAGCGAGCAAGAGAGGGAGAGAGAGAGAGTGAGAGCAAGAGAGGGAGAGGGAGAGAGAGGGCAAGAGAGAGAGCGAGAGAGGGAAAGAGAGAGAGAGAGAGAGAGAGAGCGAGAGAGGACACATTCTCGCTGATGCTGTCGGGCAGCCATTTCATGCTCCAGCTATTATTAATGGGTGGCACAGTGGTTAGCACTGCTGCCTCACCCCGCCAGGGTCCCGGGTTCAATTTTGGCCTCGGGTGACTGTGTGGAGTTTGCATGTTCTCCCCCTGTCTGCGTGGGTTTCCTCCGGGTGCTCCGGTTTCCTCCCACAGTCCAAAGATGTGCAGGTTAGGTGGATTGGCCTGTGATCAATTGCACCTTAGTGCCCAAAGACTGGGGGGGGGGGATATAGAGCGGGGGAGTCGGACTAGGTAGGGTGCTCTTTCGACAGGTCGGTGCAGACTCGATGGGCCGAATGGCCTCCTTCTGCACTGTCGGAGTTCTATGGATAACTGACTGGAGATGGGACGTCGGTGACTCACTCAGAAGCCCCACAGCGCCAGAAGCTGCAATGGACAGGACCGGGACTGCAAACATCCGGAAGGGGCCGGGCCTTTTTTGTACGGGGCATGGGTTGGCACCCGATGCTGAAAGGAGGCCGTTGACCTGCTGCTCGCACCTGGGGCCCGAGCTGGGTCACTTTTCGGTCAACCCCTTGCCCCCCACCAGCCTGAAATTTATTTTTAATGAGAATCGACAATGATTTAATTGGTCGTCATTCCGGACTTTTATTGACTTGGAATTCGCCACCTGACGTGGTGGGGCAGGCTGGGAAATGGCCCATAGGTGGTCTTTAAGTGGTCACTTCAATTGGGGCAAGGCCGGACGGGTGGGGGGGAAGGTGTGGGGGGCAGGCTCGGCCTGGCGTGTGCCACCTTAAAATTGTGGAGTGGGTAAGAATCCGAGAGTTTTACAGCACAGAAAGAGGCCCTGAGGCCCATCGTGTCTGTGCCAGCCATCCTCACGACACCGAGGTCCCAAGCTTGATCCCGGCCCCGGGTCACTGTCCGTGTGGAGTTTGCACATTCTCCCTGTGTCTGCGTGGGTCTCATCCCCACAACCCAAAGATGGGTAGGTGGATTGGCCACGCTAAATTGCCCCTTAATTGGAAAAATAAAAATAAAAAAGTTTTCAAATGCTCACGGCAGAGGCAGATAAGTTTCTTGACGAACAAGGGAGGGGTCAAAGGTTATCAGGGGGCTGTGTTAGCCAGAATGCAAAGTTGAGGTGACAATAATCTCAACCAAGAATAGTTGAGGAGGCTCGAGGGGCTGAATGGTCCCCTCCCGCTCCTAATTCACATTTCTTGGACATTCAGAATACCTTGAACCGCTGTCCTTGCCGTCTCCTCTTGCTTGACCTCTCTCCTCTTCAGCTGCATCAATTCACCCGATCTCAAAGCGGTCCATGTCCGAGATTTCAGTTCTTCCTCGCCTCAGCCGACGCCCGGACAGAAACCGTTCTCCCTCCGCCCACGCCCTCACCTCCGATGCATTTCCTCCTTTAACCCCCGCTGTTCAAAATGGAGCAGAAACACAGCTCCTCCACATGGCTTTTCACCTTCTGGGGCTGACTGATTGAGCTGAACCCTGCCCGGGAGCAGGCAAGATCCGATGCCGTTAAAAGTGGCCTCCCAAACAACCACATTCGCCATGGGGACAATGAAGACAATTGTCTTCATTGTCCGTCCGAAAGATCACTTTATTGTTCATGTCTTCCCGTCCTTTCATGTCCCATCCTCATCCCCCCTGCTGTGATTCACCAGGATGAGCCTGGAACCTCCTGGGCCAACAACCGGAAGAACGGGAGAAACCGCGCCAGGGCTGTGTTTTCCTAAAATCATAGTCGATAAATAAAAATGGCCAAGGTTTTAAAATAACCGAGGTGAGGTGACGGTGGACATGGAGCGGGGCAGGAAAAAGACTGTTGGGGTTGGGCGAGAGGTCTTGTGACAGAACCTCCAGAAAACCCCTTCACTGTCAAAATCCTGGAGCTCCCTCCTTAACAGCACGGTGGGTGTACCTACACGTCATAGACTGCAGCGGTTCAAAACAGGTGGCTCACCACCATCTTCTCAAGGGGCAATTAGGGATGGACAATAAATGCTGGTCTCACCAGCCGTGCCCTAATCGCATGAATGAATAAATCAAAAAATGTAATGTTGAGAAAGAGATGCTGCGTAGTGTCACTAACTTTCATTACCATCCTCCAAGGCGAGGCCTCTTCCAATCAGAGTCCACTTGCCAACCAATCCACACGCTCTTCTCATACAATATAAATTGTTGTTCCTTTTACAATTGGCATTCTTGCAACTTTATTCCTGATGAGTACAGGATGAAAAGCTTTGACAATCTGTGTCTTTTTTTTTGTACGACCAAAGGAGGGAAACAAAATGTCTGACCAGAGTTGGCCATCCGAGGGGGTTGGAGGAGCGACTGAAATGTCCAAGGAAAGAGTTTGTGTGAATATTGGAATGGCGTTGGACAGGTAGGCAGAGTGACCCTCAAGGCAACAGGTGAGGTAGATAACGTGGTTAAGAAGGTATATGGGGTATTTGCCTCTCTATTCGCCGAGGTATAGAATATAAGGTTACGATGGAGCTGTATAAAACGCTGGTTAGGCCACTGCTAGAGTACTGTATGCAGTCCTCGTCGCCACATTATAGGAAGGATGTGATTGACTGGAGAGGGTGCAGAGGAGATTCACCAGGATGTTGCCCTGGGCTGGAGCGTTCCAGCTGTGAAGAGAGGCGGGTTAGGCCGGGGCTGTTTTCCTCGGAGCAGAGAAGGCTGAGGCGGGACCTGACTGAGGTGGGCAAAATTATGAGGGGCATAGATGGGGTGGATAGGGAGGAACTTTACCCCTTAGTCGAGGTGACAATAACCAGGGGGAATAGATTTAAGGTAAGAGGCAGGAGATTTGGAGGGGATTTGAGGGAAACCCTTTTTCACCCAGCGCCTGGCCGGAATCTGGAACTCGCTGCCTGAGAGGCGGGAACCCTCACAACATTGAAGAAGTATTTAGAAACACCGTAGCGAACAAGGCTATGGACAAAGTGGAGATAGGTGTGGCCGTGCACACGCGATAGGCTGAATGACCTCTTTCTGTGCTGTAATGACTCTTTGGCCATTGTTTCTTTAAAGACTTGGTTGACTTTGAAATTTCTTTCCCCACTTATTTATTTTTATAAATCTATCGGTATAAACGTCGTCCTCTCAAGGCGTTTCTGAAATTTTGATGGGGGCAGCTTCATGGTTTATTGAGCTTCCATTAGGAGTGGATCTCCCACCTTCCATCTCAGCCGCGCCTAGCCCCTTTCCCGCCCGGGTCCGGCTCGCTCGCACGCCTCCCGACAAACTGTTGCTGGATGATGATGGCTCTCGGGAACCCTGGGTGGTTTCCGCTTCCCAAGCGCTGGGACGGCCAGTCCAATTCTAGAATCTGTCCCACCTCCACCGGCGCCAGGAAACAGGTGAGGAATTCAGCTGTGAAGACGGGAATGTCCCAGGTAAATCCGCCGGTTTGCCTCGTTCAGCCACCCCGGTGGGGCAGGGGAGAATGTCAGGGAACGGCGAGAGCGAGTTTACTGTGGGCCTCGTTCCACTCGCTGCCGTGGCATCCATCCGGAGGCGGGGCTTTCTCCCGTCTCCAAGCGGCAGGCGAGCGGGAAAACCCTTGAGGAAATTCACCCCCCCCCCCCCTCCCCAGCTGGAGCTGGTACTCAAAGATGGAGAGGAAGGAGCTGTGTCATCGACCGGCACTCTTTTCAACCGTGCTGAGGGTGGGCTTGGCGGGGCGGGGCGAGGTTCTAATCCTCCTTGCTGGGCCTGCCGCCTCGGAGGACGGAGTTGTCGAACAGTGGGTTGTGAATCTCCATCTCGCCGCTCTGCATTGGAAAGAGAAAGTGATAAATCTGACGTACGCAACGATCGCGACACTCATACCTTTCTGAATGCAGGAGAGCATCTCTGAGCACAGCACAAATATTCCACTTTGCAAACTCCCGTGGCCCATGGAGCAGAGGTGAGAACTTTTTTTTAAATGTATTCTTTCGTGGGACGCGGGCATTACTGGCCGGGGCCCCAGTATGTGATGCCCATCCCTAATTGCTCGGCCATTTCTGAAAGGGGTAGCTAAGAGTCGAGCACATCGCTGTGTGGGGTCTGGAGTCACGTGTCGGCCGGACCGGGTGAGGACGGCAGATTTCCTTCCCTCAAGGACATTGGAGAACCAGACGCGTTTCTACAACAATCGACAATGGGTTTCATGGTCACCGTTAAAGAGACGAGCTTTCAATTCCAGGTTTTAGCAACCGAATTGAAATTCCACCAGGCCACCTCTTCGCCCAGTAAAGGCAAATTAAAAGTTGATTCTGGATAATAGGGCGGGAAAACAAAGTTTAGTTAACCAGGAAGGTTTTTAAAAAAAATAGTTTTAACGAGGAAGGTTTTAAGGAAACTTGAAGAAGGCGATGGAGAGGGTGTGGAGGAGATTCACCAGGATGTTGTCTGGGCCGGAGCGTTCCAGCTGTGAAGACAGGTGGGTTAGGCCGGGGCTGTTTTCCTCGGAGCAGGGAAGGCTGAGGGGGGGCCTGACTGAGGTGGACAAAATTGAGGGACGCAGATCGAGTGGATAGGAAGAAACATTTCCCCCCGCCGAGGGCTCAATAACCAGGGGGCATAAATGTAAGCTCAGGAGCAGGAGATTTGGAGGGAATTTGAGGGCAACCTTTTCACGTAGAGGGTGTTGTGAATGGGGAACCCGCTGCCTGAAAGGGTGGGAGAGGCGGGAACCCTCACAACATTCAAGAAGCATTTCGATGAGCGTTTGAAACACCGTAGCGAACAGGGCTACGGAGCAAGTGGGATTAGAGTAGATAGGTGCTCGAAAGCCGGCCCGGACACCATGGGCAGAAGGGCCTCCTTTTTGTGCTGTAAAATTTTATGAAGGTCTCACAAGAGGAGGTGGGTGAGGCAGTGAGGTCCAGGGAGTGAATTCCAGGGTTTGTGATCCAGGCATCTTGACGCCATGGACGACAATGGCCGTGGTGAGCAATCAAAATGGAGGATGTGCAAGAGGCCAGAGTCAAAGGGCAGCAGGGAGCTCGGAGGGCGGGTGGGCTGCAGCGGGGTAACAGAAAGAGTGAGATGAGGCACTTGCAAACAAGGACAAGTGTTTTCAAAGTTGGGACATTGCCAGGTCGGGGCCCAATACATTCAGGATGGGCGGAGGCTGCAATGCTCAATGCTCGAGGTAACGGAGTCAAGGGGGTTTCAGCTGCAGACAAACAGAGGCCGGGTTGGAGATGGCAGGCATCTTGGAGATGGACAGGATGTCGACTGGAAGCGCAGTTTGGGGTCAAATAGGACGGCGAGGTTGCAAATGTGGTGCTGAGCTGCCGTCTTGAAGCCGCTGCAGTCCCTGAGCTGTAGGTACACCCACCGTGCTGTTAGGGAGGGAGCTCCAGGATTTGGACCCGGCGACACTGAAGGAACGGCCGATATATTTCTCAGTCAGGATGGGGAGTCACTTGGAGGGGAACCTCCAGGTGGGGGGGGGGGTGATCCCAGGTAACTGCTGCTCTTGTCCTTCTAGATGGTGGTGGCCGTGGGTTTTGAAGGTGCTGCCTGAGGAACCTCAGTGAGTTCCTGCAGTGAATCTTGTCGATGGTGCACACGGCTGACACTGTCCATCGGAGGGGGAGGGAGTGAATGTTTGTGGAAGGGACGCCAATCAAGCGGGGCTGCTTTGTCCTGGATGGTGTCGAGCTTCTTCAGTGTTGGAGCTGAGCTCATCCAGGCAAGTGGAGAGTTTGCCATCTCACTCCTGACTTGTGCGACTACTAAATGCCGCTGACGCTCATTACTTTGTGGATTGAACTCGGGCAGACGTTGGTAGAACTGGTACCATGGACAGAACCACCAATTATAGAAAGGGTCGGAATTCTCCATTATGGAGCTTAAGTGTTTCGCCAGCGGAGAATCACTACTAGTCTCCGCTGGCGCAGAGTGGTGCCCAGTATGTGAGTCTCCACCCCCCCCCCCCTACACACCCTTTACCATGCTATGCCAAGGTCCAGCGATGGGCCCCTCTCCTCCGCACAACACAAATTCTAACCCACTGCTGACAAGTAGGGGCATCCACCTCTGCACCACAGGAATAACAGGTCACCCCACCCCTCCCAGCATGCACGCATGAGGGTGGCCCGATCCCAACCCCCACGAAATCCCCAATGTTTATAAACACTCTTGCCATGATTGACAGCTCCTCAATACATCAAAAGGAGTGAAGTGCTTCACTTCCTCTTACTCTCAGCAGAAAGCACTTAGCTCCTTTTGATGTGGTGAGGAGCTGTCAATCATAGAATAGACATTGTGGTTAGCATCAATGTACTTGAGATGCATTCAAGCGTGAAGGGAAAGCTAAATAAACAAATCCCCTAAGCAGCTGAGTCTAGACCAATAAAACTGTCAATGGCAAGGGAAATGTATTGCTGTGTAAAATTGATGGAAGATTTGCATTTCGAAGGCTGTCAAGAGACATGAAGCCCTTTCAAGTGTATTTGGCTTTGGAGGTAGCCTCTGACACTCGGAACAGCTGCTGCTTTAAACACTTTTGTTTGAGGCAGCAGATGTTAGGGAAGGGTACGTGAAAATGCAGTGATTCTTCACTCTACTACCTGGACCGCTCTTCAGTTTTCAGGCCGCGGGGTCTGATAGCGGGGGGGGGGGGGGATCTCTGTTGGGGGCTACTGCAGAACTGAACGGCAATACATGTCAGGGGAATTCCCCTCGAGGAAAGAAAGGGCTGAGAGGATGACCTGATCTTCAAAGCTATTGGATGGGAGGGTAATGGTTGGTAGTGTAGACACAGAAATGGAGCTGGATTCTCCAGTCTCCCCCAGCCCCATGTTTCCCGTTGTTCGCTGGGATTCTATACTTCTGCCATTTCACTGGATTTCCCAGTGAATCCGCCCTACGGCCACGATGCGCTGATCGCTGGAATAGAGAATCCCGACGGCAACAGAATTCCGGCCGTGCTTCCTCTTGTGGGAGATAAAACATTGGGGAAGATTCATAAGATGGTCACTAATTGGAGTAATCTTACAGCATGGAAGGAGGCCCTTCAGCCCATATTGTCTGTGTCGGCCATCAATCTGTTCTAATCCCATTACCCAGCACTTGTACCCAACGGCGTTTCAAACGCTCATCAAAAGCTTCTTCAATGTTGTGAAGATTCCCGCCTCTCCCACCCTCTCAGGCAGCGAGTTCCAGATTCCCGCCACCCTCTGGGTGAATGGTTTTCCCTCAAATCCCCTCGAAATCCCCCCCCCCCGCTGACCTTAAATCTATCCCCCCCTGGTTATTGACCCCTCTGCTGAGGGGAAATGTTTCTTCCTATCCGCCCTAAATATGTCCAATAAATCCCACAACGAATTGAGGAGGAACATTTGTTGACGCGGAGAGCGGTGAGAATGTGGAACTCGCTCCCACAGGGAGCGGTTGAGGTGAACAGCTCAGGGGAAGTTGGACGAACAGACGAGGGAGGAGGGAACTGAAGGGTAGGTGATAAGGTGGGGTGCAAAAGGGTGGGGTAAGGCTCAAGTGAATCATGATCACCAGCGTGGAGCTCTTGAGCCGAATGGTTTGTTCTTGGAGCGATGGTTTCCAGCCTGCCTCACGGGCGTCATTTTTGACGGTGGAAGCGGCTCACTATAGGCCGACAGCGGGAATGTCCTCTCCTGCCAATGCCTGGGGTGTTGTGCCCTGGCCTGCCCGTCCCGCCGCACAGGGGGAGCCCGCTGAGCGAGACCCTCCCGCCAGTGGGAAGGACTGAATATCTCGCCCTGGGTCCTTTGGAATTCTCAGTTTGTATGGAATGGAATAGAGAATGAAGATTCCAGTGGAGGAATAGCCTTACCGGAGCCAGGCCAGGGCACTCGTAGACCGTGTATGCCCCGCTTTCATTATCCATCTCAGAGTCGGTGGACACCTGCCCCGCCTGGGCCTCGGATTTGTCCCTGGGAGGGGGAGTGAGAAAAGACAACAGGCCCAGTGAGTGAGGCAAACATCTCAGGACAGGATTTAGAAGCGCAGAATTGTCACGGCACAGGGGGCCATTCGGCCCATCGTGTCCGCACTAGCCCTCCAAACGAGCATCGTGACTCAGTGCCGCTCCCCTGCCGTTTCCCCCAACCCCTGCACATTGTTTCTGGTCAAATAATCACCCAATCCCCTTTCGAATGTCTCGATTGAACCTGCCTCCAGCCCACTGCCAGGCCGTGCGTTCCAGACCCCAACCACTCGCTGTGGGGAAAACGTTTTTCTCACATCACCTCTGCTTCCTTTGCAAATCACCTGAAATCTGAGCCCCTCTCGTTCTCAATGCTTTTACGAGGGGGAACAGTTCTCCCCCCCCCCCGCCCCCATCCACTCCGCCCAGCCCCCTCGTGAGTTTGACCATCTCGGTCAAATCTCCTCTCAGTCTCCTTCTCTCCCAGGAGAACATTCCCAACCTCTCCAATCTCTCCTCATCGCTGACGTTTCTCATCCCTTGTTCCGTTCTTGTAAACCTCTTCCCCACTCTCTCCAAATGTTCCCATCCTTCCGATAGTGTGACACCCAGAACTGGTCACAATGAGAACAAAGAACAAAGAAAAGCACAGCACAGGAACAGGCCCTTCGGCCCTCCAAGCCTGTGCCGACCATGCTGCCCGATTAAACTACAATCTTCTACACTTCCTGGGTCCGTATCCCTCTATTCCCATCCTATTCATGTATTTGTCAAGATGCCCCTTAAATGTCACTATCGTCCCTGCTTCCACCACCTCCTCCAGCAGCGAGTTCCAGGCACCCACTACCCTCTGTGTAAAAAACTTGCCTCGTACATCTACTCTAAACCCTGCTCCTCGCACCTTAAACCTATGCCCCCTAGTAATTGACCCCTCTACCTTGGGGAAAAGCCTCTGACTATCCACTCTGTTTATGCCCCTCTATAATTTTGTAGACCTCTGTCAGGTCGCCCCTCAACCTCCGTCGTTCCAGTGAGAACAAACCGAGTTTATTCAACCGCTCCTCATAGCTAATGCCCTCCATACCAGGCAACATTCTGGTAAATCTCTTCTGCACCCTCTCTAAAGCCTCCACATCCTTCTGGTAGTGTGGCGACCAGAATTGAACACTATACTCCAAGTGTGGCCTAACTAAGGTTCTATACAGCTGCAACATGACTTGCCAATTCTTATACTCAATGCCCCGGCCAATGAAGGCAAGCATGCCGTATGCCTTCTTGACTACCTTCTCCACCTGTGTTGCCCCTTTCGGTGACCTGTGGACCTGTTCACCTAGATCTTTCTGACTGTCAATATTCTTGAGGGTTCTACTAATATTCCCGCTGAGGTCTAACTAGTGTCTTGTCGAAGTTCAGCAGAACCTCCTGGCTCTTGTACTCTGTGTCCCTTTTAATAAAGCCCAAAATATTCCACACTTTATATTAACTGCTCTCTCCTGCACCCTTCAATGATCTATGCACACTTACAGCCAGGTCCCTCTGATGCTGCAATCCTTGAAAACATTACCTCGTATTTTATATTGGATCTCATGCTCTTCCTACCAAAATGCATCATCTTGCACTAATCTGCATTAAACTTCATCTGCCGCCTATCTGCCCATTCCGCCAACTTGTCCATGTTCTTTTCCAGTTCCACACTATCCTGTTCACAGTTCACAATACTTCCAAATTTTGTGTCATCCGCAAACTTTGAAATTACCCCCTGCACACTAAGATCTAAGGGCAGCACGGTAGCACAGTGGTTAGCAAAGTTGCTTCACAGCTCCAGGTTCGATTCCCGGCTTGGGGCACTGTCTGTGCGGAGTCTGTACGTTCTCCCCCATGTGCTGGGTAGAGCCGGGTGCTCTACACTGCCGCCCTGCTAGCCCCGAGCAAAACGGGGAATCGGTGGGCGTTTCACGCCAGTTTTTCTGGGGTAAGACGCCACCGCTCCCATGCCAGCGTGGGGACGGAGCGCCAGAATCGGAGAATCCAGCCCCATAACTCTCTGCTTCATATTATTCAGCCAATTCCGTATCCATGTTGCCACTCTCCCTTTTATTCCATGAGCTGTAACTTTTATCACAAGTCTGTCGTGTGGCACTGTGTTGAGTGCCTTTTGAAAGTCTATGTACATCACATCAACAGCATAACCCTCATCGATCCTTTCTGTTACCTCCTCAAAAAACTCCAAACAGTTAGTTAACCATGCTGGCTCTTCCTAATCACCGACTAATTCGATCCCGAATTATTGTTTCCAGAAGCTCACCCTGGAGAGCTGCTCCCAGAAGGAATTCCTGGCCAGTTTCAGCGTGTGGACCATTGACGTTGCTGGCTGTCCGACCTCCTTTAGATTCCAGCAGTGACCACGGTACAAAAATATCTCATTGGCCCCACTGAGGAGAAGGAGGGCCTCTCGTGGGGCCCACCCACTAGCCAAGTTGCCCACCAGTGGTCCAAGTGGACATTTATTGAAGATTCGCCTCCCAGTGGAACACTGGAACCCTGTGAGATCAGTGGGGTTGGAGCCCGCTCAGTCGAGGGCAATAAATGACCTCCATCCTTAAAATGCCAAATAAATGAAAGGCTGGGATTACTCACTCCTCCGTGGCCTGCAGAACGTTCTTCTGGTGTTGGTAATGGTGCCGTTGGAGCTTTCCCACAATCTTCCAGTCGAGGGGCTGAGGGCAGAAAGGATGGAGATGTCAGCCATGACCAGCCTATACTAGTTTGGCAGGGGCAAAGGTCAGAGTGCAGAGGTACAGTGGGGGTGGGGGGGGGCATTGACACCCAGAACTGGTCACAATATTCCAGCTGAGGTCTAACTAGTGTCTTGTAGAAGTTCAGCAGAGCCTCCTGGCTCTTGTACTGTGTGCCCCTATTAATAAAGGCCAGAAGGGGGCAGCACGGTAGCGCAGTTAATTCGCCCTACAGCCTCACGGCGCTGAGGTCCCAGGTTTAACGGGAAACTGGAAGAGGGGATAGGTTGAAGGTGTGGGATTAAGTGGGGTGCTCTTTCCAAGGGCCGGTGCAGACTCGATGGGCCAAATGGCCTCCTTCTGCACTGTGAATTCTATGATTCTATGACATGAGGGATTAGGAATGAGACGGAAACGATCATAGATGAGGAAATAGAGAGGGAAAAGGCTTCAAATGTTCAGCAAGTCTGTCACGAGGGGTGGAGAGAGGAACAGATTGAAGAGGAAAGGTGGGTGTAAGTACGGGTGAAGCATGAAAACGGGCAATGGCGTGGCAGCACCAACCGGCCTTTGCCGTTTCATATATCCACATGTGAAAGTGGGCAGCACGGTGACGCAGTGGGTTAGCACTGCTGCCTCACAGCGCTGAGGACCCGGGTTCGAATCCCGGCTCTGGGTCACTGTCCGTGTGGAGTTTGCACGTTCTCCCCGTGTCTGCGTGGGTCTCGCCCCCACAACCCAAAGATGTGCAGGGTAGGTGGATTGGCCACGCTAAATTGCCCCTTCATTGGAAAAAATGAATTGGGTACTCTTAATTTAAAAAAATAGGTCAGAGATTGGTTGAAGGATAGGAGAGATTGAATGGCAAAGCTGTTACGGAGAACAAGGAGAGTAGTAATGACAGTATAAGACAAAGTATTGGTCCGGAGTAGGTGTCAATAGCAGAATGGAGATCAGTACCGGTAAGAAACAGGCTGACAATTGGACTTTGGCGAGTGGGGGGATAGCTGCGGGTTGGAAGCAAAAGAAAATTCAACATGGAGGACAAGAGTTTATAATTTGGAGTTTCTTTATCGGAGGGTTCTTTACTGACCAAGACAACCGGAAGAACTCCCAGGCTCTTCTTCAAACATAAACAAATAGGATTACTTTCGGCCCCCCCGAGAGGGCAGACATTAGTTCAACGACATTGTTGGCACCTCCAACAATGCAGCAGTCCCCGCAGTACTGCACTGGGAATGTCAGCCCAGGTTTCTCCGCTCACGTTGCTGAGCTAGGCCTCGAATCCACGATGTGCTGACTCGCAGGCGAGAGAGTTACACCCCAACAACCGCCAAACCTGTGACCGGAGCTGACCTTTGAGCTTTTCCACCAGCGTCGGCTCACAGAGGGGATTGTCATCAATCGTTACGACATCACTTCCTCCTTTGTCTGGCTGGAGGTGCTTACCTGGGGCACGGGCTGCTTGTTCCCTTCATAGGCCATCTTCTGTGTCCGCCTCACCTCCTTCTGCAGCCTGAAACAGAGCAGAGACTTCAGTCAGAATCTACATGGGACACAGGAAAAGGGAGTAGGCCATTCAGTACCTCGAGCCTGTCCCGTCATTCAATAAGATCACGGCTGATCTGTGATCTAACTCCACATACCTGCCTTTGGGCCGATATCCCTTAATATCTTTGCTTAACAAAAATCTATCGTTCTCAGATTTAAAATTAACAACTGTTGTTGCTTCACCTGCTGTATGTGGGAGGGAGTTCCAAATCACTACCACCCTTTGAGTGAAGGCGTTTTTCCCAACATCACTCCTGAACGGTCTGTCCCTAATGTCTAGTCTATGCCCCCAGTTTTCAAATCTCCAACCAGTGGAAATTCTTTATCATTATCTACCCATCTACACCTCCCGCTGCCTGGGGAAAGCGGGCAGCATAATCAAAGATCCCTCCCACCTGGCTTGCTCACTCTTCCAACTTCTTCCATCGGCCAGGAGATACAAAAGTCTGAGAACGCGCACGAACAGACTCAAAAACAGCTTCTTCCCTGCTGTTACCAGACTCCTAAATTACCAGACTCCTAAACAAACTCTTATGGACCTTCACCTGAGGAAGGAGCAGCGCTCCGAAATCTAGTGATTCGAAACAAACCTGTTGGACTTTAACCTGGTGTTGTAAGACTTCTTACCGGACCCTCTTACGGACTGACCTGATTAACACTACACCCTGTATGCTTCATCCGATGCCGGTGTTATGTAGTTACATTGTGTGTCTTGTGTTGCCCTATTATGTATTTTCTTTTCATGTACTTAATGATCTGTTGAGCTGCTCGCAGAAAAATACTTTTCACTGTACCTCGGTACACGGAGCAACAAACAAACAAACAAACAAACAAACCCTGTCTTTCCCTGTTAATATCTTAAATACTTTAAACAGGGGCAGCAAGGTGGCGCAGTGGGTTAGCCCTGCTGCCTCACGGCACGAACGTCCCAGGTTCGAGCCCTGCTCTGGGTCACTGTCCGTGTGGAGTTTGCACATTCTCGCCGTGTTTGCGTGGGTTTCGCCCCCACAACCCAAGATGTGCAGGGTAGGTGGATTGGCCACACTAAATTGCCCCTTAACTGGAAAAAATAATTGGGTACTCGAAATTTATATTTAAAAAAACACTTTGAACAGATCACCCTTTAACCTTCGAAATAATGGTTAAAAAAGGTCTAATTTGGGTAATCTCTCCTCGTAACTTAACCCCCGCAGCCCGGCACTGGCAAGGTCTGATTAGCTAGGAGCACTGCTGTCAAAATACAACCACTGACTTGCCAACCCTCCACAGGGCTGACCTGGAGACTCCAGGAATTAAAGGAATCCTGAAGGAATGAGAAAGTGTTGGGGAATTTTCAAAAAAGAGAGGATTTTTTAGGATGGCACAGTGGTTAGCACTGCTGCCTCACAGCACCAGGGACCCAGGCTCAATTCGGGCCTTGGGTGACTGTCTGTGCGGAGTCTGCACGCTCTCCCCGTGTCTGCGTGGGTTTCCTCCGGGTGCTCCGGTTTCCCCCCACAGTCCGAGGTTAGATGGATTGGCTGTGATAAATTGCCCCATACTGTTCAGGGATTAACAGGATAGGTTAGGGAGATAAGGCGGGGTGTAGGCCTCTTTTGGAGGGTTGGTGCACACTCGATGGGCCGAATGGCCTCCTTCTGCACTGCAAGGATTCTAGAAAAAACACTTTTTTGGTCATTACAACAACTGCTTATATTTGCACAGCCTCTCTCTAGTTGTTGGAAAGACCAAGGAACTGATCATCGACTTCAGGAAGCGTAGCACGACATCCCCCTCCCCCACCACCCATCTGCATCAATGGCTCCGAAGTGGAGATGGTCAATAGCTTTAAGTTCCTGGAGGTCACCATCACCAACAGTCTGTCCTGGTCCACTCACATTGGTGCAACGGTCAAGAAAGCCCAACAACGTCTCTACTTCCTACGGAAGCTAAAGAAATTCGGCATGTCTGCATCGACTCACAAACTTCCACAGATGTGCGATAGAGAGCATTCTATCCGGCTGCATCACAGCCTGGTATGGCAACTGCTCGGTCCAACATCGCAAGAAACTGCAGAGTGTGGTGAACTCAGCCCAACGCATCACAGAAACTTGCCACCCCCACATTGATTCCATCTACACCTCCCGCTGCCTCAGGAAGGCAGACAGCATTGTCAGAGACCCCTCCCACCCAGGCATTGCCTTCTTCCAGACCCTTCCATCAGGCAGGAGGTACAGAAGTCTGAAGACCCGCACATCCAGACATAGGAACAGCTTCTTCCCCACAGCTACTAGACTCCTCAACGACTCCCCCTCGGACTGATCTGCTCCCTGTACCAACACTATTCACGACGCCCTATGCTGCTCTTGCTCATGTATTTGCTTTGTTTGGCCCCTTGTTCCGCACTGTAACCAATCGCTGTTTGTCAATGTACCATTTGTCACTGTTCTCTGTTGATTATTCTTTTTGTCCACTATATACGTACTGTGTACGTTCCCTCGGCCGCAGAAAAATACTTTTCACTGTACTTCGGTACATGTGACAATAAATCAATAAAGCCCAGTTACTGCAATGAAAAGTCCCACAATGCTTTCACACAGTGATTGATTGACTGATTTTCCCAGAAATGTCCTGCTCCCCCCTGGGGCTGTACACACGTGTACCACCTCCGATGGTTCACTTCACCCGCTTCCTGTTATTACAAACCCTTGTAAAGATTGCTGGTGTAAAATCACATCAAAGAGGGGGGAGATCCCAAAGTGAGGCCAGGGAGGAACCATACGGATCAACACTGAAATAGAGTTCCCGGCCTTGGGGGACGTCCTCTCTGGGTCTCATTTCGTAGGTCACTGTAATGTTTACATGCAGGCAGTGAGTGCGGCCGCCAACTCCCAATTTGTGTCTCACTGGTTAGGGGCTTGTCTGACACCTGGTGTTCATGGAGGTAACGTCAGTTTGCTGCCGAAACTATCCCCATCAAACACTCCCAGGACAGGTACAGCACGGGGTTAGATACAGAGTAAAGCTCCCTCTACACTGTCCCCATCAAACACTCCCAGGACAGGTACAGCACGGGGATAGATACAGAGTAAAGCTCCCTCTACACTGTCCCCATCAAACACTCCCAGGACAGGTACAGCACGGGGTTAGATACAGAGTAAAGCTCCCTCTACACTGTCCCCATCAAACACTCCCAGGACAGGTACAGCACGGGGTTAGATACAGAGTAAAGCTCCCTCTACACTATCCCCATCAAACACTCCCAGGACAGGTACAGCATGGGGTTAGATACAGAGTAAAGCTCCCTCAACACTGTCCCCATCAAACACTCCCAGGACAGGTACAGCACGGGGTTAGATACAGAGTAAAGCTCCCTCTACACTGTCCTCATCAAACACTCCCAGGACAGGTACAGCACGGGGTTAGATACAGAGTAAAGCTCCCTCTACACTGTCCCCATCAAACACTCCCAGGACAGGTACAGCACGGGGATAGATACAGAGTAAAGCTCCCTCTACACTGTCCCCATCAAACACTCCCAGGACAGGTACAGCACGGGGTTAGATACAGAGTAAAGCTCCCTCTACACTGTCCCCATCAAACACTCCCAGGACAGGTACAGCACGGGGTTAGATACAGAGTAAAGCTCCCTCTACACTATCCCCATCAAACACTCCCAGGACAGGTACAGCATGGGGTTAGATACAGAGTAAAGCTCCCTCAACACTGTCCCCATCAAACACTCCCAGGACAGGTACAGCACGGGGTTAGATACAGAGTAAAGCTCCCTCTACACTGTCCCCATCAAACACTCCCAGGACAGGTACAGCACGGGGTTAGATACAAAGTAAAGCTCCCTCTACACTGTCCCCATCAAACACTCCCAGGACAGGTACAGCACAGGGTTAGATAGAGAGTAAAGCTCCCTCTACACTGTCCCCATCAAACACTCCCAGGACAGGTACAGCACGGGGTTAGATACAGAGTAAAGCTCCCTCTACACTATCCCCATCAAACACTCCCAGGACAGGTACAGCACGGGGTTAGATACAGAGTAAAGCTCCCTCGACACTGTCCCCATCAAACACTCCCAGGACAGGAACAGCACGGGGTTAGATACAGAGTAAAGCTCCCTCTACACTGTCCGCATCAAACACTGCCAGGACAGGTACAGCATGGGGTTAGATACAGAGTAAAGCTCCCTCTACACTGTCCCCATCAAACACTCCCAGGACAGGTACAGCACGGGGTTAGATACAGAGTAAAGCTCCCTCTACACTGTCCCTATCAAACACTCCCAGGACAGGTACAGCACGGGGTTAGATACAGAGTAAAGCTCCCTCTACACTGTCCCCATCAAATACTCCCAGGACAGGTACAGCACGGGGTTAGATACAGAGTAAAGCTCCCTCTACACTGTCCCCATCAAACACTCCCAGGACAGGTACAGCACGGGGTTAGATACAGAGTAAAGCTCCCTCTACACTGTCCCCATCAAACACTCCCAGGACAGGTACAGCACGGGGTTAGATACAGAGTATAGCTCCCTCTACACTGTCCCCATCAAACACTCCCAGGACAGGTACAGCACGGGGATAGATACAGAGTAAAGCTCCCTCTACACTGTCCCCATCAAACACTCCCAGGACAGGTACAGCACGGGGTTAGATACAGAGTAAAGCTCCCTCTACACTGTCCCCATCAAACACTCCCAGGACAGGTACAGCACGGGGTTTGATACAGAGTAAAGCTCCCTCTACACTATCCCCATCAAACACTCCCAGGACAGGTACAGCATGGGGTTAGATACAGAGTAAAGCTCCCTCAACACTGTCCCCATCAAACACTCCCAGGACAGGTACAGCACGGGGTTAGATACAGAGTAAAGCTCCCTCTACACTGTCCTCATCAAACACTCCCAGGACAGGTACAGCACGGGGTTAGATACAGAGTAAAGCTCCCTCTACACTGTCCCCATCAAACACTCCCAGGACAGGTACAGCACGGGGATAGATACAGAGCAAAGCTCCCTCTACACTGTCCCCATCAAACACTCCCAGGACAGGTACAGCACGGGGTTAGATACAGAGTAAAGCTCCCTCTACACTGTCCCCATCAAACACTCCCAGGACAGGTACAGCACGGGGTTAGATACAGAGTAAAGCTCCCTCTACACTATCCCCATCAAACACTCCCAGGACAGGTACAGCATGGGGTTAGATACAGAGTAAAGCTCCCTCAACACTGTCCCCATCAAACACTCCCAGGACAGGTACAGCACGGGGTTAGATACAGAGTAAAGCTCCCTCTACACTGTCCCCATCAAACACTCCCAGGACAGGTACAGCACGGGGTTAGATACAGAGTAAAGCTCCCTCTACACTGTCCCCATCAAACACTCCCAGGACAGGTACAGCACAGGGTTAGATAGAGAGTAAAGCTCCCTCTACACTGTCCCCATCAAACACTCCCAGGACAGGTACAACACGGGGTTAGATACAGAGTAAAGCTCCCTCTACACTATCCCCATCAAACACTCCCAGGACAGGTACAGCACGGGGTTAGATACAGAGTAAAGCTCCCTCGACACTGTCCCCGTCAAACACTCCCAGGACAGGTACAGCATAGGGTTAGATATAGAGTAAAGCTCCCTCTACACTGTTCCCATCAAACACTCACAGGACAGGTACAGCACGGGGTTAGATACGGAGTAAATCTCCCTCTACACTGTCCCCATCAAACACTCCCAGGACAGGTACAGTTCGGGGTTAGATACAGAGTAAAGCTTCCTCTACACTGTCCCCATCAAACACTCCCAGGACAGGTACAGCACGGGGTTAGATACAGAGTAAAGCTCCCTCTACACTGTCCCCATCAAACACTCCCAGGACAGGTACAGCACGGGGATAGATACAGAGTAAAGCTCCCTCTACACTGTCCCCATCAAACACTCCCAGGACAGCAGGCACCAAGTGATTGGGTTGCCTTTGAGAGGAGCTTCGAGCGGAAGTTCCCAGCCCGTATGCCATGAAGGCCCCACAAGTGTACCGCAGGATAAGGTTCAAAATGATTGCACATTAATGTAAATGAATTAACTCCAATCTGGGTTTTCAGGTCGGTGATGGGAATCTCCCATGGCGATGAACCTCGGGCCTCCGAAGCATGCACCAGCTGCAAATGGACCGCAGACGCCTTTTGGTATTGGAAACACGGGGAGACAATCCAGGCTCAATGGTGCAACATTGAGGGGAGTCCAGGAGCAGAGGGACCTCGGGGTTCAAGTGCATCATTCTCTGAAGGTGGCCAGGCAAGTTGGATCAGTTGTTAAGAAGGCTGAAATCCTCCTTGGGTTAAAAAAGAGAGGGAGAGAGTATAAAAGCAAGGTAGTGATGCTGCACCTCTACAAATCATTGGTCAATCCACGTTTGGAGTATTGTGATCAGTTCTGGGCACCTTATTTAAGGAAGGATGTTAAAGCCCTGGAGAGAGTGCAGAGGGGATTTGCTAGAATGACACCAGGATTGAGGAATTTTAGATACAAGGACAGATTAGAGAAATTGGGCTTGTTCTCCTTGGAGCAGAGAAGATTAAGAGGCGGCCTTATTGAGGTGTCCAAAATCCAAAACAATTTTGACGGGGTAAAGAATCATAGAATTTACAGCGATAGAAGGAGGCCATTCGGCCCATCGAGTCTGCACCGGCCCTTGGAAAGAGCACCCTACCCAAGCCCACACCTCCACCCTATCCCCATAACCCAGTAACCCCACCCAACACTAAAGGCAATTTTTTAGACACTAAGGGCAATTCATCATGGCCAATCCACCTAACCTGCACATCTTTGGACTGTGGGAGGAAACCGGAGCACCCGGAGGAAACCCACGCACACACGGGGAGGACGCGCAGACTCCGCACAGACAGTGACCCAAGTCGAGAATCGAACCTGGGACCCTGGAGCTGTGAAGCAATTGTGCTATCCACAATGCTACCGTGCTGCCCAAAGGATATTCTGTTTCCGCTGGTTGTTAAGTCAGTGACTATGGGGGTCACAATTTCAAGATGGTCAGCAAGAGAGCTCGGAGTGAGGTGAGGAGAAACCTCTTTGCTCAGAGAGCTGTTGGGGTTTGGGATGCGCTGCCTGGGAGAGTGGTGGAGGCGGATTCCACAGGAGGCTTTGAAAGAGAGCTGGATGTATATTTGAAAGTGATGGATTGAGAGGGCTACGGAGATGGGGCTGGGGAATGGGACTAGTTAGGTTCCTCTTTTGGGAGCCCGTGCTGACACGATGGGCTGAATGGCATCCTTCTGTGCTGTAAATAACAACTTGCACAGTTCAGATTGTTTAACATCGGTCACACGCATGGGCCTAGCCAATGTAAAAAGAAAATCAGAACTGTGCGTCGGTGGCCCCCTCCCGGACCGCGCATGCACGGCGTGGATGACCAACGTGAAACATTCCAAACCGCACACGTGCAGCCCTTTCCTGGCTGGCGCCTGCACAGGAGATCCCAGGTTCTTTGGGAGTTGGAGAGGCCCACCGTGGAGTCCAAGACAAACGCCGCAAGGGCCTGTGCAAAAACACAACAAGGCCGTAAAAGCCTGGGAGAAGCGAGGGAGACGGCAAGAGGTGGAAAAATCAGAGGGAAGACAGGGAGAAGTTAAAAAAACAGCAAAGGAAGAAGGCAGAAGTAAGAAACAGGAACCAATAAGCTTGAGGAAAGGAGAAGGCCGAGACATCTGACTCTACCAAGCCACTGGCCCATCTGTCCTTAATACCCGTGATACTGTTGACAGGAAGAGACAGCGGAGATCATCAAACTAATAAAACACCCTGCGAGTATAAATGGGATATTCAACAACAACGTGTATTTAAATAACACCCTTTAATGTTCTAAAACGTCCCAAGGCAAACTCATTTACCAGGCAAAATCTGACTCTGAGTCAACTGAGGAGAAAGTAGGGCTGGTGACCAGAGGCTCGTCCTCAGGCCCATCTTCAAAGACGGCAGCAAGAGGTTTAACGGGGGAATTCCAGAGGACTTCCTCTGAACGAATGGCCGCCGCTAGTGGGGGGGGGAATGAACATCGCGGACGCGCAAGAGGCCAGAAGGTGTCAGAAGATTGGAGGAGCCCAGAGATTTCGGCGACATTACGAGCGGCGGGGCTTACCTATACCAGCATAAACCAGCTACAACCAGTCCAAAGAGGCCAGTCACAATGCAGATGATAACCAAGCCTGGAAAAGAGAGAGTTCTATTTAATAGAAGTGGATTCAGGTCAATGCTATTTCTCCCTCAATTCTCTATTCTTGGCTGAAACCTTAATTCTTAATTTTTTTCTTATTCGTTGGCCAGCATTTGTTGTCCATCCCTAATTGCTCTTGAACCGAGTGGCTCGCTCGGACATTTCAGTGGAGGGCAGTTCACAATCAACTGCAAAGCTGTGTGAGTCTGGAGTCACATGTAGGCCAGATCAGGAAGGCCAGGCCAGGTAAGGACGGCAGATTTCCTACCCTGAAGGACATTAGTGAACCAAGTTTTATTTAAAATTTAGAATGCCCCATTATTTTTTTCCAATTAAGAGGCAATTTAGCGTGGCCAATCCACCTCACATGCACAACTTTGGGTTGCGGGGGTGAGACCCTCGCAGACACGGGGAGAATGTGCAAACTCCACACGGACAGTGACCCAGGGCCGGGATTCGAACCCGGGTCCTCAGCGCCGCAGTCCCAGTGCTAACCACTGCGCCACATGCCGCCCCAGTGAACCGAGTTTTTACGACAATCGCTGATAGTTTCGTGGTCACGTTCGGCTTTCAATTCCAGATTTTTATCAAATTCGAATTTCACCATCTACTGTGGTGGGATTCGAACCTGGGACGACAGAGCATTCCCCTGGATCTCTGGGTCACCAGTCCAGTGACAATACCACAATGCCACCACCCCCCCTGACTGAAAAAAAAGGAGCCCAAGCTTTTCATCTTGTACTGATCATGATAGATTCGCAAGAATACTAAATCGCAAAGGGAACAACAATTTATAGCGCCTGGGAAGATAAAGAGGCTGGTTAGTTTTCAAGTCAACTCTGATTGGTTGAGTTGTTGCCATGGAGAATGCACCATGGAATATTCCTTTTCTAGGAGTATCAAAGAATCCCTACAGGGCAGAAGGAGGCCATTCGGCCCATCAAGCCTGCACCCACCCTCCAAGAGAGCACTCCACCCAGGCCCACACCTAAGCCCGTAACCCCACCTAACCATTTGGACACTAAGGGGCAACTTAGCATGGTTAATCAGTTATATTACGTGATTGTAATATGTTGTTACTCTTTGCTTACTCCCCAGAATGGTCTGATGGTTGTAGTTCAATGAAATTATCAGTTTTCCAACATTTAATGAATAACGAATATAAATACTGATGAGTTTGTTCACTCTCCACAACTATAACTGATGATAAAGTAAATCAGAAGAAATATTAACTATGTCTAACTACACGTGACAACTAAGCTGTCTCTCTCTAACATTCTACTGTCTGGTCACTCCTGGTTTGAAGAGGTGGGAAGATCCTCTGAGTTCAGTTTATATACATGAATCTAGTGTTGCCATCTAGTGGTTGTCTAACACTATGATACAGTTGTTAACCCTTTACATACCAGCAGATATACAGATCACTACACAATCCACCTACCCTGCACATCTTTGGACTGTGGGAGGAAACCGGAGCACTCATAGGAAACCCACGCAGACATGGGAAGAATGTGTGGACTTCATGCAGGTGCCCAAGGCTGGAATTGAACCCTGGCGCTGTGAGGCAGCAGAGATAACCACTGTGCTACCGTGCCGCCTAAGAGGTCAGGCTCATTGGGCGGAATGGCCTTCTCCTAATTTGTAAGTTTATAGATCCCTGGGTGTGAATATAAGAAGCTCCTCGCAACTCTAAGTGAGCCAAATTGTGTGAGCTCGGCTGATAAATCTTAAATTGCAGTAGAAATTGTTGCTTCCTTTGACATTTGATATTCTTGCCTTCGTCCTGTTGAGTGCAAGGTGAAAAGCTTTTAGGGCATGTCTCTTTTCCCAGAAGTACAGACTAAATTCTTGCCACCTACTCAGCGAGACCACATCATTGAGTAAACGCGAAGGCCGCTTGCGCCCTCTGTCAGGTCCGCTGTGACTCTCTGCCGTGGACTTTGCAGTGGCCCCTGGTATCCCTGTGCTCTGGGTAGGTCCCGAATTGCTGCGGTTGGTGTTGTTGCCTCTGACATTGGAGGGGACGAGGCGCAGTTCGCTGGCAGTTCCTGTAAAAATAAATAACAACAATATATCATTTATTTTTGCTTTATTCGTTCATGAGATGTGGGCAGTCCCCGGGTAAGACCAGAATTTGTGTCCATCCCTAATTGCCCTTTGACCTGAGTATCTTGCTCGGTCGATTCAGAGAGTATTTCAGAGTCGACCACATTGCTGTGGGTCTGGAGTCACATGGAGGCCAGACCGGGGTAAGGACGGCAGATTTCCTTCCCTAAAGGACATTAGTCAACCAAACCGTTTTTACAACAATTGATGATAGTTTTGTGGTCGCCATTAGACTTTTTATTCCCCATTTCCATTTTTAAAAAATTTTCAAAATAAATTTAGAGTACCCAATCATTTTTTCCAATTAAGGGGCAATTTAGCGCGGCTAAATCCACCTACCCTGCACATTTTGTGGGGGTGAAACTCACACAAACACGGGGAGAATGTGCAAACTCCACACGGACAGTGACCCAGAGCCGGGATCGAACCTGGGACCTCGGCGCCGTGAGGCAGCAGGGCTAACCCACTTTCCATTTTATTGAATTCAAATTTCACCATCAGCTGTGGGGGGATTCGAACCCAGGTCTTCAGAGCGTTACACTGGGCCTCTGGAGTCCGGGGTTAAGGTGAGGGGGGACATGGGAGGGTAGCTTGGCCAGGAGTTCATGCTAAGGGGTCATGGGAATACCTTGTTTTTTTTGGGCCTCGATGAAGAACGCATTTATCTGATGTCTGGGCGCTATTTTTAAATGCCACCCCGATCTCTCAGCCCCATTCGGACATCCCACCGTGGACTCCGGACCCCGCTGCTGCCCCAACGTACTTCTTATGGGGTCCTCGAGCACCCCTCCACCTCACCCCACCCTGAAGGGCAGGGCATCCCCAAGTCCGATCACTGGCACGGGCAACCTGGCACCTGGGCACTGCTAGCTTGACAGGGTGGCACTGCCCAGGTAGCCAGGTGTCAGTGCCAAGATGCTAGGCCGGCATTGCCAAGGTGCCCGGGCGCCAGTGGGTACCATCCTGCCCATAGCACGACCACCCAGGGGCGTTCGATGGCCATGGAGACCCCCCCCCCCAAGCTGGTGACATTCCACCTGGTCCATGTCCTGGTCAAACGGCGCCAGGGCGCGGGCGTTAGCTCCTGGTCCTCGGAAGAATTGGGCGCAGACATATTTAAATGAGACATTAATCTGGCTCTCGCCCAGTGAGGACGGGATCCAGATCGCTGCTTCTTGCGGGATCTCGCCAGGCGTCCCTAGCATCGCAAATCTCACCAGGTGTCTCGCGATTTAATGGCCTCTCGCGAGATTTGACGGCTGCGTTGCATCACCGAGTTGGGAGCGATGAGGCCGTTCGATCGAGCCCTTCATCTCTACATTCGCAGCTGTTTCGAGCCAAAAAGGGGCATCGACAGGATGAGAATGTTTGGCGTTCCCTGGTGCATTCGGGAGATCACTCGGGTTCCGCGGCTCCAAATGTTTGGGAAGACGGGAGTTTCCCCGGTACCAAATGTAATGTGCCTAATGTTAGCACAGTGGGCTAAACAGCTGGCTCGTAATGCCGAACAAGGCCAGCAGCACGGTTCAATTCCCATACCGGCCTCCCAAACAGGCGCCGGAATGTGGTGACTAGGGGCTTTTCACAGTAACTTCATTTGAAGCCTACTTGTGACAATAAACAATTTTCATTTCATTTCACCTTTCGCGACCATGAAACATCAGAAAGCACTTTACAGCCAGGAAAGTACTTTGAGAGTGCGGTCACTGTAGTTATGTAGGAAATACTTCACTGCCTGCCTCGCTCTCCTGCTCTGCGTGGTGGTCACCCAGTCCCTTCCTGCCTGTGGAGCCTGAGCCTGCGGTCTGACCATCTCTCTGTATCCACGACTCTCTCTGCCTCGCGGATGCTCCACGGTGTCTCCCGTCGCCGGTCCAGCTTCGAATCCCAGGCTTCCAGGAGCTGCAGCTGGAGTCACTTCCTACACACATGCTGATCCCGGGCACTGGAAAGGTTCCCGGTTTCCTCGGCTTTGAGCTAACCTGCCATTATTACTCGTTTCAATGAACCCTTTGGAAAGATACTTATAATCAAATGACATTGATTACGCTTGGCCCTTCTTCCCAGGTCCTCTTTACTACAGAATATAAATCACAAAATAAAGACCGTACAAAGTATAAGCAATAAAAATAAAGACTTACCTGATCGTACTCACCAATCAGCTGCTTTCACTGACCCATATTATTTTGAAATCTTTTTTTTTTAATTTAGAGATCCAATTCATTTTTTCCAATTAAGGGGCAATTTAGTGTGGCCAATCGACATCCTGCACATCTTTGGGTTGTGGGGGCGAGACCCACGCAGACATGGAGAGAATGTGCAAACTCCACACGGACAGTGACCCAGAGCCGGGATCAAACCTGGGACCTCGACGCCGTGAGGCAGCAGTGCTAACCACCGTGCCCTATATTTTGAATTCTGACATCACCTCAAGAGCTTCAAACTCCAAGGAACACACAGATTTCTCAATCCTCCCTCGTGCTGTATTCAATCTCCCGACTGTCTCTCCCCTCGCGTTGTTTTCAATCTCCCGACTGTCTCTCCCCTCGCGTTGTTTTCAATCTCCCGACTGTCTCTCCCCTCGCGCTGTATTCAATTTCCCGACTGTCTCTCCCCTCGCGCTGTATTCAATCTCCCGACTGTCTCTCCCCTCGTGCTGTATTCAATCTCCCGACTGTCTCTCCCCTCGTGCTGTATTCAATCTCCCGACTGTCTCTCCCCTCGCGTTGTTTTCAATCTCCCGACTGTCTCTCCCCTCGCGCTGTATTCAATCTCCCGACTGTCTCTCCCCTCGCGTTGTTTTCAATCTCCCGACTGTCTCTCCCCACGCGTTGTTTTCAATCTCCCGACTGTCTCTCCCCTCGCGCTGTATTCAATCTCCCGACTGTCTCTCCCCTCGTGCTGTATTCAATCTCCCGACTGTCTCTCCCCTCGCGTTGTTTTCAATCTCCCGACTGTCTCTCCCCTCGCGCTGTATTCAATCTCCCGACTGTCTCTCCCCTCGTGCTGTTTTCAATCTCCCGACTGTCTCTCCCCTCGCGCTGTATTCAATTTCCCGACTGTCTCTCCCCTCGCGCTGTATTCAATTTCCCGACTGTCTCTCCCCTCGCGCTTTATTCAATTTCCCGCCTGTCTCTCCCCTCGTGCTGTATTCAATCTCCCGACTGTCTCTCCCCTCGCGTTGTTTTCAATCTCCCGACTGTCTCTCCCCTCGCGTTGTTTTCAATCTCCCGCCTGTCTCTCCCCTCGCGCTGTATTCAAACTCCAGCCTGACTCTCCTCTCGCGCTGTTTTCAACCTCCGGACTGTCTCTCCCCTCGCACTGTGTACAATCCCTCGACTGTCTCTCCCCTCGTGTTGTTTTCAATCTCCCGCCTGTCTCTCCCCTCGCGCTGTATTCAATCTCCAGCCTGACTCTCCTCTCGCGCTGTTTTCAACCTCCGGACTGTCTCTCCCCTCGCACTGTGTACAATCCCTCGACTGTCTCTCCCCTCGTGTTGTTTTCAATCTCCCGCCTGTCTCTCCCCTCGCGCTGTATTCAATCTCCAGCCTGACTCTCCTCTCGCGCTGTTTTCAACCTCCGGACTGTCTCTCCCCTCGCACTGTTTACAATCCCTCGACTGTCTCTCCCCTCGCGTTGTTTTCAACCTCCCGACTGTCTCTCCCCTCGCGCTGTTTACATTCCCTCGACTGTCTCTCCCCTCGCGTTGTTTTCAATCTCCCGACTGTCTCTCCCCTCGTGCTGTTTTCAATCTCCCGACTGTCTCTCCCCTCGTGCTGTATTCAATCTCACGACTGTCTCTCCCTCGGGCTGTTTTCAATCTCACGACAATCTCTCCCCTCGCGTTGTTTTCAATCTCATCACTGTCTCTCCCCTTGCGTTGTTTTCATTCCCTCGACTGTCTCTCCCCTCACGTTGTTTTCAATCTCCCGACTGTCTCTCCCCTCGCATTGTTTTCAATCTCCCGACTGTCTCTCCCCTCGCGCTGTATTCAATCTCTTGTCTGTCTCTCTCTTCGCGTTGTTTTCAATCTCCCAACTGACTCTCCCCTCGCGCTGTATTTAATCCCCCGACGGTCTCTCCCCTCGCGCTGTATTCAATCACTTGTCTGTCTCCCCTCGTGCTGTTTTCAATCACCCGCCTTTCTCTCCCCTCGCCCTGGTTTCAATCACCGACTGTCTCTCCCCTCGCGCTGTTTTCAATCTCCCGACTGTCTCTCCCCTCGTGCTGTTTTCAACCTCCCGACTGTCTCACCCCTCGTGCTGTTTACAATCCCTCGACTGTCTCTCCCCTCGCGCTGTTTTTTTCCCCAATTAAGGGCCAAATTTAGCGTTGCCAATCCACCTAACTTGCACATCTTTGGATCGTGGGGACGAGGCCCACGCAGACACGGGGAGAATGTGCAAACTCCACATGGGCAGTGATCCAGGGCCGGGATCGAACCTGGGACCTCGGCGCCGTGAGGCAGCAGTGCTAACCCACTGCGCCACCGTGATGCCCTGAATGCTATTTTCAAACTCCCGACTATCTTTCCACCCCAGAGAGCTGTAGATACCCCCTGACTGAGTATATTCAAGCAATGATCACTAGATTTCTAGGCACTAAGAGAGTTTAGGGATGTGGGTGCAATAATCCTTCGCCATTCGCGCGGGTTCTGGATCTGCGCTGTTCAAAGCCGCAATCACCAAGCTTTGGCTGTGCGCAGAATCATAGCATGTGTGTACACTTTCCCGTGCCAACAACATGGGAAAGGTGAGAGTTCAATATTTTAAATCGCAGATGAGTGAAGTTTTGGGCAGCGAAATGCGATTAGGGGTGGGTATTATTCCTTGTGTCTGAATAAATCTCGTAGTCTTACAGTTGAAGTAGATGCTTTATTTCTATGAGTTCGTTCTCTCTCCAGCGCTTAGACTAAGTTACATCTGAGCTGCCTATCTGTGTCCTGCTCACCAGCTGCTGTTCCTGTGAATTGAGAGAGGCTGACTTCCTGTTTGTCTAGGTATTTATACATCCCTGGTGCTCCCTCTAGTGGTTACTTAGTTGTAGTGTATTTACCTTAACCCCTTGTGTATATACAGTGATGCATATCACTACATCCCCTCTTTTTTCTTGTTACATATTTTCTGTACTTTGTCAAAGAAGATTGTACAACACAGGTAGATAAATAATGATATGTACAAGTGAAAAATGAAATGAAAATCGCTTATTGTCACAAGTAGGCTTCAATGAGGTTACTGTGAAAAGCCCTTAGTACGGGAATTGAACCGTGCTGCTGGCCTGCCTTGGGCTGCTTTAAAAGCCAGCGATTTAGCCCAGTGTGCTAAACCAGCCCCTACAAGTTGTGATGATATTGTTGATTATACAAAGCCAATTAATATTTATGAGTCCAATCTTAATAAAATCATTTATGAGTCCACATTTGTTCAGTTCAGTTGCATTCTTCTTCTGTTGTTGAAGTAGTGATGTTGATGTTGTCATTTCTTTGTGAACCTGGTCAGTTTTCCTGTGTTTAAGTAACCAAGAAGTCATCATGAGGTGTTTGAATGGTCGAATCATTTTGTTGTCTGTTTAGACTTTTTTTCTATGCTTGTGGTAGCGATTCTGTATGGCATCTTTGTTGTCTGACCTGGACTTTTCCTGTGCTTGCGGTATTGACTCTTGATGTCATCTTTGTTGTCTGACCTGGACTTTTTTCTGTGTTTGCGGTATTGATTCTGTATATCACCTGCCTTGAAAGCTGGTTTGCTTGTTTGTAGTGGAGCAAATGTGAATTTGTGGGATTCGTTGTCATGCCATGGTATGTTTGTACTCTTGTCATTGTTTTGAGCTGTGCTGTTACATTGCCCTTCATGTGCACAGTTGTACCATGTCGTACAAGTTGTTGTTTCATTGTTGTTGATTTTGTCGTTTCTGTCTTTGTTGTTTTTGATGTCGTACTTGTTGTTTTTGTCATGCTTGTTGTTTCTGTTTTTGTTGTTTCCGTTGTTGTTCTTGTTGTTGTGTTTGTTGTTGCTGTTGTTGTCTTTATGTTTCTCGTTGTTTTTGTTATTGTTCTTGTAGTTTTTGTTGTTGTTCTTGTTGTTGTGTTTGTTGTTGCTGTTGTTGTCTTTATGTTTCTCGTTGTTTTTGTTATTGTTCTTGTAGTTTTTGTTGTTGTTCTTGTTGCGCTTTTTGTTGTTTTTGTTGTTGCTGTTGTTGTTCTTGTTTCTGTTGTGCTTCTTGTGGTTTTTGTTGTTCTTGTTGTGCTCAATGACTGTTCCGTGTGGATAATTCGAGTCATTCTCAAAGTTATTTGTGACAGTATCCTTTGTGGTATCGGATGTTTCATTGAGCGTTTCTTCTTGAGGATTGTGTGAATGATCTGATGTTGCATTGATCTTGGTGACATCAGTCATTTGTGGTTGATGTGATTCCTCTTTGATTCCTTGGTGCTCCTCTTCTGGAGTCATTTCAGGTTCACTTGAATCGTCATCGATTTCTTGGTGCTTTGTCTACATCTTGTGTAACTTTTTTAGTAAGCATACTGAAGTCACCTGTTCCTGGTACCATGTATTATTCCTTGTGGCTGAATAAAGCTCGTAGTCTTACAGTTGAAGTAGATGCTTTATTTCTATGAGTTTGTTCTCTCTCCAGCGCTTAGATTATGTTACATCTGAGCTGCCTGTCTGTGGCCTGCTCACCAGCTGCTGTTCCTGTGAAGAGAGGCTACTTCCTGTTTGTCTATGTATTTAAACATCTCTGGTGCTCCATCTAGTGGTTACTTAGTTGTAGTGTATTCACCTTAACCCCTTGTGTATATACAGTGATGCATATCACTACAGGGTGCACCTACATTAGCGCGGGTGAACAAATTCGCGACAGAGCGGGTCGTGGAGTAGGTGTTTATTGTCGAGCGCAGTATCATATTGAATGGCGACGCAGGCTTGAGAGGCTATGCTGCAGTCCTACTGCTAACGGGGGAGGAACACTATCCAATTCTATCCTCTGTCCAGCCAGGACACTGAGGCCAGGAACAACTCACTCGGCACAGAATCAGGACTGAACGTGGGATCTTCCTGGTCTCAGTGTAGTGCTCGGTAGCTGGCTGCCTGGATTCACTGGGCCCATGGAGTCACGGCAATGGGCCTAACTTAATCCACACATCGCAGATTGTATAAGAGAACCTACTACTTATCTCGTGGTCTGTCGCTGTCACGGGTGTGAACTTCTCCCAACGGGCCAACAGCGAGTGAATTAGCCCAATGGCATCGTTCGTTCCGTCTGCTTTTGCGCTCCCACCTACAGGAAGAGAAGAAAGAGTCCGACTTTAAACCCTATCTTGAACAAATTAAAATACATTGGGGGGGGGGGTGCAGTTAATCTGGTAATCTGCAGCAGGGGGGAGAAAACGTGGTCGGAATTGAAAGCAATGTGAGAGCTGGGGGCTGGGATTCAATCTCCTGACTGCCTCGCCCCTCAGGTTCTCCCGGCTGTCTCTCTGCGCCAGTACCCTAGAGGAACAGGACAATACAAGTCCAGGCTCTGCTGAGGGGAGGTGTGGGGTTCACCTTATTCAAACTGGGTAAGGGCAGCAGAATTCCTCCCCTGAAGGGCAGAAGAGACCATAAGGCATAGCAATAGAAGTAGACCATTCGGCCCATCGATTTCATGACCAGCGGCAGGGTTTTCAGAACCATCCAGTGATTTCATCGTCATTATTAATAGTCCATATCCAAATACAGTAAGACCTGGACAATATCCAGACTCAGGGGCTGGCTTAGCACACTGGACCAAATAGTTGGCTTGTAATGCAGAACAAGGCAGCAGCGTGGGTTCAATTCCCGTACCAGCCTCCCCGAACAGGCGCCGGAATGAGGCCACTGGCGGTTTACATAGAACATAGAACATACAGTGCAGAAGGAGGCCATTCGGCCCATCGAGTCTGCACCGACCCACTTAAGTCCTCACTTCCACCCCATCCCCATAACCCAATAACCCCTCCTAACCTTTTTGGTCACTAAGGGCAATTTATCACGGCCAATCCACCTAACCTGCACGTCTTTGGACTGTGGGAGGAAACCGGAGCACCCGGAGGAAACCCACGCACACACGGGGAGAACGTGCAGACTCCGCACAGACAGTGACCCAGCAGGGAATCGAACCTGGGACCCTGGCGCTGTGAAGCCACAGTGCTATCCACTTGTGCTACCGTATTGTCACAATAACTTCATTGAAGCCTACTTGTGACAATAAGTGATTATTATTATTACTTGGGAGGACAAGTGTCAAGTAACATTCATACCACACAAGTGCCAGGCAATGGCCATCTCCAACAAGATAGGATCTAACCACTGCCCTTTGACATTCACTGGCATTAGCATGGCAGAATCCCCCACTATCAACATCCTGGAGGTTACCATTGACCAGAAACTCAACCGGGGTAGCTGTATAAATACTGTGGTTACCAGACCTGGTCAGAGGCTGGGAATCCCGCGGGGAGTAACTCATCTCCTGACTCCCTAAAGCTTGTCCACCATCTACAAGGCACAAGTCAGGAGTGTGATGGAAAACTCTCCACTTGCCTGGATGAGCTCAGCTCCAACAACACTCGAGAAACACGACACCATCCAGGACAAAGCAGCCCCGCTTGATTGGCGTCCCTTCCACAAACATTCACTCCCTCCCCCTCCGATGGACAGTGTCAGCCGTGTGCACCATCGACAAGGTTCACTGCGGGAACTCACCGAGGTTCCTCAGGCAGCACCTTCCAAACCCACGGCCACCACCATCTAGAAGGACAAGAGCAGCAGATACCTGGGATCACCCCCCACCTGGAGGTTCCCCTCCAAGTCACTCCCCATCCCGACTGGGAAATATATTGGCCGTTCCTTCAGTGTCGCCGGGTCCAAATCCTGGAGCTCCCTCCCTAACAGCACGGTGGATGTGCCTACACCTCAGGGACTGCAGCGGCTTCAAGACGGCAGCTCAGCAGCACCTTGTCAAGGGGCAATTAGGGACGGACAATAAATGCTGGCCTAGCCAGCGAAGCCCCCATCCCATGAACGAATTAAAACATTTCTGAGACTGGCATCTTATTCCAAACTTGTTGATTGAATTTTAATTCTCCTGAAGCTGCTGAGCTGATATTTGAACCTCATGAACTGCTGGCTCACTCGTCCTATCGCATGATCACAATGCTAACATCCACCTACTTGCCACACAGGAGGGGAGGAATTTTCCTGTGGCACCAGCCTCAGTTTGGGGGGAGGGAATTTACAGCGGACCTGCAGGTGTCCGATGGTCAGAGGGTGGCAGGGGGGCGATTTAGCAAAGAAGTGGGCGAGGGGAAGAGGCCTACTTATTCCGCAGACCATCGTACCATTTACCTCACCAGAACTGTTGAAAATTCTACAGAGAACGTTTCTCACACGTACTTTCAGCTCTGAATATAGAGCAGTGCATGTATTGGCCAGTTATACCCCTGGGAATAACCCCCGCCGCCGCCTACTCTTCCGAAAATACGCACTCAATGGGACTTGCATTTATCTAACCCAGTTCAGAAACAAAGGACGCACCAAAGTGCTTTTCAACAATCAAGTGTTTCTTTAAAAATATGTTTATTAAAAATGTTACCTATTAAACCTGAAACAATTAAAGATAAATACACTATCGGAGAGAGAAACAAATGAGCACTTTAACTTTAACACAAAAAACAAATTAAGCCCCCGAGGAACTGACAATGCCGAACTCCTTGACAAAGGAAATTAATGGTTTCCATCTGAGGTGGAACATTGGCCACTGACCCCCGATATTGTATTTGACCTTCTCCAAATATAGAAATGACAAGAGGTCACCCACCCAGGCAATAGAAGGACTGGGATCCCTCTACCGAAGCAGTTTGGGCCTTCAACTTGTAACCCGAACAGCAGCCAGAAATACAAAATATCGTGTCCATGGAGGGTGCTGGGTCCGTAATATCGAGAAGTAGGTCATCTGCGTCAAGGGACAGCCAATTCTCCACCTCTCCCTGATTTATCCCCCTTCACTTAGCAGCGGACCTCAGCGCTGTGGCAAGCGGCTCTTTGGCCAAAGCAAATCGGGGCAGGGACACTGGACATCCCTGTCTCGTGCCCCGAATGAAAAATAACCAGAGTTCAGGACATTCATCGACAGAAACATACATAGAAAATAGAAGCAGGAGGAAGCCATTCGGCCCTTCGAGCCTGCTCTGCTATTCATTATGATCATGGCTGATCATCACGTTCAATACCCTGATCCCGCCTCCCCCCCATATCCCTTGATGCCTTTAGCCCCAAAAGCTATATCTAAATTGAAATTACACAGTGTTTTGGCCTCAACTACTTTCTGTGGTAGTGAATTCCACAGATTCACCGCTCTCTGGGGGAAGACATTTCTCCTCAGTCCTCAAAGGTTTACCCCTTATCCTCAAACTATCTAGTTCTGGACTCCCCCATCATTTGTGGGCAGCACGGTAGCACAGTTGCTTCACAGCTCCAGGGTCCCAGGTTCGATTCCCGGCGTGGGTCGCTGTCTGTGCCGAGTCTGCACGTTCTCCCCGTGTGTGCGTGGGTTTCCTCCGGGTCCTCTGGTTTCCTCCCACAGTCCAAAGATGTGCAGGTTAGGTGGATTGGCCATGATAAATTGCCCCTTAGTGTTCAAAACGTTTGGGTGGGGTTACTGGATTACGGGGATAGAGTGGAGGTGTGGGCTTGGGTAGGATGCTCTTTCAAAGGGCCGGTGCAGACTCGATGGGCCGAATGGCCTCCTTCTGCACTGTAAATTCTATGAAAGTCAGGAACATTCTTTCTGAGTCTAATCCTGCTAGAATTTTTAAAGTTTCTATGAGATCTCCTCTCACTCTTCCAGACTCCAATGAATATTATCCTTTTTTTTCCAACGAAGGGGCAATTTAGCGTGTTCAATCCACCTAGCCTGTACATCTTGGGGTTGTGGGGGTGAAACCCACGCAGACACGGGGAGAATGTGCAAACTCCACACGGACAGTGACCCAGGGCCGGGATCGAACCTGGGACCTCGGCACCGTGAGGCTGCAGGGCTAACCCACTGTGCCACCGTGCTGCCCCTCAATGAATAGAATCCTAACCGATTAGTCTCTGCTCATATGACAGTTCCGCCATCCCTGGAATCAGCCTTGTAAACCTTCGCTGCACTCCCTCCACAGCAAGAACATCCTTCCTCAGATAAGGAGGCCAAGACTGCCCACAATACTCCAGGTGTGGCCTCACTAATGCCCTCCAACTCGTACGATCAGTGGCGGCCTTATACAATAGTTGAATCCAAGAAATAAGTTTGTGGCCAAACCAGAACATCTCAAGAATGTCAAAGAGATGCTCCCACTCCACCCTATCGAATGCCTTTTCGGCATCCAGGGAAACAATCACCTCCAGTTCAGACGCCGAGGAGGGGGAAGGGCAACATTTAGCAACAACCTTTATTGGCCAACTAATTGGCTCCCCTTCACGAAGCCCGTCTGATCCTGAGAGAATACATTTGGGAGACAGGCACCAACACTTGGCAAGTAACTTAGCGTTCAACAGCGAGATGGGTCGGTACAACCCACATTCTGTCGGGTCTTTGTCCTTCTTAAGAATCAAAGAGATAGAGGCCTGTGTGAGGGAGGAGGGCAGCCTGCCCCCGGGGTAAGGAGTCATTAAACATGTCTAGAATTCGCGGGACCAGCTGCTCTGAGAACGTCTTATAGAATTCAATCGGAAAGCCATCCGGACGGGCCCAGGATTTTGTCTGCATCAAGTCGATGCATTTAAGATTTCATTGGGGTTTAACAAGGATTCCAAATCACCGCTTCTCTCCAGCTCCACAGCTGAGATGGATCGGCTGTCCACCGGACAACCACAGACAATAATGTGCCTGCTGTTAGACCTTGGAGGCTGAAAACGGAACCCCTGTATTCATTAGAATTGCCGCACCCCTGGCCCTACCCTCGAAACCCTGCCCTGTCCCACCCCTCTCACAGCCGGGCCTGACCCCTGACCCGGAAGTAGGTCTCCTGCAAAAATGTCACACCAGAGTTTAAGCTCTTAAGGCGAGCAAATATTCTTGATCTTTTCACTGGTCCATTCAAACCCCTGCCGTTCCAGGTGACCAAATGAACTGGGGGTCTTAAACCGCCCCCCCCCCCCCCTCCACATCCTCCTCAATCCAGAGTCAGCCATTTCTCACCGAGAGATTATCCAAAGGATATTTAAAAGGTACAACTCCCCCCACCCACACACACAAAACGGCATCGCCCTTGAATACAACCACACTGAAATTCAACAGCGGCAAGACAGATGCAGAATACGTCAATCTTCGTCTCACAAACCTAATCGAGTGTTTTCTTTTCTTGCGGCGCGGTTACTGTTGTTCGTTGGAAACGCAGCAACCAATTTGCACACAGCAAGCCCCCCCTGTAATGTGTGAATGATCAGACAATCTGGTCTTTGTGAGGTGATTTAAGGGATAAATGTCGGTCGGGCCACGAGGGACAACTCCGCCTACTTCCCTTCGAAATAAATGGAACTGAGAGGACAGGCAGGGTGTCGGTGTGGGTAGGTAAGACAGTGCAGCTCTCCCCCGGTGCTGCAAAACGAGCGTCAGCCGAGGTGATACCTTCAAATCGTAGCCCCAAATCACGACCTTCTAACCGGGAGGTAAGCGGGCTCGAACCACGGTGAACACCTCTCGGCTACACGCGCCAAAGTGGCGCCTCAGACATAACAAGAGAACCACCGTGAGAGTTTGCAACCGTTCCCCCCGCTTCCGCCCAATGGCGGGCAAGTGAGAAAACACCTGGCGAGGTTCACCTCCCAAAGGTTGCTTGACTGTGGGAGGCATCGTATTCAAGACCACACTCCGTTTTTCACCTTTAAGCAGAAAGATTGACGGCTGACAGTGCGGCACTGAATGCCAAAGCGAATAGAGTCAGGTGAACGTTCATTCCGGAGACTCTCGGACAGCACTGAGGTAGAGACAGCCTGCCAGAATGCTGTTCCCCGACTTTCTCTCTCCCAAGCTGCCTGCCTGGTTACAACGCGGCAGAATGACCTTGGCCGATGTAAACAGAGGTGTTCGAAAACACAACGTTTTAATAAGTTTCCATTTGATTCCGGACAAGTGTGAGGCAATTCCTAAAATCCAGGCCTCAGCGCCGGTGTTTACTGACAACTTTAATTGTCTGTCTTACAATGTTTAAAATGTAAAAGATGCAGTGGGGCAGGCACTGTCTTTTCCCCCTCTGGGACTGGGTGGGGGTCAGACACTGTCCTTTCCCCCTCTGGGACTGGGTGGGGGTCAGACACTGTCCTTTCCCCCTCTGGGACTGGATGGGACAGTGGGTCAGACACTGTCCTTTCCCCCTCTGGGACTGGGTGGGACAGTGGGTCAGACACTGTCCTTTCCCCCTCTGGGACTGGATGGGACAGTGGGTCAGACACTGTCCTTTCCCCCTCTGGGACTGGGTGGGGGTCAGACACTGTCCTTTCCCCCTCTGGGACTGGGTGGGACAGTGGGTCAGACACTGTCCTTTCCCCCTCTGGGACTGGGTGGGACAGTGGATCAGACACTGTCCTTTCCCCCTCTGGGACTGGGTGGGACAGTGGGGCAGGCACTGTCCTTTCCCCCTCTGGGACTGGGTGGGACAGTGGGGCAGGCACTGTCCTTTCCCTCTCTGGGACTGGGTGGGGGTCAGACACTGTTCTTTCCCCCTCTGGGACTGGGTGAGACAGTGGGTCAGACACTGTCCTTTCCCCCTCTGGGACTGGGTGGGACAGTGGGGCAGGCACTGTCCTTTCCCCCTCTGGGACTGGGTGGGACAGTGGGTCAGACACTGTCCTTTCTCCCTCTGGGACTGGGTGGGGGAGGGGGTCAGACACTGTCCTTTCCCCCTCTGGGACTGGGTGGGACAGTGGGTCAGACACTGTCCTTTCCCCCTCTGGGACTGGGTGGGACAGTGGGTCAGACACTGTCCTTTCCCCCTCTGGGACTGGGTGGGACAGTGGGTCAGACATTGTCCTTTCCCCCTCTGGGACTGGGTGGGGTAGGGGGTCAGACACTGTCCTTTCCCCCTCTGGGACTGGGTGGGGGTCAGACACTGTCCTTTCCCCCTCTGGGGCTGGGTGGGACAGTGGGTCAGACACTGTCCTTTCCCCCTCTGGGACTGGGTGGGACAGTGTGTCAGACACTGTCCTTTCCCCCTCTGGGACTGGGTGGGGGAGGGGGTCAGACACTGTCCTTTCCCCCTCTGGGGCTGGGTGGGACAATGGGTTAGACACTGTCCTTTCCCCCTCTGGAATGGGTGGGACAGTGGGTCAGACACTGTCCTTTCCCCCTCTGGGACTGGGTGGGGGTCAGACACTGTCCTTTCCCCCTCTGGGATTGGGTGGGACAGTGGGTCAGACACTGTCCTTTCACCCTCTGGGACTGGGTGGGACAGTGGGTCAGACACTGTCCTTTCCCCCTCTGGGACTGGGTGGGACAGTGGGTCAGACACTGTCCTTTCCCCCTTTGGGACTGGGTGGGACAGACACTGGCCTTTCCCCCTCTGGGACTGGGACAGTAGGTCAGACACTGTCCTTTCCCCCTCTGGGACTGGGTGGGACAGTGGGTCAGACACTGTCCTTTCCCCCTCTGGGACTGGGTGGGACAGTGGGTCAGACACTGTCCTTTCCCCCTCTGGGACTGGGTGGGACAGACACTGGCCTTTCCCCCTCTGGGACTGGGTGGGGGTCAGACACTGTCCTTTCCCCCTCTGGGACTGGGTGGGACAGTGGGTCAGACACTGTCCTTTCCCCCTCTGGGACTGGGTGGGACAGTGGGTCAGACACTGTCCTTTCCCCCTCTGGGACTGGGTGGGACAGTGGGTCAGACACTGTCCTTTCCCCCCCTGGGACTGGGTGGGACAGTGGGTCAGACACTGTCCTTTCTGTCATGATATTCAAACACACACATCATGATAGACACACCAACAGACAAATCAGAACACACAACACCACAACCAATGACAGAAAGATATAAAAGCACAGACACGACCCCCGGTGGTCAGTATTAGCTGCAGAGGAGGACCAGGACAGATCTGCTACCAAACACACTCAGGGAGATAGCACGTGCAGAGTATCCAGACCGAACTGTATTATAAGAGTTAAAATAAAATAGAGTTGTACCACATACAACTGTGTTGGCTCATCTGTGCACCAGAGCACCCAACACCACATGGTACAGGAGTGGATCGATATCTGCCGGCATACCTCAGTGTACACAGACAACCAGCAGTGCCCAGGCAAAATGATAGAGCTCCCGGTTCCGCAGCCGCTCCAGTGCCACGGCGATCTCCGCGAAAACTGGCGGCGATTCCGGCAAGTGTTCGAATTGTTCCTGGTGGCAGCTGAACTCCAAGACCTGGATGATAGCGAAAAAATTGAATTTCTCCTCACCATCGCCGGTGCAAGGGCAAGAGAAATATTCACAAGGTTCAGGTTCTTCAGGAGGCAGCAAAGGTACGATTACCAGGCAGTCCTGGACAAATTCTCCAAGTACTGTGAAGAAAACGCAATCCAATCGGCAAGTAAAGGTAAGAAAAGCTGCAGTACTCACCTCGTGGCCGGGATCCCGGAGCCCGAATTCCCAGAGGCCGAAATCCCGGGCCTGAGAGAGGGCTGGGTCGAGGTCGGCGGCCATCTTGCTAAAGGTATCACGCTAGCACAGTTGCGCGAGCAGTGCGCAGAACCGGAAGTTTCGTTTGCGCATGCGCAGTCAAGAAAACGGCCATCGGTAAAGGAACAGCGATCTGAGCATGCGCAGTCGCTTCCTACGTGCTACATACCGAGCGTCAGGATGTCAGAGGCCCCAGACCGCACCAATTTAAAGGGGAAACGTCCCAAATCCAATTTAAAAGGGAAACGTCCCAAATCAAAAAAACAAAAATCTGTTAAAGCTGTAAAACAACCTTCCCTCACCTGGAATGACAGCACATTGCCGCAAATTGACCCAGGAGATGAATTTGACCTCCGAAGAACCCTCCGACAAGCAGTTACCTACGCACAAGCCGATGATTCCGACCTCGAATACTTCGATGACGATCTTTACAGTGTTTCCGGACCTCGCGAGCCCAATGATAGCTCCGTGGTCCTATACGACTATGACTCGGACGAACCTTTCGTGTTGCACATTGGCGGCCCCCACATTGAATCCGACGCAGATGCGGATTCATTTTTCGGATTTGAGGATCTTCAATCCAGCAGATATGACGTCCCAACTTATCAGTACCGGATGATGCTGCAGCCTGACATTAACAGACAGGGAGCGCTGCAAGCACACGGAGAGCGCCCTGCTGCCACACAGAGCGTGGTCCACGTCCCGCTCAACGTTCCCGACTCTATGAAAGAAGACATGCAAGACTCCAGAGCGCAGTCCTCGCATGAACCAGAAGTGACTCCAGTGTCACAAGCTTCCACAGCAAGCTCGTGGACAGACTCCACAATTGCAGAAACGCAAGACTCCAGAGCGCAGTCCTTGCACGAACCAGAAGTGACTCCAGTGTCACAAGCCTCCACAGCAAGCTCGTGGACAGACTCCACAATTGCAGAAACGCAAGACTCCAGAGCGCAGTCCTTGCACGAACAAGAAGTGACTCCAGTGTCACAAGCCTCCACAGAGAGCTCGTGGACAGCCTCCACGATAGAAGCAACGCAAGACTCCAGAGCGCAGTCCTTGCACGAACAAGAAGTGACTCCAGTGTCACAAGCCTCCACAGAGAGCTCGTGGACAGCCTCCACGATAGAAGCAACGCAAGACTCCAATGTGCAGTCCTTGCAGGAACAAGACCATGAGGGTCTAGCAACCTCTCCTGACCAACCAGCGGCAGACGATGCAAGTCTGCCATGCTCACGTGAACAGCAAGAAGGCTATAACAGCCTACCATGCTCCACTACACAGCAGCATGACCATGACGGTCTCTCATGCTACAATGAAGGGCACAGCGCTGAAGACTGTTCAAGCCCAACTGAAGACAAGCCAAAGGAATCGCCTCGTCCAAGCCCGAAGAAAAAAGGTTTATGCGCTGACCTTCAGGATCATTATAGCCGAACAGAGATTAATAATGCTGCACGGCCACAGAAGGATGCTGAGGATTTGCTAAAGAAATTAATTGAATGTTTAACTTGCAAGGAGCAGACTGAGAATTGCCAGTGTTTTAGTACGGATCGAAAAAATGGACAAGACATTGATCCTCAGGTAATGGAAATAACACAACCTAAATCATATCTACAGCAGGGACAAATGTCTCCCTTCAACACAACGCCGCAAAGTCCCAACTTCGGAGACCAGCAGTTAGTCAGTAATGACTCTTCAAACCTTGAGGGGAACATTAATTGCATTGGACCTATACACACTCCACTGATAAATGAGCAGAACATTGGAGCAAGAATCCTGAGGACACCGACATCGAGTAGCCAGATAACGAATTTAAAACCCACAGCAGTTTCAAGTGAACCATGTGTGCTTTCCACTAATGGTGCAGATGCAGATAAGGTCGACCCGATTATCCATTGTACCACACTAACCCCAGTGATTAAGCAGTTATGTATGGGGAGTATAATGTGGGCAATTGAGAACAGTAAAAGAGAGACTGCGACCGTGCCAGTCCCAGCAAAATCAGACCCAGAGACCATGAAGGCATGTACATTAGACAAAGATATATATGAGGTACCTGAGAAGAAAAGTGAAACGGAATGTTCTTTGGAAAATAGTACAATGTCGATAGAAACATTGGATCCTATATTCGAGACCATACATATGGGAGAATTTGGGGGTAATAAACAAGGTTCTGCAATGTCTGGGGGAAGATTTAAAATTCCAAAGAAGAAAAGCCCAAATGAAGGACAACGGCAAGACAATGACAGTCCACCGACATGGTGTGCACCATCAGATGAAAACTCTGACAATTTACCCAACCCTAGTGAACAGCAAGCTGCTGATGAGGATCTATCCACGGGATGTGAGACGAGTGACGACAGCATCCCACTTCCCATGCAAAAGGTGCAAGGTGACAGACCTCGCCTAGTGCGTACCGAGGCACTCGACGATCACGGTGGGACCACTGACGACTGCGGTGGCGGCGCACCGCTTCCACCCTGGATGGCTCGAGCCTCTCCACTGGTTGGTGCATTCCTGCATGTTCCGACTCCAGAAGTGCAGCTTCAGGGAATCTCGGCTGCCTCCAGTGAACCTGTTGGGACTCCGGACGGGGGGCATCGACGGAAGGCAGACCGGACTCCAGATGGGGAGCAGCCAAGCGCCGACTCTGATTCGCGCACGCCAGACCTTGCTCCGGACGGGCGGTGTCGCGGCCTCGGTGATGGCACACTCAGGGTGACGGCGGATGCCACGGCGACAGGGAATGGATCGCGTGGCAGTCCCACTGGGTCAGCAGTGGCAACCAGCACCGGCGGTCCAAGATGGACACACCAATTCGCGCCATCGCCAGACGTTGATGCGAGCAACAATTCTCTCTCCAAGGCGACATGCTTCGACGTTTCTCTGCGGAGTCGCCCTTCCGGCACAGCAGGTGGCCGGAACCAGCGTGCACGGTCTCGGCCAACTTCCACATCTGGCACAGTCATTGCCTTGCATGATATTAGTGATGGTGCTACTTCGATGGCAACGACCCATCGGCTACAAGATGCCGTCCACCACAAACATAAAAAGAAAAAAGACTCCACCTTGTTCCGGGCATGCAGGGCGGATGGATTGGTGCGTAGGCGCAATCAGCGAGCTTTGCGCCGCCTTCCACGCTCGCAACTAAACCGTACGCACACGCCGGATCCTCCACTGGTTCCCAAGGATGACTTCGTGGAGATGCCACGGATCATGCCCCTTCCATTGCCACCAGAACCAAACCACAGCCAAGGCAACACTAACAAAGATGTTGAATGTCATATTTGCACGAATGAAAAACCAAGCACTGCACGAAGTACAACAAATGGTAAAGTAGAGACTTCGGCAACAGCATCACCTCCAACAGTCCAAGGTGAACCAGTGTGACCCCAAATCCCCACAGCTGAACCGGCTTGAGGACCAGCCTATTCTTGAGGCGGTCACCCATTAGACTGGACTTATAACGCTGTTCATACGTTCGAAAAGTCAAACACTTCTGTATTATAACCTGTTGTTGTTTATTGTTACAGATATCGTCTGACCGGACCACTGTTCAAGTTTTTTTTTCTCTCGCATCCATGTTTTGTTATGGTACAACCTTGTTAGTGTGACGCACCCGACATCGCCCCATGTAAATAGTTACGTCATATACACACGCTGTATACAACACACGCACACACTCTTAGATGCACTCACGACACGATTATATTTATAACCACGTAGGCACATATCTTTGTAAAAAGGGGGGATGTCATGATATTCAAACACACACATCATGATAGACACACCAACAGACAAATCAGAACACACAACACCACAACCAATGACAGAAAGATATAAAAGCACAGACACGACCCCCGGTGGTCAGTATTAGCTGTAGAGGAAGACCAGGACAGACCTGCCACCAGACACACTCAGGGAGACAGCACGTGCAGAGTATCCAGAACGAACTGTATAATAAGAGTTAAAATAAAATAGAGTTGTACCACATACAACTGTGTTGGCTCATCTGTGCACCAGAGCACCCAACACCACACTTTCCCCCTCTGGGACTGGGTGGGGGAGGGGGTCAGACACTGTCCTTTCCCCCTCTGGGACTGGGTGCGACAGTGGGTCAGACACTGTCCTTTCCCCCTCCGGGACTGGGTGGGACAGTGGGTCAGACACTGTCCTTTCCCCCTCTGGGACTGGGTGGGACAATGGATCAGACACTGTCCTTTTCTCCTCTGGGACAGGGTGGGGGTCAGACACTGTCCTTTCCCCCTCTGGGACTGGGTGGGACAGTGGGTCAGACACTGTCCTTTCCCCCTCTGGGTCTGGGTGGGGGTGGGGGTCAGACACTGTCCTTTCCCCCTCTGGGACTGGGTGGGACAGTGGGTCAGACACTGTCCTTTCCCCCTCTGGGACTGGGTGGGACAGTGGGTCAGACACTGTCCTTTCCCCCTCTGGGACTGGGTGGGGGTCAGACACTGTCCTTTCCCGTCTGGGACTGGGTGGGACAGTGGGTCAGACACTGTCCTTTCCCCCTCTGGGACTGGGTGGGACAGTGGGTCAGACACTGTCCTTTCCCCCTCTGGGACTGGGTGGGACAGTGGGTCAGACACTGTCCTTTCCCCCTCTGGGACTGGGTGGGACAGTGGGTCAGACACTGTCCTTTCCCCCTCTGGGACTGGGTGGGACTATGGGTCAGACACTGTCCTTTCCTCCTCGGGGACTGGGTGGGGGTCAGACACTGTCCTTTCCTCCTCTGGGACTGGGTGGGACAGTGTGTCAGACACTGTCCTTTCCCCCTCTGGGACTGGGTGGGACAGTGGGTCAGACACTGTCCTTTCCCCCTCTGGGACTGGGTGGGACAGTGGGTCAGACACTGTCCTTTCCCCCTCTGGGACTGGGTGGGACAGTGGGTCAGACACTGTCCTTTCCTCCTCTGGGACTGGGTGGGACAGTGTGTCAGACACTGTCCTTTCCCCCTCTGGGACTGGGTGGGACAGTGGGTCAGACACTGTCCTTTCCCCCTCTGGGACTGGGTGGGACTATGGGTCAGACACTGTCCTTTCCTCCTCGGGGACTGGGTGGGGGTCAGACACTGTCCTTTCCCCCTCTGGGACTGGGTGGGACAGTGGGTCAGACACTGTCCTTTCCTCCTCTGGGACTGGGTGGGACAGTGGGTCAGACACTGTCCTTTCCCCCTCTGGGACTGGGTGGGACAATGGGTCAGGCACTGTCCTTTCCCCCTCTGGGACTGGGCAGTGGGTCAGACACTGACCTTTCCCCCTCTGGGACTGGGTGGGACAGTGGGACAGACACTGTCCTTTCCCCCTCTGGGACTGGGTGGGACAGTGGGTCAGACACTGTCCTTTCCCCCTCTGGGACTGGGTGGGACAGTGGGTCAGACACTGTCCTTTCCCCCTCTGGGACTGGGTTGGACAGTGGGTCAGACACTGTCCTTTCCTCCTCTGGGACTGGGTGGGGGTCAGACACTGTCCTTTCCTCCTCGGGGACTGTGTTGGACAGTGGGTCAGACACTGTCCTTTCCTCCTCGGGGACTGTGTTGGACAGTGGGTCAGACACTGTCCTTTGCCCCTCTGGGACTGGGTGGGACAGTGTGTCAGACACTGTCCTTTTCCCCTCTGGGACTGGGTGGGACAGTGGGTCAGACACTGTCCTTTCCCCCTCCGGGACTGGGTGGGGGTCAGACACTGTCCTTTCCCCCTCTGGGACTGGGTGGGACAGTGGGTCAGACACTGTCCTTTTCTCCTCTGGGACTGGGTGGGGGTCAGGCACTGTCCTTTCCTCCTCGGGGACTGGGTGGGACAGTGGGTCAGACACTGTCCTTTCCCCCTCTGGGACTGGGTGGGGGTCAGACACTGTCCTTTCCCCCTCTGGGACTGGGTGGGACAGTGGGTCAGACATTGTCTTTCCCCCTCTGGGACTGGGTGGGACAGTGGGTCAGACACTGTCCTTTCCCCCTCTGGGACTGGGTGGGACAGTGGGTCAGACACTGTCCTTTCCCCCTCTGGGACTGGGTGGGACAGTGGGTCAGACACTGTCCTTTCCCCCTCTGGGACTGGGTGGGGGTCAGACACTGTCCTTTCCCCCTCTGGGACTGGGTGGGTCAGTGGGTCAGACACTGTCCTTTCCCCCTCTGGGACTGGGTGGGACAGTGGGTCAGACACTGTCCTTTCTCCCTCTGCGACTGGGTGGGACAGTGGGTCAGACACTGTCCATTCCCCCTCCGGGACTGGGTGGGACAGTGGGTAAGACACTGTCCTTTCCCCCTCTGGGACTGGGTGGGTCAGTGGGTCAGACACTGTCCTTTCCCCCTCTGGGACTGGGTGGGACAGTGGGTCAGACACTGTCCTTTCCCCCTCTGGGACTGGGTGGGACAGTGGGTCAGACACTGTCCTTTCCCCCTCTGGGACTGGGTGGGTCAGTGGGTCAGACACTGTCCTTTCCCCCTCTGGGACTGGGTGGGTCAGTGGGTCAGACACTGTCCTTTCCCCCTCTGGGACTGGGTGGGACAGTGGGTCAGACACTGTCCTTTCCCCCTCTGGGACTGGGTGGGACAGTGGGTCAGACACTGTCCTTTCCCCCTCTGGGACTGGGTGGGACAGTGGGTCAGACACATATCGTGTTTCCTGCTAATAGTGATAAACATCATGTCCATTAGCCTGAATGGTATTTGTTTTCTGCTGTAATAAACCAATGCCATTGTATTGGACCCATTTTGCTGTGTGTTCACTGAAATAAATTATCGGAGTGTCAAGGGCTGCCTGACCTTCAGTAGCTGTGGCAGCCCAGGCTCTCGCCAGGGCACTTGTTCCACAAATCAGGGCCCATGGCCCCCATATTCTGCCTCTCCATCTCCTCCCACCTCCACCCAAGGCCCAATCCATCAGCTGTCCCTGGAATCTCCCAGTGGATTGCCACTCACTGCATGCTGGAAAACACTGCAGCTCTTGAGTCAGTCGGTTGTTGCTCGGGAGACTGAAGCATAAAGACTGTGCTGACACTCTCCCTGCAGTACTGAGGGAGAGCTACATTGTCAAAGGTGCTGTCTTTCGGATATTGAACCAAGTCTCTGTTTGTTCTCTCGGGCAGATGTAACGATTCCGTGACATCCTCCCCCGGAGTACAAAACAGCACAGGAACAGGCCCTTCGGCCCTCCAGTGTCCTGGATCAATACTTACCCCTCAATCAACATAAAAAGAGGCAGATGATCTTTTTTTTGAATTAATTTACGGGGTGCGAATGTCACTGGCCAGGCCGCTATTTATTGCTCATCCCGCGGGAAACCCATGCAGACACAGGGAGAAAATGTAAACTTCACACCGACAGTCACCCAAGGCCGGAATCGAACCCGGGTCCCTTGGACTGTGAGACAGCAGTGCTAACCACTGTGCCACCGCGACGCCCCCACCGGTGCTCCGGTTTCCTCCCACAGTCCAAAGATGTGCAGGTTAGGTGGGGTTACGGGGACAGGGCGGCTCGGCACGGTGCTCTTTAGAAGGGTTGGTGCTAACTCAGTGGGCCGAATGGCCTCAGTGATTCTATGATGGTACATTGCCTTCCCGAATGGCTACTGTAAACCCGTTGGGTTTGTACAGTAATCCTGGTAGTGTCGTGATCATTATTAACGAGGCTAACTTTTTGTTCCAGACTTCTTAACGAGCCGGATTGAAGTTATCCCAGCTGCTCTGAGGCGAGTCAAACTCCAATTTTCCAAACATTTTTTCCAGGATTATTGACCCAATGCCATAATCACCTTGCCAGCAACCCCATCCCTAAGCTTACTGACCTTCCTACCAACGGAAACCCGCTATCAAAATGTTAATTATTAATTTTTTCTAATGCTAAGTGCAAACAGTACAGGTGCACTTAAAAATGGACGCTATTGGCAGATAGGGAACAGAGGGTATGTTGGTCAGGGAGTGAGTAGGCTTATGTTGGGCCGAACGGCCTGGTTTTAAAAATTCTTTTATGGGGTGTGACTATTACTGGCAAGTCCAGCATATGAGGTTGTCCAATTTGGTGGCAAAAACAGGGAGGCAGATTATTATCTGAATGGTGGTAGTTTAGGAAAAGGGGAAGTGCAACGAGACCTGGGTGTGATGGTGGAACAGTCGCTGAAGGTTGGCATGCAGGTACAGCAGGCAGTGAGGAAAGCTAATGTCATGCTGGCCTTCATAGCGAGAGGATTTGAGTACAGGAGTAGGGATGTCTTGCTGCAGTTATACAGGCCTTGGTGAGGCCACACCTTGAGTATTGTGTGTAGTTTTGGTCTCGTAGTTTGAGGAAGGACATTCTTGCTGTTGAGGGTGTCCAGCGAAGGTTCACCAGACTAATTTCCAGGACGGCAGGACTGACATATGAAGAAAGACTGGATCGACTGGCCTTGTACTCACTGGAGTTCCGAAGAATGAGAGGGGATCTCATATAGAGTGGATAAGGATGGAGGAGGAATCTTGTAAGGGGTCTAGTTTCAGGGCTATGGTGACGGCAGCATTGCCAATGGCTCCGAGTAGGTATTCAGGGAGCCCAGTGGTGCAGTCCACGGTGAAGATATGGAATCAGCTGAGGAGGCATTTTAGGGTGGAAGGGATGTCTGTGCTAACGCCGCTGTGCGAGAATCATGGGTTTGAGCCGGGGGGGATGGATAGTGTATACAGGAGGTGGAGGGAAGCGGGGCTGGTCAAGGTGAGGGATCTGTATTTGGAGGAAGGATTCGCCAGTCTGGAGGAGCTCAGGGAGAGGGTAGAGCTGCCGAGGGGGAGTGAGTTCAGATATCTACAGGTTAGGGACTTTGCACGAAAGGTCTGGAAGGGGTTCCCTAGGTTGCCGGGATACACCCTGCTGGGGCGACTGCTGCTTCCGGATGTGGAAGGGGTGGGAAGAATTGGGGATATATATAAGTGGCTGGGGGAGCAGGGAGGCGAGCGGGTGGTGAAGAACAAGGAAAAATGGGAAGCGGAGTTGGGAGGGGAGATCAATTGGGGAGTATGGAGTGAGGCACTGCGAAGGGTAAACGGGACCTCCTCTTGTGCAAGGATGAACCTGATACAGTTTAAGGTGGTGCACAGGGTGCATATGACTCGGGCGAGAATGAGTGGGTTCTTTCAGGGGGTAGCAGATGAGTGGGAGAGGTGTGGGCGGGGCCAGCGAATCATGCGCAATGTTTTGGGGCTGTGAAAAATTGGGAAGATTCTGGGCGGGAGTGTTCGCGATCTTATCCAGGATAGTGGAGGAGGGAGTGGACCCGGACCCTTTGGTGGCGATATTTCGGGTTTCAGAGAAGCCGGAGCTCATGGAGAGGGGGAAGGCCGATGTCGTGGCATTCACCTCTCGCACGGCGGCAAATTTTGCTGGAGTGGTGGTCGGCATCGCCACCGGGGGGGTAGCGGCTTGGTTGGGTGACCTGTACGACTTCCTGCGGTTAGAGAAGATAAAGTATGAGTTAAGGGGCTCTGCAGGGGAGCTCGAGAAAAGGTGGGGGATGTTTGTGACCGTGTTTGAGGAGCTGTTCGTCGCAGGGTGGGGGGGTTGATGATGGGGAGGGGGTGAAAAAGGAGGAAAATCTGTACAAACTGTATAGTTGATTGTTGGGTGTTTATTTGCTATAACCTACTTTGATACAAGTTTGAAATACGGATGAGTTTTTAAAAAAAGAGGGGAGCTCATAGAAAATTAATATTTTTTTATTAAAATTTTTTTTTTTTTATTCTCCTCCTTTTTCACATTTTCTCCCACATTTACACCCATCAACAATAAATAATAATCAGCAAGATATGTCAGTCCCCATAATAACAACAACAATCCCATCTACCCACCAACCCCCAAACCTCAACCCGCCTGTTTACACAAACAAATGGCAAAAAGGAATCAGGGATTACCCACAGTCACCCTTAATCTACACAGCCCCCCCCCCCCCCCACCCCCCCCCACCCAACCAACGCCATCCAGCCTCTAAGAGAGTACCGTGCATGATACCCCACAGTTGTACCCCCCCCCCCCCCCCCAAGTCTCCAGCTCCTCCCGTCCACTGCCTCTTATAAAACTCCTCCTCCCAACCTCGGTTCCTTCCCCCCAACTTTCCACCCTGGCTAGACCACTCGGACCCTGTTCTGTCAGGCTCCGATGGCCACAGCCCCCCCCCAACCCCCACCTCACTCCCGTTCACTGGCCGGCACAAACCGGCCAGCGTGGAGGCCCCCGCCCGGGTCCCTTTCCCCCTTGCCCGGCCCTAGGAAAGCCCAAAGATCCCCTTTTAGCACACAAACCCCGCCTATCCACCTACACCCCAAAGAGCCCTCCTTTCGAGTGAAAGTCCCGTCCCTTCCCTTGTTCAAATATATGCAACATTGGCTCCTTTAGCCTCTACCCCTACGCGCAGTGATACAAAAAAGAAGAAAATACAGTCATGAGGTTACATCGGCACATGGCCATTCCTCAATTTGTCAGTTCTGCCACAGTCCTTCTGCCTTCGCAAACTCCTCCGCTGCTTCCGCCGTTCCAAAATAAACGCCCCTGAGCTTGTAAGTCACCCTCAGCTTCGCTGGATATACAATGCCGCACTGCACCTTGCCAATGTACAGTGCCCTCTTCACCCGGTTGAAGGCAGCCCACCTCCTTGCCAGCTCCACCGTAAAGTCCTGGTATACACGTATACCAGCTCCAGCCCACTGCACCACCCGCTTCTGCTTGGCCCAGCTCAGGACCTTCTCCTTCACACTGTATCTATGGAAGCACAGAGTCACTGCCCTTGGCAGCTCACTCGCCTTTGGTACAGGCCTCCACGACCGATGAGCCCGATCCAGTTCATATCGGGAGGGATCCTCCCCCTCCCCCAATAGTTTCGCCAGCATCGCGGCAAAATACTCAGTCGGCCTCGGTCCTTCAACTCCTTCGGGCAGCCCCACAATCCTCAAATTCTGTCGCCTGGATCTGTTTTCCAGATCTTCCATTTTTCCTCGCAGATCCTTGTTAGTATCCATCACCTTCCGCATCTCCTTCCCCATCGAGGCAAGTTGATCACCGTGCTGCAATAACGTCTCCTCCACTTCCTTCAGCGCCTCCCCTTGCTCCCGCACCTCCGCCACTGCGCTCGCCACCTCCGTCCTCACCGGGGAAACCGCCTCCTCCACCAGCACACTCGAAACCTCCCTCATCTCCTTCCTCACCGTCTCCATGCATTTCTCAACCTGCGCCAACTGCTTTTGGAATTCCGCAGCCATCACCTTAGTTAGTTCTTCAGCCGTAAGCACTGCGGCCTCCCCTGGTGCTCCAGCCTCCATTTTCTTTGTTGACCCCGCGGTGACCTTTCCCCTCTCCAACGGACTTTCAGCCGCTTTTTTCCCGGACGTTTTTTTTGGTGTTTTTTGACATCCTTCTTCTCCTTGCGCTATCTCCCGACTTTTACTGCCGTCGCTGGCCCTAGGACCGGGCGTTACTCCCCGAAAATGCCGTTCTGAACGGGAGCCCTCCACTGTGCGGCTGCCTCCCGCCCGCCATCACCGGAAGTCCCTCATAGAAACTTATGAAACCCTGATGGGACTGGACAGGCTACCTGCGGGAAGAATGTTCCCAATGTTGGGAATGTCCAGAACTCGGGGTCACAACCGCAGTGGCCAGGTGGGAGGCCAAAACTAACCCTGCTCAGACCTTTGGCGGGAAGAGGAGAGGGGGGCTTGTGGAGCCTCCTTCAGCAACGTTCGTTTAACATCCATCTCCATCTCCTCCCCGCCCTCCCCCCCGAAAAGTCTGACCCGTGAGGGTGCTCCTCCCTCCACCCTGGCCTCTCAACCGACATCCCCACCTCACTCCGCAGGCCCCACCTCTATTCCCCGTCCTGGGACCGCTAATGTTTACCTTCTCCTGGACTCTCGTGGGGCTGCTTGCAGTTCCAGTGCTGTCCACTGCGTCTTCTGGTGCTGCAGGGACGCGAGAGCTGCCGGACAATCAGATTGAGGGTCAGCTCCCTGAGGCGGGACTTCGTGCCGGGTGAGGGGGTGGACGCCAGTTAAAGCTGGGCGGTGAATGGAATGGCTGCGGAGCTGGCAGTATGGGTGGGGAGCCTTCCGTGCCCGGTGGACGCCACGGGGGTCTGGGGTGCCTTATCCACCCTCCTCATCACATTTTGGTTCCATATTTTAAAGTTTCATTTGTCATTTATTTTTTGTTTGAGACTAGGATCTGCCCGTTTAAAAATAAATAAATTTAGAGTACCCAATTCATTTTTTCCAATTGAGGGGCAATTTAGCGTGGCCAATCCACGTACCCTGCACATCTTTTGGGTTGTGGGGGCGAAACCCACGCAGACATGGGGAGAATGTGCAAACTCCACACGGACAGTGACCCAGGGCCGGGGTTCGAAACCGGGTCCTCGGCGCCGTGAGGCAGCAGTGCTAACCACTGCGCTGCCCGCGGAGCTGCCCGTTTTAATTTGACCCTCAGTTTAGTTTAATTGGTTAATTGATACAAATACATAAAGGGCAAAAGAGTGACTAGGGAGAGGGTAGGGGCTCTTAAGGATAAACAAGGTCATCTATGTGTGGATCCACAAGAGGTGGGTGAGATCCTAAATGAATATTTCTCAACAGTATTTACTGTTGAGAAAGTCATGGATGTTAGGGAAATGGGAAAATAAATAGTGATGTCTTGAGAAGTGTACATATTACAGAGAAGGAGATGCTGGAAGTCTTAAAGCGCATGAAGGTAGATAAATCCCCGGGACTTCATGAAATGTATCTCAGGACGTTGTGGGAGGCTAGGGAGGAAATTGCCGGCCCCCTGGCTGAGATATTTGAATCGTTTACAGCCACAAGAGAGGTGCCTGACGATTGGAGGGTAGCAAATGTTGTGCCCTTGTTTAAGAAGGGCTGTAGGGAGAAGCCTGGGAACTACAGACCGGTGAGCTTAAGGTATGTGGTGGGTAGGTTGTCAGAAGGTATTCTGAAAGACATGGGGCTGAATTCTCTGAAAATGAGACAATGTCCTCACGCCGATGTAAAAACAGTGGGGTCTTAGTCCCAAAATTCCGACAAAACAGTTGAGCTAATTCAATGCCCTGCATGGGGCCAGCAGAGGCGGAGTAAATCTCACAGCTTTAGCTCCGGATGCAGCCCCCGCACTTCCCAGTTCGGAGTCCGCGTATGTGCAGGGCGGCGGCCTCCACCGGCCGCGCCTAGCTCCATGGCGGACTCGGACCGCGGAGACACGTCGAGAAATGAGACCCCCCACCTTCCGTCCCAGATTGGCCAGACTGAGTCCGCAGCCGCCACGGCTGCATCCCGACCGGCAATAGGTGGTTATCCACCCAATCGGGAACTCGGCCGGTCGGGAACGGAGGTTTGCTGGGCGGGCCTCTGGGAATAGCCCCACGGTGGTGCGGCGTATTCCGCGGTCCCGCCGGTTTTCAGGGCCCGGAGAATCGCCGGGCCCGATTACGGCGTGAAAGTGAATTCTCTGCCCCCACGCCACCTGTGATTTCGGCACGGGGCTGCGGAGAATCTACAGGCACTTAGAGAGGCAAGGACTGATTAGGGACAGTCAACATGGCTTTGTGAGGGGAAAATCATGTCTCACAAATTTGATTGAGTTTTTTGAAGGGGTAACCAAGAAGGTAGATAAGGGCAGTGCGGTCGACGTTGTCTACATGGACTTTAGCAAAGCCTTTGACAAGCTACCGCCTGGTAGGCTGTTGCATAAGGTTAAATCTCATGGGATACAGGGTGAGGTAGCCAATTAGATATAAAGTTGGGTTGACGACAGAAGACAAAGGGTGGTTGTGGAGGGTTGGTTTTCAAATGGAGGCCTGTGACCAGCGATGTGCCTCAGGGATCAGTGCTGGGTCCTCTGTTATTTGTTATTTATATTAATGATTTGGATGAGAATGTAGGAGGCATGGTCAGTTCGCAGATGACACCAAGATTGGTGGCATAGTGGACAGTGAAGAAGGTTATCTGGGATTGCAACAGGATCCTGACCAATTGGGCCAGTGGGCCGACGAATGGCAGATGGAGTTTAATTCGGATAAATGTGAGGTGATGCATTTTGGTTGATCGAATCGGGGCAGGACCTACTCAGTTAATGGTAGGGTGGTAGGGTGTTAGGGAGATTTATTTAATTTAAACTAAACATTTATTTTTTTAGAGTGCCAATCCACCTACCCTGCACATCTTTGGGTTGTGAGGGCGAAACCCACGCAAACACGGGAGAATGTGCAAACTCCACACGGACAGTGACCCGGGGCCGGGATCGAATCTGGAACCTCAGTGCCGTGAGGCAGCAGTGCTAACCACTGCGCCACCGTGCTGCCCACGTTAGGGAAATTTATGGAACAAAGAGATCTAGGGGTGCAGGTTCATAGCTCCTTGAAGGTGGAGTCGCAGGTGGACAGGGTGGTGAAGAAGGCATTCAGCAGGCTAGGTTTTATTGGTCAGAATATTGAATACTGGAGTTGGGACGTCTTGTTAAAGTTGTACAAGATATTGGTAAGACCACACATGGAACACTGTGTTCAGTTCTGGTCACCCTATTATAGGAAGGATATTGTTAAACTGGAAAGAGTGCAGAAGAGATTTACAAGGCTGCTAGCGGGACTTGATGGTCTGAGTTATAAGGAGAGGCTGGGACCTTTTTCCCAGGAGCGTAGGAGGCTTAGGGGTAATCTTATAGAGGTCTATAAAATAACGAGGAGCATCGATAAGGTAGATAGTCGACATCTTTTCCCAAAGGTAGAGGAGTCTAGAACTAGAGGGCGTAGGTTTAAGGTGAGAGGGGGGAGATACAAAAGGGTCCAGAGGGGCAATTGTTTCACACAGAGGGTGGTGAGTGCCTGGAACGGGCTGCCAGGGGCAGTAGTAGAGGCGGGTACAATTTTGTCCTTTAAAAAGCATTTAGACAGTTACATGGGAAAGATGGGTATAGAGTTATGGGCCAAATGCGGGCAAGTGGGACTAGCTCAGTGGTAAAAACTGGGCAGCATGGACAAGCTGGGCCGAAGGGCCTGTTTCCATGCTGTAAACCTCTATGACTCAATGATTTATTCAAAATGGGATTATCAGTCGGGATATGTTCCCCACCGAATGTTTGGATGACGGGACGGACAACGGCGCCATCTGGAAAATCCTGGCCACAGAGAAGATGTTTCCGTTTTGTGGAGGCAGATGACAATGAGCGGCTGAAATATAAGATGGTCCAATTGGGAATTCAGGAACGATTTCATTGTCAGAGAGGGGTTAGGGTGTGTGTGGTAGTCTGTGTTAGAAGGATTGCGGTACCTGGTAATGCCGGAATATCATTGGTGGAGAATGTACTTGTTCCCATTGGTTAAGCCTGTATGTTAGCTCCGCCCTGCAAGGCGGGGTATAAGATCCCGTGCCTCCCCAGCAGCTTTCTTCTGTACCTGCGCTGCTGGGGGAAACATCTAGCGTATTAAAGCCTTCAATTGTCTCCAATCTCGCTTCTGGAGTTATTGATCGTGCATTAATTTAATAGGCTAGATTTTTAAAGAATGGAGCTCCGAATCAAGCCAGAGTGTCTGCAACTCAGCCCCCACGCGGCAAACTCAGCGGCAACCTTCAAGCACTGGCTGGTGTGCTTCAACGGATATCTCGGGACGGCCGAAAACACACCCACGGGAGAACAGAAACTACAAATTCTGCACTCGAGGGTGAGCCCAGAAATCTACACCCTCATCGAGGACGCAGACGATTTCGATGCCTCAATGGAGCTGCTGAAAGGTCATTATATTCACCCTGTAAACCAGGTCTACGCCCGACATCTACTAGCGACGAGGCGACGAATCCCTGGGGAATTGCTGGAAGAATTCTACCGTGCGCTCCTGGTGTTGGGGAGAAACTGCAGCTGCCCGCACGTTTCGGCGAGCGACCACACAGAACTCTTGATCCGGGACGCTTTCGTGGCAGGTATGCTGTCCTCCCAAAACCGCCAGCGATTGCTGGAGAAAGAGGCACTAGGCCTCAAGGAGGCACGGGCCGTTGCCGGCTCCCTGGATGTGGCCTCCCGAAACGCCCGCGCTTACGCCCCCAACCGCACGGCAGCCCTCTGGGCAGCGTGAAACCCCCCCCCCCCGAGGCATCTCCCATCCCCCCACAAGCTTGTGCTGCGAGACGGCCTGGCAACCCCGGGGGGGCCCCGCTGCTATTTTTGCGGGCGAGCCAAACACCCCCGACAGCGCTGTCCGGCCCATTCATCCATCTGCAAGGGATGCGGCAAAAAAGGCCTCTTCGTGGCGGTATGCCAGGCCCGGGCGGTCGCTGCAGTCTCCGGAGGCGAATACGGACCGCCACCACAACCCTCTCTACAGACCCTGTGCGGCCAGCGGGCACCACCATCATCCTCCTCCAGGGCCACGTGCGGCCTCCGGGCGCCACCATCTTGTCCCGCGGACGCCACGTGCGATGGATGGGCGCCGCCATTTTGTGCACCCCCAGCCATGTGCGACCAGTGGGCGCCGCCATCTTGGATGGACTCCCAGGACCCCAGTTCGGCTGACCACACACCGCCCGAAGAGAACATCCAATCGCTGCCACGATTAGCTTTGGTGACCCTGGACCAATCTCGGCCCCGAACACTCTCGACTGCTACGACGACGGTGCTTATCAATGGGCATGAAACGTCCTGCCTAATCGACTCTGGGAGCACGGAGAGCTTCATACACCCCGACACGGTAAGACGCTGTTCTCTCCCCGTCCACCCCGTTAATCAAAAAATCTCCCTGGCCTCCGGATCTCACTCAGTAGAGATCAAGGGGTTTTGTGTAGCTAACCTCACGGTCCAGGGAAGGGAGTGCAAAAACTACCGACTCTACTTCCTTCCCCACCTCTGCGCGGCCACACTCCTAGGGTTGGATTTTCAGTGCAACATCCAAAGTCTAACTTTCAAATTCGGCGGCCCTATACCCCCCCTCACTGTCTGCGGCCTCGCGACCCTCAAGGTCGATCCGCCTTCCCTGTTTGCGAACCTCACCCCAGATTGCAAACCCGTCGCCACCAGGAGCAGACGGTACAGTGCCCAGGACCGGATCTTTATTAAGTCAGAGGTCCAACGGTTACTGAGGGAAGGTGTCATTGAGGCCAGTAACTGCCCCTGGAGAGCTTAAGTAGTGGTTGTAACGACCGGGGAGAAGCATAGGATGGTCATCGACTACAGTCAGACCATCAACAGGTTTATGCAGCTTGGCGCATACCCTCTCCGCCGCATATCCGACCTGGTAAACAGGATCGCGCAATACATGGTCTTTTCCACGGTGGATTTTAAGTCCGCCTACCACCAGCTCCCCATCCGCACCAGTGACTGCAAATACACAGCTTTCGAAGCAGATCGAACTCTCCACCTACAACTACGAGATCTGGGGCGTCATTCTCCGACCCCCCAGAGGGTCGGAGAATGGCCGTTGGCCGCCGTGAATCCCGCCCCCGCCGGTTGCCGAAGTCTCCGAAGGGAGAAAAGCCGGCGGGGCGTTAATGGCGCCGCTGCCGCGGAGAATGTCACGGGTCTGCGCAAGGCAGCCGATTTTCAGCCTGCCGATATTCTCCCTTCCGGATGGGCCGAAGTCCCGTCGACGTGATGACCGTTCACGTCGACGTAAATTAAACCTCCTTTTCATCGGCGTGACCCTGTGCTCCAGGTTCACGCCGACCAGCGTGGAGGTGAGTGACGGCCTGGGGGGTTGGCCGCTGGGCAGGCGATGGCGTGGCCGCAGTCTGAATGCGTGAGGAGAGGTGTGTCTCGGTTTGTGTGTGTGTGTGTGCGGCGGGGAGGGGGGGGGGTGGTTAGAGTAGGCTGGGCTCCGGGGGAGTGCCGGGAGGGGGTCGGTGCCGGGGAGGGGGATGGGGGTGTCCGTGCCAGGGTGGAGGTTGGGGGGGGGGGTCCGTGCCGGGGAGGGGGATGGGGGGGGGGTGGTCCGTGCCGGGGTGGAGGTTGGGGGGGGGGGGGGGTCCGTGCCGGGGAGGGGGATGGGGGGGTCCGTGCCGGGGTGGAGGTTGGGGGGGTGTCCGTGCCGGGGAGGGTGATGGGGGTGTCCGTGCCGGGGTGGAGGTTGGGGGGTGGGGGTCCGTGCCGGGGTGGAGGTTGGGGGGGGGGTCCGTGCCGGGGAGGGGGATGGGGGTGTCCGTGCCGCAGTGGAGGTTGGGGGTCCGTGCCGGGGTGGAGGTTGGTGGGGGGGTCCGTGCCGGGGTGGAGGTTGGGGGGGGGGGGGTCCGTGCCGGGGAGGGGGATGGGGGTGTCCGTGCCGGGGAGGGGGATGGGCCCGTGCCGGGGAGGGGGATGGGGGGGTCCGTGCCGGGGTGGAGGTTGGGGGGGGGGTCGTGCCGGGGAGGGGGATGGGGGTGTCCGTGCCGGGGTGGAGGTTGGGGGGGGAGTCCGTGCCGGGGAGGGGGATGGGGGTGTCCGTGCCGGGGTGGAGGTTGGGGGGGGAGTCCGTGCCGGGGTGGAGGTTGGGGGGGGGGGGTGTCCGTGCCGGGGTGGTTGGGGGGGGGGGGGGGTCCCTGCTGGGGAGGGGGATGGGAGGGCAAGTGAGTTGGTCCACCTGGCCAGGTGCCAGCCTCCAACAGTTGGACTCATGCGGTCCATGCCACCTGGCTGGGGGGAGGAGGGGATATGGGCAATGATGACATGTCGTCGTTCCCCTCCCCCCCACCAGGCCGTCATGTTTTCAGATCATCCAGCGATGTTGGCCGCCGTGGTGGCAGCCGCTAATGTCTATGTTGCCCTGGATGAGGAGAAGGAGAAGGAGGAGGAGGAGGAGCGTGCCAGAGAGGCTGCGCAGGCTGCTGCAGAGGGGCAGGCGGCAGCCGCCCAGGCTGGAGGGACACCTGACCGACAGGACGAGGAGGGGGAGGAGGACGTCGCGGCCCCACGGCATCGGAGGCACCCGAGGGCGCCCCGTGTGTACCGGCCCAGGCAGTCATACCAGGACCTCACGGACCGGGAATGCAGGAGGAGACTCTGGATGAGCCGGGAAACCGTGGCACACATCTGCCACCTGCTGGCACACCTGTCACCGCGTGGCACTGGCGGGGGACACCCTCTCCCCGTATCCGTCAAAGGTTACGGTGGCCCTGAACTTTTATGCAACGGGGTCATTCCAGGCACCGAGTGGGGACCTGTCCGGCATATCGCAGACATCGGTGCATCGGTGCATCCGGGCAGTGACAGATGCCCTATATGCCATGGCGCACCGCTACATCCGCTTCCCCGTGGACCGGGCCAGCCAAGATGCCCGGGCCGTGGGCTTCTCTGCCGTGGCCGGGTTCCCCATGATCCAGGGCGCGATCGATGGGATGCACGTCGCCGTGCGGCCACCTGCAGATAACAGGGCCGTGTTCACTAATAGGAAGGGGACCTATTCGATGAACGTACAGGTGGTCTGCGACCACCGCATGATGATCCTGCACGTCTGCGCCCGTCACCCAGGCAGTGTACACGACTCATTTGTGTTGTCGCGGTCATCCACCCCCGGCATGTACGAGGGACGCCATCCCCGGCTGAGGGGCTGGTTGCTGGGCGACAGGGGCTACCCATTGCGATCGTGGCTGATGACGCCTGTACGGAGGCCACGCAATGAGGCGGAGAACCGCTACAATGATGCCCATGTAGCGACAAGGGGAGTGATAGAGAGGTGCTTTGGCGTGCTGAAGATGCGTTTCAGGTGCCTGGACCTCTCTGGGGGCGCCCTCCAGTATCGGTCAGATAGGGTCGGCCGCATCATTGTGGTGTGCTGCGTCCTGCACAACATAGCCCAACAGAGGGGCGATGTGCCGCAGGCAGAGGAGGGCGGAGTGGTGGAGCAGCAGGAAGAGGCGCAGTCCTCCCAGATGAGGGGGATGGGGGTAATGGTGAGGGCAGACGGGGTAGACACAGGTGGGTGGCTGTCCACCATTACCGGCTGGCCCAGCGGGCACGGGACAGACTGATAGACGCCCGCTTCACTGACTAGATGGGCGTGGGAATCGGGTAGTATGGCCACAGACCGCATACCATGGCAACAGCCGACCACCCACACCCCCCACCCATCCACCCACCCAGCACCCTCACCCCCCTCCCCAACCCCACCCACCCCACCCGCATGCACACCACCCGCCCCCCCCATTGCCGATCCACCTGAGGCACAACGGGCCGGGCTCACACAGTTGCGGGTGGACGCGTGTCTATCGCAGGCCATGGAGGATGATGACAACCCGCCCTGCGGTGAGCTCCTGGCTCTACATCGTTGGACTATGTCTGACCCATGGCCACAGTACCACCATCCACCCGGACCATCCCTGCATGCGGCTGTGACACTGCAGCGCACGGTCCCGTCCTCTGCCCGGGGGATGTTGATGGCGGCCCAGGGAGAAGGGGGCAGACTCACCTAGGGCTGAAGTAAGACCACCCCTCACACACACACTTGCGCTCAACGTACATGACACGCCCGCACACTTTGGACAGAGCACAAAGGCAGCTTCTGTAGGTGTAACATTGACTTTAATAACCAAAGGAGTTCATGCACGTGCCCTAGCCCCTAAAACTCATCTGTGCCCTGCAACCGTGCCAACTTACTCAGTGTCTAATTGTTTGGCCTTACGGGCCCTTTGACTACGTCTACGTGGTTCCCCAGACGGTACAGTAGAACTGGAGGTGGACTCCTGTGATTCCTGCCCTCTGACACTGGAACCCTTTGGCGGCCGTTTCCTGGGGCGTCCTGGCCTAGATGGGCCAGGCTGCAGCCCGGGCGACTGGGATGGCGAGCTGCCAGCCTGTCCTGCCCGTTGCCCACCCGATGCACCTGGGACGGAAGTTGGGGAGTCCGAGGTGTCGCGGTGTACCGGGACCTCCCCTACAGAGGGAGCCGGGACGGACCACACCACCTCCTCCTCCCTCGGGGTGCCCGATGGCCCCCAGGCCTCTCCATGGGTGGGGGATGCGAACGGACTGGCCATCCGACGCCCCCCCGACATCTGGCGCTGCCAGTCCTGGAGGCCCGTGCTGGTATCGACAGGGGTCTGCAGGTTTGCAGCCATGGAGCCCAGGGGGTTGTCGAACCCTGTCTGTGACAGTGCGACGCCGGCTCGCACATGGCCACTGGCGCCGGTGCCCTCAGCGATGGCCTGCAGAGACTGGGCCATGGCCTGCAGAGACTGGGCCATGGCCTGCAGAGACTGGGCTATGGCCTGCAGAGACTGGGCTATGGCCTGCAGAGACTGGGCCATGGCCTGCTGAGACTGGGCTATGGCCTGCTGAGACTGGGCCATGGCCTGCTGAGACTGGGCCATGGCCTGCTGAGACTGGGCCATGGCCTCCTGAGACTGGGCCATGGCCTGCAGAGACTGGGCTATGGCCTGCTGAGACTGGGCTATGGCCTGCTGAGACTGGGCCATGGCCTGCTGAGACTGGGCCATGGCCTGCAGAGACTGGGCCATGGCCTGCTGAGACTGGGCTATGGCGTTGAGCGCCTCTGCCATCTGGCGCTGGCACTGGCTCATGGCCTCCTGTGAGAGGGCAGCCATTTCCTGGGCCACAGACGCCGCCTGCACGGAAAGCCCCAGGCCTCGCAAACCGTTCCCCATGCCTGACACCGTCGCACCCATTGCCTCCACCACGGACGCCACCCGTGCGGTGTCGGCCTGGGTAGCACGCATGACCGGCACCACTCCCAGCTCCTGGACGCGGGTGGACTCCTCCACCTGCGACCGCAGCCGCCGCAAGCCGCCCGTCACCCTCTTCGCTTGTCTCCGGGTCGGTGGTTGCATCGGATCTATGTGTGGGTGTGGTAACTGCAGGAACCCGGGATCCATCTGGGCGGCAGATGTTCGCTTGGGCTGGGCTGCCCTCCGACCGCCCGGCCCCTCTGCTGCTCCTACCTCCACCTGCTGTACCGGGACGGCTGTGTTGTGCGCACCAGTGAGTGTACCAGACGCCTCATCACTAAAGTGCCCAACCGAGGTGAGTGTTTCTGCGATGGTGGAGGGTGTTGGTGACAGCAGTGGCTTTGTGTCGTGCTCTTCGTCCCACTCTGAGTCCATGGCACTTTGGGGTGGGGGTTCGCCTCCACCCATCCACTCTGAGTCACTGTCCGGTATTTCGTCTTCCTGGGTAGTGCTGTCCCGGGTACTGCTGTCCCGGGTAGTGGTGTCCCGGGCAGTGGTGTCCTGGGTAGTGGTGTCCTGGGTAGTGGTGTCCTGGGTAGTGGTGTCCTGGGTAGTGGTGTCCTGGCTCGGATGTGTCGGGGGCCTGTGGCTGCCCCCCTCATCGCTGGGTGGTCGCTCCCGCATGTGACGGGGGTGTCGTCTCCCTGTTGCTCCAGGTCTCTCCGTCTCCCGTGGTGTGCGAGGGGCATCCTGCGGGCGTCGCATGCTGGAGGGTGCGGGTCTCTCCGTCTCCCGTGGTCTCCGAGGGGCATCCTGCGGGCGTCGCATGATGGAGGGTGCGGGTCTCTCCGTCTCCCGTGGTCTCCGAGGGGCATCCTGCAGGGGTCGCATGCTGGAGGGTCCGGGTCTCTCCGTCTCCCGTGGCCTCCGAGGGGCATCCTCCGGGCGTCGCATGCTGGAGGGTCCGGGTCTCTCCGTCTCCCGTGGCCTCCGAGGGGCATCCTGCGGGCGGTCTGCATCTGCGGGGATGGGTGCCTGGACGTTTGGTCCTGCGATACACAATGAAGCATGCATGGTTAGACATCAGGCAGTGATCAGGTGATACGGGGGAGGGGGATATAGGGGAGGGGGGGATATGGGGGAGGGGGGATATGGGGGAGGGGGGGATATGGGGGAGGGGGTATATGGGGGAGGGGGGATATGGGGAGGGGGATATGGGGGAGGGGGGATATGGGGAGGGGGGATATGGGGGAGGGGGGATATGGGGAGGCTCACCCTGCCTGCTCTGACGAGGTCGTTCACCTTCTTGTGGCACTGGGTGCCTGTCCGTGGTGTCAGGGCCACAGCGGTGACGGCCTCTGCCACTTCCCTCCACAGACGCCGGCTGTGGCGTGGGGCAACTCTGCGGTCGTGCCCGGGATACAGGGCGTCCCTCCTCTGCTCCACCGCGTCCAGGAGCGCCTCCACATCGCGTGACTCGAACCTCGGGGCTGAGCGGCGGCCAGCCATCCAGTCGGGTGTTGCGGTCGGGTGTTGCGGTCGGGTGGGGGGAGCAGCGCGGCCTTATGAGCCGTCACGCCGTGCGGCGCGTATGACGCTGCACGGCGTGAACCACTGCGCAAGCGCGGATCCCGTTACGTCGCTGCTAGCCCATTTCGGGCGGAGACTATCGACCCATTTTTCCGACGTGACGCAAGTCGGATTTGCGCCGTTTTTTGCGCCGATCAGCGGACTTTCCGCCGATAACGGAGAATTTTGCCCCTTGTACCGTCTGGGGAAACTAAACGAGCCTCCTGATGCCCTATCCCGCGGCACATGTGCCAACGCCCAAGTGGACCGCCTCTGAGCCCTCCACGAGGACCTCAGTCACTTGGGGGTCACTCGATTTTTCCACTTCATCAAGACCCGCAACCTGCCCTACTCCATCGAGGAGGTCAGGACAGCCACCAGGGACTGCCAAATCTGCACAGAGTGCAAACCGCACTTCTACAGGCCAGAGAGAGCGCACCTGATAAAGGCTTCCCGTCCCTTTGAATGCCTCAGTATGGATTTCAAAGGCCCCCTCCCCTCCACCGACCGCAACACGTACTTCCTGAACGTGATTGACGAGTACTCCCGGTTCCCATTCGCCATCCCCTGCCCCGACATGACCGCAACCACTGTCATAAAAGCTCTCCGTAGTATCTTTACGCTGTTCGGTTTCCCCGCCTACATACACAGTGATAGGGGGTCCTCCTTTATGAGCGACGAACTGCGTCAATTCCTGCTCAGCAAGGGCATCGCCTCGAGCAGGACGACCAGTTACAACCCCCGGGGTAACGGACAGGTAGAGAGGGAGAACGGAACGGTCTGGAAGACCGTCCTACTGGCCCTACGGTCCAGGAATCACCCAGTCTCCCGCTGGCAGGAAGTCCTCCCGGATGCCCTCCACTCCATCCGGTCACTGCTCTGTACCACGACCAACCAAACACCTCACGAACGTCTCCTTGTCTTCCCCAGGAAGTCCTCCTCTGGGACCTTGCTCCCGACCTGGCTGGCAGCTCCCGGACCCATCCTGCTCCGAAAACACGTGCGGGGGCACAAATCGGACCCATTGGTCGAGAGAGGGTCCATCTCCTCCACGCTAACCCTCAGTACGCCTACGTGGCATACCCCGACGGCCGACAGGATACGGTCTCCCTACCGGACCTGGCGCCCGCTGGATCCCCACACACATCCCCGCCACCAGTCCCACCCTCCCGCCCATCGGCGCATCCCACAGCCGCCCCTTTCCCAGGTCAGTCGGCCCTTCCACCGGCCCCGTCTAGGAGTGATGAAGCTGTCACAGAAGCCGAAACCACGCTCCCGGAGTCACAGACGCCCGAACCTCCACCGGCACCACCACCAAAGTTACGACGATCGCAGAGGACGACCAGGGCCCCGATCCTAATTGCTTCATTTTGAAATGTACATTACTGTTGTAAATAGTTAATATGTAATAAGGCAAAACGCTGTACGGCGGTATTACGGTACCTTCATAACTGTAATTTCTACCACTTTACCACGTTGTAATACGAAGCCACCACCCCCGCCGCACTCTTTTTAATCAGGGGGTGAATGTGGTAGTCTGTGTTAGAAGGATTACGGTACCTGGTAATGCCGGAATATCATTGGTGGAGAATGTACTTGTTCCCATTGGTTAAGCCTGTATGTTAGCTCCGCCCTGCAAGGCGGGGTATAAGAGCCCGTGCTTCCCCAGCAGCTTTCTTCTGTACCTGCGCTGCTGGGGGAAACATCTCGCGTATTAAAGCCTTCAATTGTCTCCAATCTCGTTTCTGGAGTTATTGATCGGGCATCAGTGTGTGGAGATGCCGGCGTTGGACTGGGGTGAGCACAGTACGAAGTCTTACAACACCAGGTTAAAGTCCAACAGGTTTGTTTCGATGTCACTAGCTTTCGGAGCACTGCTCCTTCCTCAGGTGAATGAAGAGGTATGTTCCAGAAACACATATATAGACAAATTCAAAGATGCCAAACAATTCTAGGAATGCGACCGTTAGCAGGTGATTAAATCTTTACAGATCCAGAGATGGGGTAACCCCAGGTTAAAGAGGTGTGAATTGTATCAAGCCAGGACAGTTGGTAGGATTTTGCAGGCCAGATGGTGGGGGATGAATGTAATGCGACATGAATCCCAGGTCCCGGTTGAGGCCGAGTCGGCCGAGACAATCTCTGCAAGACGTGCCAGATCATCGACATGGATACCACTATTACACGTGAGAACACCACCCACCAGGTACGCGGTACATACTCGTGCGACTCGGCCAATGTTGTTTACCTCATACGCTGCAGGAAAGGATGTCCCGAAGCGTGGTACATTGGCGAGACCATGCAGACGCTGCGACAACGAATGAACGGACATCGCGCAACAATCACCAGGCAGGAATGTTCCCTTCCAGTCGGGGAACACTTCAGCAGTCAAGGGCATTCAGCCTCTGATCTCCGGGTAAGCGTTCTCCAAGGCGGCCTTCAGGACCCGCGACAACGCAGAATCGCCGAACAGAAACATATAGCCAAGTTCCGCACACATGAGTGCGGTCTCAACCGGGACCTGGGATTCATGTCACATTACATTCATCCCCCACCATCTGGCCTGCGAAATCCTACCAACTGCCCTGGCTTGGTACAATTCACACCTCTTTAACCTGGGGTTACCCCATCTCTGGATCTGTAAAGATTTAATCACCTGCTAATGCTCGCATTCCTAGCATTGTTTGGCATCTTTGAATTTGTCTATATATGTGTTTCTGGAACATACCTCTTCATTCACCTGAGGAAGGAGCAGCGCTCCGAAAGCTAGTGACATCGAAACAAACCTGTTGGACTTTAACCTGGTGTTGTAAGACTTCGTACTGTGCATCAGTGTGGAAGTCACTACCACCAAGAGTCACGGTGGCAAATAACAGAGGGAGCTAAATAAACAGAATCCGTGCCTGTCAGTGAAGTCAGGAGACATTTCTCCATAACAAAGTTTTAAAAAATAAATTTAGAGTACCCATTTATTATTTCCAATGAAGGGGCAATTTAGCGTGGCAAATCCACCTCCCCTGCACATCTTTGGGTTGTGGGGGTGAGACCCACGCAGACACGGGGAGAATGTGCAAACTCCACACTGTCAGTGACCCGGGGCCGGGATCGAACCCGCTCCTCGGCGCCGTGAGGCATCAGTGCTAACCACTGCGCCACCGTGCTGCCCTCTTCTCCACACAGGGTTGAAGTTTTTTTAAAATGTGTTCATGGAACGTGGGCATCACAGGCTGTGCCAGCATTGTTTGCCCATCCTGAATTGCGTTTGAGGGGGCTGTGGGTCTGGAGTCACATGTAGGCCTGACAGGGTAGGGACAGCAGATTTCCTTCCCTAAGTGTAGCATAAGCTGCTTCCTTGATGTATGCTTTGACAAAGGAAGCTCCAGGCTATGAAATGAGTTCAACGTGTTTATTGAACAATTTCACAGTTCTTAAATGAGTTCGACTCTCTGCTGATCTAACTGTAGTAACTCAGTCTATCTTTACCAGCCTGCTCTAAGCCACGTGCTGGGTGTGATGCTGTTGATCAACCCTGATGTACTCTCTAGATGTCTGTCTGTGGAAAGAGGCAGAGCATGTGTGCCCTGTCCTTTTATATGGGTTGTGAAGTGCCCCCTTGTGGTAATGCCACCTCTGGGTGTCCTGATTACCCACTGGTTGTGTCCTGTTGTAATGACCCATTGGCTGTAGGTCTGCATGTCATCACAACTCTGGTGCTCCCTCTAGTGGTTACTTAGTTGTAGTGTATTTACATTAACCCCTTGTGTATATACAGTGATGCATATCACCACAAATCCATTGTTAATTTTGAATCTGACATGGATAGATTTTCACTAACGGTGCTGAAGGATACGGGGAAAAGGCAGGTAAATGGAGCTAGGCCACAAATCAGCCATGTTTTAATCAGAAGGTGGACTGGATTTGAGGGGCTAAAATGGCCTCTGTGTTCTGAGGTGCCTACATACATGAGAGAGAAAGGAGTGAGAGGGAGATCGGTGGATAGAGAGAAATGAAGCAGGTTATGGTGAGGGTGGGGGGGGGGGGGGGGGGGCAGCTCGTGTGGAACGGCAACGCTTGGGTTTGGGTTAGTTAGGCCTCAGGCTTCTGTTTGGTAACCACCAGGTAAATTAAGTGACATAGTGTCCACTCACCCTGCTGCGAGTGCTGTCCGGCGAGCACACACTTTCTCTCCTGGTCCTCTCGGTAGTGAGGGAGACAGCGGCCACAGTCAGGTGACCCCGTTGGGCAGGGGTGGCGACGGCGGAGGGTGCAGTCGAGACGTCTGGGGCACTGCGAAGCTGCGGACAGACAGAAGAAGTAAAGAGAAGCCCAGATGCAAGGTGCAAGTTGTGCATGGTCAGCGCCGAGGCGAATCCCCAAAGCCCCGCTCTCCCGAAACTGAGGCGAAAACTTGCCTTTATTTATATAGCGCCTACCACATCTTCACCCCGTTGTAAGATGCCAATCCACAGCTACATTCCCACACAGAGAGATCCCGCAAGCAGGAAAATGACCAGATAACCTGCTCTGGAGGATGTTGCCAGGAGGGCGGGCGCAGGGCAGCGGGCAAACTGTGGTTTGACTTTCCATCCGAAATGTGGCACTGCTCACCCCGTACTTGAACCCTGAGCCCTCCCTATCCGAGTATTCATAACTAATGAAAGACCTCCTGGCCTGAACACTATTGTAAGGTGGGAAATGCAGCAGCCAAGCTCTGTCACAACTCAGTGGGCTAGTGCGCAGTCGATTCCAGTCCCATTTTTAAAAATAAATATAGAGAGCCCAACTCTTTTTTCCAATGAAGGGGCCAATTTAGCGCGGCCAATCCACCTGGCCTGCACATCTTTGGGTTGTGGGGGTGAGACCCACGCAGATACGGGGAAAATGTGCAAACTCCACACGGACAGTGACCCGGGGCAGCGATCGAACCCGGATCCTCGGTGCCGTGAGGCAGCAGTGCTAACCACTGCACCCCCATGCCTCCCTATTCCAGTCCCACTCCACCCGGTGTTGCAACACAGGTGAAATTAGGTTTTATTTTAAATACCCAAAGTCTTTGGCTGAGCCCAATAAACTAGTCACCAGCTTTGTAACTTTCAGACACAAGGGCAGCATGGTAGCACAGTGGTTAGCACTGTGGCTTCACAGCGCCAGTGTCCCGGGTTCGATTCCCCGCTGGGTCACTGTCTGTGTGGAGTCTGCACGTTCTCCCCGTGTGTGCGTGGTTTTCCTCCGGGTGCTCCGGTTTCCTCCCACAAGTCCCGAAAGACGTGCTTGTTGGGTGGACTTGCGGGTTAGGTGCTTGTTAGGTCTTTGGACTTGCGGGTTAGGTGGATTGGCCGTGACAAATTGCCCTTAGGTGGGGCTACTGGGTTATGGGGATAGAGTGGAGGCATGGGTTTGGTTAGGGTGCTCTTTCCAAGGGCTGGTGCAGACTCCTTCTGCACTGTAAATTCTACATTTTAATGTAACCTTTCATTATGTACAATATTGTAATTAAACGGACAGAAAATGTAACTGACTATTTACTACAACCCCCCCCCCCTTTCTAACTACCCCAGTCTCTACACACACACACACCACAGAGGGGAAAGGATGGTGGAAAAAAGGATAAAGATAATTTCCAATCAATGTCTTTCCGAAGTTCAGGCTTTCATTTTGGTACTTCTTCCTGCTAGGTTTGAGATGGTTTTCTCTGGCAAGGTTGTCTGCTTTCTCGACAGACTCAACGTCATTTCAGGTTCGCGGCAAAAGGGTGTGCCAGGCGCTCACTGACTTGAGAACAATAAAGCAGTTTGTGCACTTCAGCAAGAGAGAGAGGGGGATAGAGAGTTCCTTTCACTCCCGAGGTCGAAACACTTCTGCCCCATTTCTCTCAGAAAGCATCATGCAGAAACCAATCACTGACCACCGTCAGGCAGAACGCTGTCCCTGGCCAACACACCAGCTGCCTGTTAATTAATCAGTCCGACTCCCTCCAAACCTGGGTGGGGATCTCCCCTACCCGGCGAGGCGGAGGTTCCCAGCGGGATGGATGGCGTGAACCACTCCGGCGTCGGGCCGGCCCAAAGCTGCCCCAAATATTTCTCCGCACCTTTAGGGCCCAAGCCCTCACGTTGAGGGGCTAGGTCCGCGCTGGAGTGGTTAGCGCGCCGCCGGACGGCGGGAAAGGCCTTTGGCGCCAGTCGGGGCCGAAGGGACTCCGCCGGTCGGCGCATGCACGGGGGTGGTCACTTCCACATCGGCCACCGCGGAGGCTGTGGCCGAGTCGGAAGGAAAAGAGTGCCCCCACGGCACAGGCCCGCCCGCGGATTGGTGGGCCCCGATCGCGGGCCAGGCACCCGTGGGGGCACCCCCTGAGGCCAGATCGCACCGCGCCCCACCCCCAGAGCCTGCCCGCGCCGCTAATCCCGCCGGTAAGGTAGGTGGTTTGATTCAAGCCGGTGGGACTGGCATGACAGCAGTGGGACTTCGGCCCATCGCGGGCCGGAGAATCGCCGGGGGTGGGGCCCGCCGACCGGCGCAATTCCCGCCCCCCGCCGAATGTTCGGTGCCGGAGAATTCGGCGGCCGGCGGGGGCGGGATTCACGCCGCCCCCCGGCGATTCTCCGACCCGGCGGGGTGGGGGGGGGGGGGTCGCAGAATCCCGCCCCTGGTTCCTAAAATCCACTTGGTGTCGAGGAGTCTGGTTAAAAACAAAACCTGGGAACACAGTGTCCTGGCAAGCAGGCTACTTCAACATGGAGTCTTCTCGGCTCTGGGTCACTGTCTGCGTGGAGTTTGCACATTGTCTGCGTGGGTCTCACCCCCACGACCCAAAGATGTGCAGGGTAGGTGGATTGGCCACGCTAAGTTGTCCCTTAGTGGGCAAAAATGAATTCGTAACTCTAAATTTATTTATTTTTAAAAAATAATAAAATAACACAAAGGAAATGGGAAGAAGGGGAATAAGCAAGAAGCACTCTTACACATCCCACAAACAGCAATGAGATAAATTAGCAGACAATCTGCTTGGTGATGTTGTTTGAGGGATAAAGGCGGGAACCGGGGTGAACTCGCTGGCTTTTCTTCCTCGTGCCGTGGGAATATTCAAGTCTCCCTGCCAGGGTAGAGGTTACGTGTGTTCGACACCTCATTGTGGAGGTGGCACCACCGACAGAGCGGCACTGCCACGGGCAGCATCGGCCTCGGTGCCGTGGCCGGGAGCGGCCATTTCGGACGCGGAGGTGAGGGTGACGCTCACTGCCCCAAGCCGGCGGTGAAGTGCCTTCGGAGACGGAGCCTCGTGCAGTCAAAGCTGGAGCAGAGCGACAGCCACAAAGCCCTTTCTTGTCAGCAAGTTGCATTGACGTCTTGCCCTGTTTTGACCTCAGTAAAATTCAATCGTCAAAGCGATGGGAGAACAGAGTTTCTGTCGAATTGAAAGCTGGCTGGTACCCCCGAGTCCATCACGGTAACCATGGATACTGGCTGATAGATACAGCCAGGGGATGATGACGTCTGTGCATGTTGCACCTAATTGGTTTTTTCTCTGTGTAAATATTTGGATTGCTGGATGACCGTGGGCGGAGGGGAGGGGGGCGGAGGGGGGGGGCCTACCGCAGATCAGTTTACTAGGAATGCTTTTCTTTACCTGCCAGAAACAGATTCAGATTTTCATAGAATGATAGAATTTACAGTGCAGAAGGAGGCCATTCGGCCCACCGGGTCTGCACCGGCCCTTGGAAAGAGCACCCTACCCAAGGTCATCACCTCCACCCTATCTCCGTAACCCAGTACATAGATCATCCAGTGCAGAAGGAGGCCATTCGGCCCATCGAGTCTGCACCGACCCACTTAAGCCCTCACTTCCACCCTATCCCCGTAACCCAATAACCCCTCCTAACCTTCTTTGGTCACTAAGGGGCAATTTAGCGCGCCCAATCCACCTAACCCGCACGTCTTTGGACTGTGGGGGTGAGACCCACGCAGACACGGGGGGAATGTGCACACTCCACACGGATGGTGACCCGGGGCCAGGATCGAACCCGGCTCCTCAGCACTGTAGGCAGAGGTGATAACCACTGCACCACCGTGCCACCCAGGATGTACATGGGGAACCTCCAGGTGGGGGTGATCCCAGGTATCTGCTGCTCTTGTCCTTCTAGATGGTGGTGGCCGTGGGTCTGGAAGGTGCTGCCTGAGGAACCTCGGTGAGTTCCTGCAGCAAATGGCCTCCTCCTGCAGTGTAGGGATTCTATGATTCCATATCAGCCTTTCCATCACTGTCACTGGGTCAAAATCCTGGAGCTGCCTTCTTAACAGCACAGTGGGTGTATCTACACCTCAGGGTTACACAGTGGTTAGCACTACTGCCTCACTGCGCCAGGAACGCGGGTCCAATTCCGGCCATGGTGTGGAGTCTGCACGTTCTCCCCCATGCCTGTGTGAGTTTCCTCTGGGTGCTCCAGTTTCCTCCCACAGTCCAAAGATGTGCAGGTTATAATAATAATCTTTATTGTCACAAGTAGGCTTACATTAACGCTGCAATGAAGTTACTGTGAAAATCCCCTCGTCGCCACATTCCGGAGTCTGTTCGGGTCACAGAGGGAGAATTCAGAATGTCCAATCCACCCAACAAGCATGTCTTTCGGGAATTGTGGGAGGAAACCGGAGCGCCCGGAGGAAACCCACGCAGACATGGGGGAGAACGTGCAGACTCCGCACAGACAGTGACCCAAGCCGGGAATCGAACCTGGGACCCTGGAGCTGTGAAGCCACCGTGCTAACCACTGTGCCAGCGTGCCGCCCACGGATGGATTTTCTGTGATTAAAATGCCGCAAGTTGTGGGGACAGGGCAGAGTGGACAAGGGAAAAGTGCCCTCTCGATGGGTCGGCGCAGACCCGAAGGGCCGAATGGCCTCCTTCTGCACTGCAGCATTCGATAACTGCAGCCATTCAAGAAGGCAGTTCACCCCCACTTTCTCAAAGGGCAATTAGGGATGGGCTACAAATGCTGGCCTCGTTAGTGAACCCCACATCCCATAAAATTAAGAATAAGTAAGATTATCTGTAGAAAATAAACCTGCCTTAATGTGATGGCTGATTGCGGATTTATTCTTTCCTAACTATGTGATTAGTGGGATTAACACAATCATCTACCTCAACTCCACTTGGCCACGCTATCCACATGTTCCTTAATGTCATTAATATCCAGAATTCTATTGATTCCTGTCTGGACCAGTCACATTGAGACCGACGCCCCACAGCCCTCGGTGGCAGTGAATTACATAGGTTCACCACCTTTGAATGAAGAAATTCCTCCTCAGCGCAGTCTGAAATGACCCCGAATCCTGAAACTGTGCCCCCTGGTTCCTTATCACCAGCTCGGGGAAATATCCAGTTCACATCTACCCTGGCAAGACCTGTGAGAATCCATTCACCCAGTGACTCCCATCCATTGGCTCCATCTACACCTCCCGCTGCCTGGGGAAAGCGGGCAGCATAATCAAAGACCCCTCCCACCCGGCTTACTCACTCTTCCAACTTCTTCCATCGGGCAGGAGATACAGAAGTCTGAGAACACGCACGAACAGACTCAAAAACAGCTTCTTCCCCACTGTCGCCAGACTCCTAAACGACCCTCTTATGGACTGACCTCATTAACACTACACCCTGTGTGCTTCATCCGATGCCAGTGCTTATGTAGTTACATTGTATATGTTGTGTTGCCCTATTATGTATTTTCTTTTATTCCCTTTTCTTCCCATGTACTTAATGATCTGTTGAGCTGTTTTCAGAAAAATACTTTTCACTGTACCTCGGTACACGTGACAATAAACAAATCCAATCCAATCCAATCCAAGCTTCGATGAGATCACCTCTCGTTCTTCGAAGCTCCAAAGAATATAGGGCTGGATTCTCCATTATTGGGTCTTTGTCTCCAACCCAGCGTCAAAACGGTGGAGTTTTAGGCCAGAAAACCTGGATTAAAGGGACACGGATTCCCAGACCTGCAGGGGGCAGGCAGGGACCCGGAGTGAATCTCGCAGCTTTTGCTGCAGATACGGGCCCCCGCACTTCCGGGTCAGAGGCCGCGCCTGCGCACGGCGGCGACCTCCAGGGGCCGCGCCGTGCTCCCGGGCGGACTCGGACAACGGAGCTGGACCCACAAAAGAGACCCCCCCGATCGGCTGCAACCTCAACCCCTGCACAAACATTCCCCGGCCGCCTATTAGGCCCCGCTAGCCTCTGATCGGCCCGTCCCCGACCAGGGCGGCCGCGGACTGAGTCTGCAGCTGCCACACGGGTATCCCGACCGGCTGGAGCACATTAGTTCCACGCCGTCTGGACTTCAGCCGGTCGGGGACGGGGAATGGCCGAGCGGGCCTCTGGCAATGGCCGCAGGTCAGTCCCAGGCGGCGAGGCGCACTCCCCGCGTACTCCGCGTTTCGGGGCCCGCAGAATCGGTGAACTGGCGCCTGTCCCGATTTCTTGCGAGAACGTAGATTCTCCGCCCCTGCGCCGGCCGCCATTTCGACGCGAGGGTGTGGCGAATCCAGTCCATCGTGTCCCAGTGTTCTCAATCTCTCATCCTAAAACAATCCCGTCATCCCAGCGATTAGTGTCTCGGGCATGGAGGGGACAGACCTCTGTCTTGACAGCCCGTTCCGGAGAGAGACATTATAATGTGATCCAGCGCAGGAACCCTCTCTCTCTGATCTCAGTGTCATGAGAGTCGGCAGATGGGCAGGAGCTTAGCAGCAAAAAGATGTCCCCCTCAGCCCCGCCAGTCTGTTGTGCGCCATTCAACGTGATTGTGTGTGCATTCCTACATCTATCCACCTGCCTTTGGCCCACACGCACGGCCTCACACACCCTTTTCCAGGTCTCAACACCTGCCCAGGTGCCCAATGACCATCACCCCAACCATCCTCCAATCAGCCTCAGCAACGATTGGTTTGACCTGTGTTTTAAAGGCGACAAAAATGATTTGACACCCCTCCATGCCACTCGTAAGTAGGTAAATCCCTTTAAATTCCACCCCCACCATATTAGCCCAGGCTCCAGCTTAGGTCGACTCCACGTACTGACTGCATTTGCAGTGACGGGCTGTGGGTGACCACAGAAAGCTGACCAGGTAACCATAAGATGTAATGGACTGCAACCCCCTTCTCACTTACTTGAAAAACCTTTTATGACAGCTTTGTTGGACTTCAGCCCCACACTCCTGATCTACGGGCAAAGTGCGGAGGGAGACATTGAAGGAGGAGGACCTTCTCAGGAACCTTAGCCTGGCCAAACTCACCATTAACGGGTCAAGGCAGCGGCCGAGCGAGGGGACCGCCCGGCATGACTGTGCCCCTCTACCGTGGCTATGTTTGTGGCCGGGTGTAGCACAGGCTGTCTGCCAGCATCATTAAGGTCTTCCATGCCTGGTGGGCATTGCGCTGTTTTATTGACCCTGCTAATCTTGACCCCGCCAATCACATTTTGATTTGAGGTTTTATATTTCCATTGCAATGTGTTTTTTGTTTGAGGCAGTGTCCCTTTAAGGGGCTGCTCTCCTGATTTGACCCTTAGTTTGCTTAATTTAGTTGAATTGGTTCAACCTAAAATAGCATAAATGGGGATAGCTGGGACACTGGGCGAGTGGAGTAATTTTAACTAAGTCAATTATCTCTCTGCAGTACAGAAAGCTACTGTGTATTGGTTTGAACTTCAGCGACAGGAGAGGATCCGGTTAACATCTAGCACCCTGGTTATCAAATCAGCACATTGAAACTGACGCAACCGTTCACTCCTTGAAATTGACGTGAGCGTACCACATCCAAAGGTCATTCAATGGGTAGGTCTGGGGTGGGAATAGAAACGGATTATTCTCAATATGAATGGCACATAACTGGATAGAGTGGTGGATCAAAATGATCGTCAATGAACCCTCAATAAAGACACTGGCGCCAACATTCAGCTGTTGAGATGGCCAAACAGCTTCAAGGGCCGGTGCAGACTCGATGGGCCGAATGGCCTCCTTTTGCACTGTAAATTCTATGATAAGGATTCAATTTATATTTTGTTATTTATTTTTTTAATTTAGAGCACCCAATTCATTTTTTCTAATTAAGGGCCAATTTGCCGCGGCCAATCCACCTAGCCTGCACATCTTTGGGTTGTGGGGTGTAGCCACCTAAATTGGCCAACTCCCGATTTAAAATGGCGAACGGCAAAGGCTGATGGGAAAGTCAGCCAACAAGTCAAAAACCAGCAGCTGCAGGTTTGCTGTGTATTTACCTCTGCAAAGGCCAGACAACATCGATACCAGCGACCATCAGCATAACAATGTAGCTGCCATCTACATACTGATGAGCAATCCCCGGGAACAATAAGTAACATTTTTGACACACAAAGCAAAGCCAGACTCCTCGGCGCCAGCAGGAGCCAACACAAAGGAGGTGAACGAGCACCTCAAGACCGCCCATCGATCAGGGAACCGCTCCAGTATTGGAGAAAATCGAACCAAGTGATTGGGACAAAGTCCAATCACTTGGGATCAGGTACAGGGTCCGCCCTGAAAAGCGGGGAGCCCCTGGGGACTATAAGAGTTAAGCCCCAAGTTCAAATCGCTCTCTCTTCACCGCTCTCTTCTTCCTGCCCGGGTCACCCAGCAAAAGGAACCAACATTGACCGTGACCGGCGCAGTGACTCCAGTGATCATCGAAATCGTAAGTCTTAATTCAACGCTCGCTCCGAGATAGGCGCTCCTAGCTACCAATCCGTACCAACTTCGAATCCCGCAGACTCAGAACCCAAAAGAAAGGCCATTTGTTTCCCTGACCTGGTGGGCCAGTTCCAAGTTAAGTATAGGCCTGTTAGTTGTAGAAGTAGCTTAGACGTAGAGTTTGTGCATGAGTAGCGATTACTGTGTATAATAAATGTGCTTTGATTTAAATCTTACTAATCGGTGTATTGGATTATTGATCATTACTCAGACTTGAACCTCGTGGCGGTATCATAAAGATACCTGGCGACTCGAGAGCAAAGGTAATAAAACAGAGCAATTGAACCAAGGAGAAAATCAGCAACAGGGGGGCGAAACCAACGCAAACACGGGGAGAATGTGCAAACTCCACACGGACAGTGACCCAGAGCCGGGATCGAACCTGGGACCTAGGCGCCGTGGGGCCGCAGTGCTAACCACTGCACCACCGTGCTACCCAGGGATTCAATTTATTTATGTGATGCATCAACATTGACATAACAATAGGAGGGAGGGAGAGAGGGGAGAGATTGATTCTGTCTTTGTCCAACAGCCAGAACAACCTGCATTTGTGTCGCACCTTTAATGGAGTAAAACTACCAAGGTGCTTTGCAGGAGCGCTGAGCGAACTTAATCTGACACTCAGCCCCATCAGAGGGTATTAAGATAGGTGACAAGAAGTTTGGTCCAAGAAGTAGCTTTCACTCAGCATCTTAATGGAGGAGAAGGAAGATGGCGGCATGTGGTGCAGTGGTTAGCACTGGGGCTACGACGCTGAGGACCTGGGTTCAAATCCCGGCCCTGGGTCACTGTCCTTGTGGAGTTTACACATTCTCCCTGTGTCTGCGTGGGTTTCACCCCCACAACCCAAAGATGTGCTAGTTAGGTGGATTGGCCACGCTAAATTAGCCCTTAATTGGAAAATAAATAATTGGGTACTCTAAATTTTTTTTTTAAATGGAGGAGAGGGATTCAGAGAGAAGTGTTCTGTTATGTCCCAAAAAAATATCTTCGTGAGTGGGGCACAGAAAAGGATACTGAAGGAAAAGATAGAAAAAAAAGATATGGGCACAGTGGTTGGCATTGCTGCCCCACAGCGCTAGGGACCCCGGTTTGATTCCGGCCTCGGGTGACTGGCTGTGCGGAGTTTGCATGTTCTCCCCCGTGTCTGCGTGGGTTTCCTCCACCGTCCGGGGTGTGCAGGTTAGTTTACGGGGCAGGGTGGCGCAGTGGGTTAGCACGGTGCCTCAAGGCGCCGAGGTCCCAGGTTCGATCCCGGCTCTGGATCACTGTCCGTGTGGAGTTTGCACATTCTCCCCGTGTCTGCGTGGGTTTCGCCCCCACAACCCAAAGATGTGCAGGCTAGGTGGATTGGCCACGCTAAATTGCCCCTCAATTGGAAAAAATTAATTGGGTGCTCTAAATTTATTTTTTTCAAAAGTTAGGTTACGGGGGAGTGTAAATGGGTGGGGTGCTCATTCGAGGGGTTGACGTAGAATCGATGGGCCACATGACCACCTTCTGCACTGTAGGAAGTTTATGCAGGAGAGACGGCAGCCAATTCACGCACAACATGTTCCTACACACATCGATAATCTGTGGCGTTGTTTATTGATGTACAGTGAAAGATAGAGCGCATCCAGCGCTATGGTTGTCCAGTTCAACATTTTATCAAAAGGACGGTACCCCAACAATGCTATACTTCCTGAGCATTTCACTGGGCGTTATGTGCCTGGAGTGGGATTTTATAGAACTGTTACAGCGCTGCTACATCGTGTCAGCACCAGACCTCCAAACGAGCATCGTTACTCAGTGCCATTCCCCTGCCTTTTCCTCGAACCCTGCACATTGTTTCTATTCAAATAATCATCTAACGCCCTCTTTAATATCCCGATTGAACCTGCCTCCACCTCACTTCCAGGCCGTGCGTTCCAGACCCCAAACACTCGCTGGGTGAAAAAGGTTTCCCCCACATCGCAGTTGGTCTTTTGCAAATCACTTTAAATCTGTGTCGCTCTCGTAGAGTGCAAAGTCTTACAACACCAGGAAGCTCTCTCGTAGAGCGCAAAGAACAGTACTGTACAGGAACAGGCCCTTCAGCCCTCCAAGCCTGCGCCGATCTAAACTAAAACCTTCTGCACTTCCGGGGTCCGTATCCCTCTATTCCCATCCTATTCAGAATGGGAACGGCAAGGAGGGAGAGGCGGTTGGGTGTTATTTATTTATTATGAGGTTTCCTGTTTGTCTTGATCGGATTTTGGTTGTGTTTAATGTATCTACAAAATTCCTTAATAAAAATATTTTTTTAAAGTCTCCAGCCGTTCCTTTTCCTCTGACAATCCTCTTCACTATCCACATCAACCTTTGAGTCATCCGCAACTTCCAGCTACATTTTCCTCCAAATCATTTATATATACTACGAACTCTCGTTCTCGATCCCTTTACGAGGGGGGAACAGTTTCTCCCCAACGACTCTGTCCAGCCCCCTCGCGATTTTGAACTTCTCGATCAAATCTCCTCCCAGCCTCCTTCTCTCCGAGGGGAACAATCCCAGCCTCTCCAATCTCTCCTCATCACCGAAGTTTCGCATCCCTGGGATCCGTTCTTGTAAACCTCCTCTGCTCTCTCTCCAATGTGTCCCCATCCTTCCTATAGTGTGACACCCAGAACTGGTCACAATATTCCAGCTGAGGTCTAACTAGAGTCTCGTACATGTTCAGCAGAACCTCCTGGTTCTTGTACTCCAACTTCGAACTAAGAAATCACTGACTCAGAGGCGAGAACGAAAGTAAAATAGATCTTTCGATTTTCTGAGCAAAAATAGAAGTTTATGTTTACGATGACTCATTAAGTCACCCAATACTGAAGCCAAACTCCTTTCAGCCGAGGTTGCCTCCTCATCTGAAGGTGTTGCATCATGCTGGGTTACAGATCCATAGCTTGGATTATCCACTGTGAAATGACCCATTTCACTTGTGTGGGACTGGACAGCAAGCAGGGGGGTGGCACAGCTAGCTTACTCGCCCCGGATTCTGCCATGTTAGTTTGAGGAACAGCAGGAGTGTTAGGCCAACCTGGGCAAGTGTACGGGCAATTCCAGCCCCAAGTGCCCCAGAGTCATATCGCAAGTGAATAAACCAATAACGCGCATCGAAATTCCTGAAGTCTTTGGCCCTCGGCTGCCCAATAATTACAGTCACTAGGTTTGTAAGTTTAAACGCACTTACTGTTGATTAATAACTGGAACAAATAGGAAATATACAATAAACTCAGCTGCTTAATGGCGAGCTAATACCTGACTCTCCTTTAACTGCCCCACCTTCCAACCCCACATACACAAGACAGACAAACACAGAAGGCAGGGAAGGTGGAAAAATAATATGGATTAAGGTGAAAACGTAAGAGTCCTTGCTTCAGATGATGTGTCCCTTAGTGCACTTCCTTCACATTATGGGTGCGGTTTAATGTTTCTGGCCAATAGCATGTAATGATCTTCTTTACAGCTCGACAATATATCTTGCAGCTTTTCCAGGAGGCTTCGCCTCTGCCTTTCTTTGGAGAGGGGAGAGAACTCTTACACCGGATTTCCAGAGAGAATTCGTCAGATCTGTGAGAGAGAGAGTTAGAACTCCTCCATCCAGCCTTCAGAACCAAAGTGAAATTAACTCCAGCCTTGTGACACTAGGATGCATGTCAGTGGGACCGGAACTAATCACCACCAGCCACAGGGCAGGGCACAGACATTTGTGCCAATTCACTGGCCATCAGCCAAGTCAATCAAAGAGAGTCATCACTGAAGCTTTCCGGATTCTTCCTGCTTGATTTAAATATACATGCCACTGCTTCTGCTTGAGTTAAAGACACTGGCTCATTAAAGTCACAGGTCCATTACTCATCCGTGGGCCAAAATGGGAATAGCAAAAAGAAAAGAAAGGGGAAATAAAGGAATAAACAGGAAGGACCCTTCCAGGAGCTTTTCCCCAGTGTCCGGGCCAACACACCCCATGGTGAGCACCATCAAAAATCAGATGAGTAGCTCACAGGCACATTGCTGTGCATCACTGGGCTGCCATGCACCAACCCAGGCCCCATGTGTATTCCCCGCACTCCTTCGAGCCAATGTTGGGGGTTGTGCCCTTTGTCATTTAATCTCTTGAGCTTCGCCATTCACTTGCAAACCTCTTTGTCGCCCCACTTCTCTCTTTGGTGGAGGTGCTATTGTCACTGGACTCGGAATCCAGGAGTCAGCAGTAACGTTCTGGCTTTGAATCCCACCACGGCAGAGAGTGAAATGTGAATTCAATAAAAATGTGGAATTAAAAATCTCATGATGACCATTGACAACTGTTGTAGAAACCCATCTGGTTCACTAATGTCCCTTAGGGAAGGAAATCTGCCGTCCTTACCCGGTCTGGCCTACACGTGACTCCAGACCCATGGCAAATGTGATTGACTCTTAAATGGCCTCTCTGAAATGGGAGTAATTCAAGGGCAATTAGGGATGGGCAACAAATGTTGGCCGAGCCAGCAACACCCAGGTCCCTCGAAAAAAACGATTATGCTTTTCATTCTTCCTGGGACAATTTTCAAATAGTAATAATAATCTTTATTATTGTCACAAGTAGGCTTACATTAACACTGCACTTAAGTTACTGGGATAATCCCCTAGTCGCCACACTCCGGCGCCTGTTCGGGTACACAGAGGGAGAATTCAGAATGTCCAATTCACCGAACAAGCACGTCTTTCGGGACTTGTGGGAGGAAACCGGAGCACCCGGAGGAAGCCCACGCAGGCACGGGGAGAACGTGCAGACTCCGCACAGACAGTGATCCAAGTCGGGTACCGAACCCGGGACCCTGGAGCTGTGAAGCAACAGTGCTAACCACTGTGCTACTGTGCTGCCCATTAACTGAATGAATTAACAAAATGAAATTTCTCAACTGACAATGGTGGGATTTGAACTCACAACCTCCTGGGTTCCTGAAGCAGTCGCACCGCCAAAGATAAATCAGCCGATTAAAGACAGAGCGAAAGACACGCAGCAACATGGCCAGGTCTGTACAAAAGGGCACTGTCGGCCTGAAGCATCCATTATTGAATTAACCAAATAAAGACTTGTTCATTACTGCACATTTCCAGACCTTAGATTGTCCCCCTCGAAGCGTTCTACGGTCAGTGAAGTACTTTGTGACGTGTAACCTCTGCTGCAATGAATGGATTGCAGCAACCAATTTGTGCACAGGGAGCTCCCACAAATATCTGTGTGATCATGAGCAGGTCACCTGTCCATCGGGAGAAACTAAACGCTTTGTCCAGAAGACGGCACAGCCGGCAGTGCGGCACTCACTCAGTACTGTGCAGAGTACCAACGCTACATTATGCGCTCAAGTCTTTGGATTTGTTTTTGCACCAAAGGATGTATCTCTTACTCCAATCAAATCAAAATATTCCTGGACAGGAGCTGATATTCCTGACACTTTCCCAATTTTGTACAATGCACGTCCAAAACACAATTGTAAATTCCATCTCCTCTTAGCTCCTTTCAGTAGCACCCCGGTTCGGCTCCACTTAACTCACCCACTGGCTATTCAGTCCCTCGAGTTTGTTCCTCCATACAGTGACACCCTGGCTGATCTGTATCCTAATTCCTTCTGTCTGCCTTGCTTTGAACAGCCCTGGCTAACAAAACATTCTCATTCTCAGACTTTAAACTCTTAGGCGAGAGAGTTCCACACTTCAACCAGCCTTAATGTGGGGCAGGGCTTCAGACTTGTCGCTTACATTTGGCTTTGAACTGAAGGTTAAATCCCATTGTCCTGTACTGCTCTGCCAGCCAAAGGGTTTTCATTGCATCCACCCTTAGAACATACTTTGAAAATATTCAAGAAAAGCCTCACTCAAATCACCTCTTAATTTCTCATATTACAGGTAATGCAAGTCTGGTTCCTGCAATCTCTCGTCATGATATAACCTGCTTACTCAGGGTACGCTTGCGGCAGCTCTTACAAGGGGGCCAGGATACAGGCCGTTCAGACTCCATGGGTAAAGATCATCCTATCCACCATCTACAAGGCACAAGTCAGGAATGTGATGGGAAACTCTCCACTTGCCTGGATGAGATCAGCTCCAACAACACTCAGGAAGCTCGACACCATCCAGGACAAAGCAGCCCCGCTTGATTGGCGTCCCTTCCACAAACATTCACTCCCTCCCCCTCCGATGGACAGTGTCAGCCGTGTGCACCATCGACAAGGTTCACTGCAGGAGCTCACCGAGGTTCCTCAGGCAGCACCTTCCAAACCCACGGCCACCACCATCTAGAAGGACAAGAGCAGCAGATACCTGAGATCACCCCCCACCTGGAGGTTCCCCTCCAAGTCACTCCCCATCCCGACTGGGAAATATATCGGCCGTTCCTTCAGTGTCGCCGGGTCCAAATCCTGGAGCTCCCTCCCTAACAGCACGGTGGGTGTACCTACACCTCCGGGACTGCAGCGGCTTCAAGGCGGCAGCTCAGCACCACCTTGTCAAGGGGCAATTAGGGATGGACAATAAATGCTGATCGAGTCAGTGAGCTCACAACCCGGAAATGAATAAAAAACACCCAAATCCTCCCCTTGTCTCTTCCCATCCCGCAGGATTCTTCCTACTCCTACCTGCCTCTGGCCTACCTTGGAAGGATTCACACTTGAACCTGGGCCTGTCTTGGCTCAGTTACGTACCCCCCCCCCCCCGTCATCGAATCCTGGAGTGAAACCTCCAGCCTTTCCCACAAGATCTCCCTGGGGCTCCTGCCTCCATGCGAGCATGTTTATTGGTCACCTCCCTCCTCAACACATGAGGTCCTTTTTCCCCATTCCCACCAACAGTGCTCACCCATGGGAAAGGGAGCAGAGGATGCTGACACCAGCACAGACAATCCTCAAACTCAACCCCCACACAAGTTGAAATTGGAATGCTGTCAATCAATGCAGATGACAATGGCAGAAATAAGAAAGGGGTAGGGGTAGGGGATGAAGCACTGATTTCCTCTTCCCGTTTTCCAAATCCGAGTGGGTCCTCAACGTGGGAACCTCACTGGCGGCCAGAAATGCTAAATCCTGCGGGTTGTTTAAAACTGTCCTCTGTCAAAACCCCACTGACAAAACATGCCTAACCTGTGGATGCAAGAAAAAAAAGAATCGTGCGTTTCACATTGCAACAAGTCAGCCTCCTGCTCAAGTCTTGCAGTTTGCAAAACAAAATGTTGCGCCAATGTTGAAACAAGTCTATCTCGGATATATATTACACCCAACGCTGTTTGCATTTATTTTAGGATTGTTTTTGCTTCTATTTGAAACCGGTTTGCAGAAGAGCTCTCTCACGCTGTTTCTTTTTTCTCTCTCCCCCTGCGCATTGTCTTACCTGAATCGGAAATCCCCAGCGAGATGACCAGCAAGAGGCTGCACCAGGCGAGATGCTCTCCGACAGAAGCCATGGTCAGACTGCGACAGGAGGAGGAGGAGGAGGAGAGCTGGGGGCTGTTCAAGTGGGAGGAGACCTTTTCATTGATAAAGGTGCTGCTGGATGTGTGAATGGGGAGCACTTGGGGGAAGGTTGCAGGTCCAGGGTTTCTGGCAGGGTCAGTGAGCAGGGCAGCCAAATGTGGAGCCACACGGCCGTTCGTCCCATCCTGTCCCTGCTAGTTCTCATCCAGTCAGTCCCATTTCTGGAATTAAAAGTCTCAAGGATGACACTTCTGGTTAAAAGCTCATCTGGTTCACTTGTGCTTTGGAGGGAGTGCGGCAGAGATGTACACGAATGATATCTAATAATAATCTTTCGCATTATTATTGTCACAAGTAGGCTTACATTAACACTGCAATGAAGTCACTGTGAAAATCCCCTCGTCGCCACATTCCGGCGCCTGTTCGGGTCACAGAGGGAGAATTCAGAATGTCCAATTCACCTAACAAGCACGTCTTTCGGGACTTGTGGGAAGAAACCGGAGCACCCGGAGGAAACCCACGCAGACACGGGGAGAACGTGCAGACTCCGCACAGACAGTGACCCAAGCCGGGAATCCAATCTGTAGCAGAGTGGTTAGCACTGCTGCCTCATGGCGCTGAGGACACGGATTCGATCCCGGCCCTGGGTCACTGTCCATGTGAAGTTTGCACATTCTCGCTGTGTCTGTATGGGTCTGACCCCCACAACCCAAAGATATGCAGGGTAGTTGGATTGACCACACAAAATTGCCCCTTAATTGGAAAAATTAAAGAAAAAAAATGATGCCTGGACTTCAGGGGTTTTTTCTGTTATTCGTTCGCGGGATGTGCCGTCGCTGGCTGTGCCAGCATTTATTGCCCATTTCTGAGGGCATTTAAGAGTCAACATTGCTGTGGATCTGGAGTCACATCTAGGCCAGGCCAGGTAAGGATGACAGAATTCCTTCCCTAAAGGACATTAGTGGGCAGCACGGAAGCACAGTGGTTAGCACTGTTGCTTTACAGCGTCAGGGTGCCAGGTTCGATTCCCGGCTTGGGTCACTGTCTGTGCAGAGTCTGCACGTTCTCCCCGTGCCTGCGTGGGTTACCTCCGGGTGTTCCGGTTTCCTCCCACAAGTCCCGAAAGACGTGCTTGTTCGGTGAATTGGACATTCTGAATTCTCCCTCAGTGTACCCGAACAGGTGCCGGAATGTGGCGACGAGGGGATTTTCACAGGAACTTCATTGCAGTGTTAATGTAAGCCTACTTGTGACGATAAAGATTATTTTAAAAATTAATTATTAGTGAATCGGATGGGTTTTTACCACAATTGTTTCATGGTCATCATTAGAATTTTAATTCCAGAATTTTATTGAATTCTAATTCCACCATCTGCCGTGGTGGGATTTGAACTCAGGTCCCTGGAGCATTATATCCTGGATCTCTGGATTACTAGTCTAGGGAAAATACCACTACGCTGCTAAAAAGGTCAGCAAGGCAGCACAGTGGTTAGCACAGTTGCTTCACCGCTCCTGGGTCCCAGGTTCGATTCCCGACTGGGTCCCTGTCTGTGCGGAGTCTGCACGTTCTCCCCGTGTCTGCGTGGGTTTCCTCCGGGTGCCTCCCAATCTCCCGAACGACGTGCTTGTTCGGTGAATTGGACATTCTGAATTCTCCCTCTGTGTTCCCGAACAGGCGCTGGAATGTGGCGACCCGGGGCTTTTCACAGTAACTTCATTGCAATGAAAGCCTACCTGTGACAATAATGATGATTATTATTATACTCTTTATTAGTGTCACAAGTAAGCTTACATTCTGAATTCTCCCTCAGTGTACCCGAACAGATGCCGGTGTGGTGACTAGGGGATTTTCACAGCAACTTCATTGCAGTTTTAATGTAAGCCTACTTGTGACACTAATAAAGATTATTATTAATATAGGCTCTAGGTAAATCTCACATTCTTGCTGTCAGTGTCACATATATTACGGCCGGCCAGGACACATATCAAGACTCGTCATTTCTTTCCCACCCCTTGATGTAACAGGGCTTTTTTTTGTAATTTATAAGGATGAAGGAATTAATTCAATGTCTGTGCCTAACTTTTTATGTGCTGATTGGCACTCGCAAGTCTGATAAGCTTTCTTGAATTTCAAACACAAAGGGGTACATTTTTATTGAGCTAGAAATCCACCCAGTGTTCCCCAGGTAAAGATATGAGGGTATTTAAGAAGGTAAGCCACATCCCAATCTTTGCAGTACACACACGCACATGCACAAACATACATACAAACACACACGCACAATCACACACACACACTAACAGATACACAAACAGAAGCAGAAAAAATAACAAGTTATATTTTTTCGCAATATTATAATTCATCACTCATCTGAGGAAGGAGCCGTGCTCCGAAAGCTAGTGATTCCAAATAAACCTGTTGGACTTTAACCTAGTGTTGTAAGAGCTCTTACTGTAATTCAATAGTACGAAGGCAAAAAAATAAATTTTTAAGAGCCCTTCGCTGTATCTGTAGCTGAGGCGAAAGTTTTCCATAACGGTTGTGAAATCCCAGTGAAATTGATCTGATGTAAACTGCAATTTCTGGAGACAGTCCTTTTTTTCCAACCGTAATCCATCTTTTCCAAAAGTCGATGATTTTTGCACGTGGCATTCCTTTGGTTTGCAAATTCTCCATCTCTGTGGTGGAGTTCGAACTGTAATGGAGATAGGGTCTTGAACTTGAGAAAGAGCTTGTGGTCCAGCTTCCTTGGCAGATTGCTCCCAGACACCTCTTAGCAGCTTGTACTAAAAGACATTTCAAAATGGTTATTCTGGTCACATAGTGATTTACCCTGATTGAGGTGTACAAGGTTATAAGGGGCATTGCCAGGGTGGATAGGGATTAGCTGTTGCCCTTAGTTTAAGGGTCAGTCAAAGGGGCACACAAGGTCAAGGTGAGGGGCAGGAGGTTTGAGGGAAATGTGAGGAAAAACGTTTTTACCCAGAGGGTGGTGAGGGTCTGGAACTCACTGCCTGGGTGGGTGGGAGAGGCGGGTTGCCTCACATCCTTTAAAACGTACCTGGATGAGCACTTGGGCACGTCTTAACATTCAAGGCTATGGGCCAAGTGCTGGCAAGTGGGATTAGATGGGCAGGTCAGGGCCTTTCATGTGTCGGTGCAGACTCGATGGGCCGAAGAGCCTCTTCTGCACCATTATTCTGTGATGCTGATTCTGTGAATTCAGAAGTTAACTAATTTGCTCATGACTGGATAGAAACTGTTATTGTTATGCCCTGATTGATTAGTTTCTTTCATATCTCAGCCATTAACACATGAATGATCCATCCTCCATCTTGATGAGCAGGAAAAATACCTCTATAGCCAGGGTCATGGTAGACTTTCTGTCTCCGCTTGAAAGGTAGCTTTATGGAAATGCAAATGGTGAGGACCAGGACAGTTTTAATAAATCTTCAAAGTATCAGCAGGTGGGCCATTCTATAGATGTGGCTGTGGCATGTCTGAATTGTGATCCACATTGGGACCTTCCAGAGACTGGCCAATTTGTAATGCCAGACATCAGAAAGCCTGTGGCAGCCATCTTAAGTCAGGTTGCTTGCTTTTTAGAAAAGTCCCTTTTAAATAGTTCAAAATATGTTTGATCAGCGAATGAAATTAAAGACTAATATCACACATGCACGTACCACATAATTGTGATGCTTGTCAACAGTGTGTCTATTAGTCTTGCCGATAAATACAATAAAATGCCTTTTCATTGTCAATGAAGCATGTTCTTGCTTACTTCGAGATTTTTATTGAAGATTGTTCTTAGGTTAAGTATTCCCTCTCTTGTTTCTGTTCCAGGTCTAAATCCAAACTGTGTTTCCTAATTTGTGCTTCAAATGTGTTGTTATTTCTTTCCATATCAGTTTAATGAGATCACTCATTGTGCTTATGATTCTGAATTGATTACACTCCATTGCTCCAGGTCTCTAAGGTAACTTAACAAATGCTTAATGTATCAAGGCACTTGGAATGTGTCCCATGGTCTGTATATTTGATCACAGATTTCTGTCATCACTTCTATTTCTGTTTCCCCAAGAGCTTTTAGATGTTCAGTTGTTACTTCATCGATGTCTGGAGCTTTTCGTTTGCTCATCAAATTCAAAGTATTCATTACCCCTGAGATTATTAGGTTTACTTCATCGTTTACTTTTATATCTCGACGATTCCCTTGATTTGAACCATCGTTCGATTATATCCTGTCCTTTTTGCTGCTGGGTTCCTTTCGAACAATATTTTACCATCTTAGGCTTTCATGCACTCCGCTGTCTGATAACCCCTTTCTTTCTGTCAATGATTTCACCGTCGGGTGCGTAACTCTCATTATGAGATTTTTTTTCCCAGCTCCAATACTTCACCACACCTCTTAGAACATAGAACATAGAACGATACAGCGCAGTACAGGCCCTTCGGCCCACGATGTTGCACCGACATGGGAAGTCAAAAAACAAAAGCCATCTAACCTACACTATGCCATTATCATCCATATGCTTATCCAATAAACTTTTAAATGCCCTCAATGTTGGCGAGTTCACTACTGTTACAGGTAGGGCATTCCACGGCCTCACCACTCTTTGCGTAAAGAACCTATCTCTGACCTCTGTCCTATATCTATTACCCCTCAGTTTAAGGCTATGTCCCCTCCTGCTAGCCATTTCCATCCGCGGGAGAAGGCTCTCACTGTCCACCCTATCTAACCCCCTGATCATTTTGTATGCCTCTATTAAGTCTCCTCTTAACCTTCTTCTCTCTAACGAAAACAACCTCAAGTCCATCAGCCTTTCCTCATAAGATTTTCCCTCCATACCAGGCAACATCCTGGTAAATCTCCTCTGCACCCGCTCCAAAGCTTCCACGTCCTTTCTATAATGCGGTGACCAGAACTGTACGCAATACTCCAAATGTGGCCGTACCAGAGTTTTGTACAGCTGTAACATGACCTCATGACTCCGGGACTCAATCCCTCTACCAATAAAGGCCAACACTCCATAGGCCTTCTTCACAACCCTATCAACCTGGGTGGCAACTTTCAGGGATCTATGTACATGGACACCTAGATCCCTCTGCTCAGCCACACTTTCAAGAACTTTACCATTAGCCAAATATTCCGCATTCCTGTTTTTCCTTCCAAAGTGAATCACCTCACACTTCTCTACATTAAACTCCATTTGCCACCTCTCAGCCCAGCTCTGCAGCTTATCTATGTCCCTCTGTAACCTGCTACATCCTTCCGCACTGTCGACAACACCACCGACTTTAGTATCGTCTGCAAATTTACTCACCCACCCTTCTGCGCCTTCCTCTAGGTCATTGATAAAAATGACAAACAGCAACGGCCCCAGAACAGATCCTTGTGGTACTCCACTTGTGACTGTACTCCATTCTGAACATTTCCCATCAACCACCACCCTCTGTCTTCTTTCAGCTAGCCAATTTCTGATCCACATCTCTAAATCACCCTCAATCCCCAGCCTCCGTATTTTTTGCAATAGCCTACCGTGGGGAACCTTATCAAACGCTTTGCTGAAATCCATATACACCACATCACCTGCTCTACCCTCGTCTACCTGTTCAGTCACCTTCTCAAAGAACTCAATAAGGTTTGTGAGGCATGACCTACCCTTCACAAAGCCATGCTGACTATCCCTGATCATATTATTCCTATCTAGATGATTATAAATCTTGTCTCTTATAATCCCCTCCAAGACTTTACCCACTACAGACGTGAGGCTCACCGGTCTATAGTTGCCGGGGTTGTCTCTGCTCCCCTTTTTGAACAAATGGACCACATTTGCTGTCCTCCAGTCCTCTGGCACTATTCCTGTAGCCAATGATGACATAAAAATCAAAGCCAAAGGTCCAGCAATCTCTTCCCTGGACTCCCAGAGAATCCTAGGATAAATCCCATCAGGTCCCGGGGACTTATTTATTTTCAGCCTGTCCAGAATTGCCAACACCTCTCCCCTACGTACCTCAATGCCATCTATTCTATTAGCCTGGGGCTCAGCATTCTCCTCCACAACATTATCTTTTTCCTGAGTGAATACTGACGAAAAATATTCATTTAGTATCTCGCCTATCACTTCAGACTCCACACACAATTTCCCATCCCTGTCCTTGACTGGTCCTACTCTTTCCCTAGTCATTCGCTTATTCCTGACATACCTATAGAAAGCTTTTGGGTTTTCCTTGATCCTTCCTGCCAAATACTTCTCATGTCCCCTCCTTGCTCGTCTTAGCTCTCTCTTTAGATCCTTCCTCGCTACCTTGTCACTATCCATCGCCCCAACCGAAACTTCACACTTCATCTTCACATAGGCCTCCTTCTTCCTCTTAACAAGAGATTCCACTTCCTTGGTAAACCACGGTTCCCTCGCTCGACGCCTTCCTCCCTGTCTGACCGGTACATACTTATCAAGAACACGCAGTAGCTGATCCTTGAACAAGCCCCACTTATCCAGTGTGCCCAACACTTGCAGCCTACTTCTCCACCTTATCCCCCCCAAGTCACGTCTAATGGCATCATAATTGCCCTTCCCCCAGCTATAACTCTTGCCCTGTGGTGTATACTTATCCCTTTCCATCATTAACGTAAACGTCACCGAATTGTGGTCACTGTACCCAAAGTGCTCTCCTACCTCCAAATCCAACACCTGGCCTGGTTCATTACCCAAAACCAAATCCAACGTGGCCTCGCCTCTTGTTGGCCTGTCAACATATTGTTTCAGGAAACCCTCCTGCACACACTGTACAAAAAACGACCCATCTATTGTACTCGAACTATATCTTTTCCAGTCAATATTTGGAAAGTTAAAGTCTCCCATAATAACTACCCTGTTACTTTCGCTCATATCCAGAATCATCTTCGCCATCCTTTCCTCTACATCCCTAGAACTATTAGGAGGCCTATAAAAAACTCCCAACAGGGTGACCTCTCCTTTCCTGTTTCTAACTTCAGCCCATACTACCTCGGAAGAAGAGTCCCCATCTAGCATCCTCTCCGCCACCGTAATACTGCTCTTGACTATCAGCGCCACACCTCCCCCTCTTTTGCCTCCTTCTCGGAGCTTACTAAAACACCTAAACCCCGGAACCTGCAACATCCATTCCTGTCCCTGCTCTATCCATGTCTCCGAAATGGCCACAACATCGAAGTCCCAGGTACCAACCCATGCTGCCAGTTCCCCTACCTTGTTTCGTATACTCCTGGCATTGAAGTAGACACACTTCAAACCACCTACCTGAACACTGGCCCCCTCCTGCGACGTCAAATCTGTGCTCCTGACCTCTATACTCTCATTCTCCCTTACCCTAAAACTACAATCCAGGTTCCCATGCCCCTGCTGCATTAGTTTAAACCCCCCCAAAGAGCACTAACAAATCTCCCCCCCAGGATATTTGTGCCCCTCAGGTTCAGATGTAGACCATCCTGTCTGTAGAGGTCCCACCTTCCCCAGAAAGAGCCCCAGTTGTCCAAAAATCTGAATCCCTCCCGCCTGCACCATCCCTGTAGCCACGTGTTTAAATGCTCTCTCTCCCTATTCTTCATCTCACTATCACGTGGCACGGGCAACAACCCAGAGATAACAACTCTGTTTGTTCTAGTTCTGAGCTTCCATCCTAGCTCCCTGAGAGCCTGCCTGACATCCTTGTCCCCTTTCCTACCTATGTCGTTAGTGCCAATGTGGACCACGACTTGGGGCTGCTCCCCCTCCCCCTAAGGACCCGGAAAACACGATCCGAGACATCACGTACCCTTGCACCTGGGAGGCAACATACCAAACATGAGTCTCTCACGCTCCCACAAAATCTCCTATCTGTGCCCCTGACTATCGAGTCCCCAATTACTAATGCTCTGCTCCTCTCCCCCCTTCCCTTCTGAGCAACAGGGACAGACTCCGTGCCAGAGGTCCGTACCCCATGGCTTACCCCTGGTAAGTCATCCCCCCCACAAGTATCCAAAGCGGTATACCTGTTTCTCAGGGGAACGACCGCAGGGGATCCCTGCACTGACTGCTCCTTCCCAGTCCCTCTTACAGTTACCCACCTATCTCCAATCTTTGGTGTAACTAATTCCCTGAAGCTGCTATCTATGACCCCTTCTGCCTCCCGAATGATCCGAAGTTCTTCCAACTCCAGCTCCAGTTCCCTAACTCGGTCTTGGAGGAGCTGGAGATGGCAGCACTTCCTGCAGGTAAAATCAGCAGGGACACTAACTGCATCCCTCACCTCAAACATCCTGCAGGAGGAACATTGCACTCCCTTCCCTGCCATTCCTCTAACTTTCTACCAAGATCTGGCTAACAACTAAATTAAATTTTTATAAAAAATAATAATATAATAAAATATGGTACTTACCTCAGACCAATGGGTTTTATTATTAGGTTAGAGGAGGAGGGCGGGTGGGAGACACTACACGTGTAGTGTCTCGGGTTTCCTCTCCACCAGAATTTATTGGTGAGGGTCTTCCCAGACGTCCGCGGGTCGACTTCCTGTTCCCGCCTAAAACACTAATTTAAAAAAAAAAGAAAAATTCTCAGCTCCTGCTGAAATTGACTAACCAGCCAGCTCCACTCCCGCCGAAATCGACTGGCCTGCCCCTGCAAAGACAAGTGCTTTTAAAGGTTGACTTACCTCCCAGCAACCTCCTTCCGCAATGTTCCCGCTGAAACGGACTCACCAGCTGTTCTCCCGCCGAAATCGCCTGGCCTGCCCCTGCAAAGACAAGTGCTTTTAAAGGTTGACTTACCTCCCAGCAACCTCCTTCCGCAGTGCTCCCGCTGAAACTGACTCACCAGCTGTTCTCCCGCCGAAATCGACTGGCCTGCCCCTGCAAAGACAAGTGCTTTTAAAGGTTGACTTACCTCCCAGCAACCTCCTTCCGCAATGCTCCCGCTGAAACTGACTCACCAGCTGTTCTCCCGCCGCCGAAATCGACTGGCCTGCCTCTGCAAAGGTAAGTGTTTTTGAAGGAGAGACTTACCTCCCAGAAATCACTTGCGCACTGCTCCCGCTGAAATTGACTAGCCTGCTCCTGTGAAGGTCTCCCAGAAATCACTAACGCACCGCTCCCGCTGAAATCGACTGGCCTGCTCCTGCAAAGACAAGTGTTTTTAAAGGAGAGACTTACCTCCCAGAAATCACTTTCGCACTGCTCCCGCTGAAATTGACAAACCTGCTCCGCTCCCACTGAAATCGACTGGCCTGCTCCTGCAAAGACAAGTGTTTTTAGAGGAGAAACGTACCTCCCAGAAATCACTTGCGCACTGCTCCCGCTGAAATTGACTAGCCTGCTCCTGTGAAGGTCTCCCAGAAATCACTAACGCACCGCTCCCGCTGAAATCGACTGGCCTGCTCCTGCAAAGACAAGTGTTTTTAAAGGAGAAACGTACCTCCCAGAAATCACTTGCACACTGCTCCCGCTGAAATTGACTAACCTGCTCCGCTCCCGCTGAAATCGACTGGCCTGCTCCCGCAAAGACAAGTGTTTTAAAGGAGAAACTTACCCCCCAGAAATGACTTGCGTACTGCTCCCGCTGAAATTGACTAACCTGCTCCTGTGAAGGTCTCCCAGAAATCACTAACGCACCGCTCCCGCTGAAATCGACTGGCCTGCTCCTGCAAAGGAAAGTGTTTTTAAAGGAGAAACGTACCTCCCAGAAATCACTTGCGCACTGCTCCCGCTGAAATTGACTAGCCTGCTCCTGTGAAGGTCTCCCAGAAATCACTAACGCACCGCTCCCGCTGAAATCGACTGGCCTGCTCCTGCAAAGACAAGTGTTTTTAAAGGAGAAACGTACCTCCCAGAAATCACTTGCGCACTGCTCCCGCTGAAATTGACTAACCTGCTCCGCTCCCACTGAAATCGACTGGCCTGCTCCTGCAAAGACAAGTGTTTTTAGAGGAGAAACTTACCCCCCAGAAATGACTTGCGTACTGCTCCCGCTGAAATTGACTAACCTACTCCTGTGAAGGTCTCCCAGAAATCACTAATGCACGCTCCCGCTGAAATCGACTGGCCTGCTCCTGCAAAGGTGTGTTTTTAAAGGAGAGACTTACCTCCCGGAAATCACTTGCGCACTGCTCCCGCTGAAATTGACTAGCCTGCTCCTGTGAAGGTCTCCCAGAAATCACGAACGCACCGCTCCCGCTGAAATCGACTGGCCTGCTCCTGCAAAGACAAGTGTTTTTAAAGGAGAAACGTACCTCACAGAAATCACTTGCACACTGCTCCCGCGGAAATTGACTAACCTGCTCCGCTCCCGCTGAAATTGACTGGCCTGCTCCTGCAAAGACAAGTGTTTTTAGAGGAGAAACTTAACCCACAGAAATGACTTGCGCACTGCTCCCGCTGAAATTGACTAACCTGCTCCTGTGAAGGTCTCCCAGAAATCACTAACGCACCGCTCCCGCTGAAATCGACTGGCCTGCTCCTGCAAAGGTAAGTGTTTTTAAAGGAGAAACTTACCTCCCAGAAATCACTAACGCACCGCTCCAGCTGAAATCGACTGGCCTGCTCCTGCAAAGACAAGTGTTTTTAAAGGAGAAACCTACCTCCCAGAAATCACTTGCGCACTGCTCCCGCTGAAATTGACTAGCCTGCTCCTGTGAAGGTCTCCCAGAAATCACTAACGCACCGCTCCCGCTGAAATCGACTGGCCTGCTCCTGCAAAGGTAAGTGTTTTTAAAGGAGAGACTTACCTCCCAGAAATCACTTGCGCACTGCTCCCGCTGAAATTGACTAGCCTGCTCCTGTGAAGGTCTCCCAGAAATCACGAACGCACCGCTCCCGCTGAAATCGACTGGCCTGCTCCTGCAAAGACAAGTGTTTTTAAAGGAGAAACGTACCTCACAGAAATCACTTGCACACTGCTCCCGCGGAAATTGACAAACCTGCTCCGCTCCCACTGAAATCGACTGGCCTGCTCCTGCAAAGACAAGTGTTTTTAGAGGAGAAACGTACCTCCCAGAAATCACTTGCGCACTGCTCCCGCTGAAATTGACTAGCCTGCTCCTGTGAAGGTCTCCCAGAAATCACTAACGCACCGCTCCCGCTGAAATCGACTGGCCTGCTCCTGCAAAGACAAGTGTTTTTAAAGGAGAAACGTACCTCCCAGAAATCACTTGCACACTGCTCCCGCTGAAATTGACTAACCTGCTCCGCTCCCGCTGAAATCGACTGGCCTGCTCCCGCAAAGACAAGTGTTTTAAAGGAGAAACTTACCCCCCAGAAATGACTTGCGTACTGCTCCCGCTGAAATTGACTAACCTGCTCCTGTGAAGGTCTCCCAGAAATCACTAACGCACCGCTCCCGCTGAAATCGACTGGCCTGCTCCTGCAAAGGAAAGTGTTTTTAAAGGAGAAACGTACCTCCCAGAAATCACTTGCGCACTGCTCCCGCTGAAATTGACTAGCCTGCTCCTGTGAAGGTCTCCCAGAAATCACTAACGCACCGCTCCCGCTGAAATCGACTGGCCTGCTCCTGTGAAGGTCTCCCAGAAATCACTAACGCACCGCTCCCGCTGAAATCGACTGGCCTGCTCCTGCAAAGACAAGTGTTTTTAAAGGAGAAACGTACCTCCCAGAAATCACTTGCGCACTGCTCCCGCTGAAATTGACTAACCTGCTCCGCTCCCACTGAAATCGACTGGCCTGCTCCTGCAAAGACAAGTGTTTTTAGAGGAGAAACTTACCCCCCAGAAATGACTTGCGTACTGCTCCCGCTGAAATTGACTAACCTACTCCTGTGAAGGTCTCCCAGAAATCACTAATGCACGCTCCCGCTGAAATCGACTGGCCTGCTCCTGCAAAGGTGTGTTTTTAAAGGAGAGACTTACCTCCCGGAAATCACTTGCGCACTGCTCCCGCTGAAATTGACTAGCCTGCTCCTGTGAAGGTCTCCCAGAAATCACGAACGCACCGCTCCCGCTGAAATCGACTGGCCTGCTCCTGCAAAGACAAGTGTTTTTAAAGGAGAAACGTACCTCACAGAAATCACTTGCACACTGCTCCCGCGGAAATTGACTAACCTGCTCCGCTCCCGCTGAAATTGACTGGCCTGCTCCTGCAAAGACAAGTGTTTTTAGAGGAGAAACTTAACCCACAGAAATGACTTGCGCACTGCTCCCGCTGAAATTGACTAACCTGCTCCTGTGAAGGTCTCCCAGAAATCACTAACGCACCGCTCCCGCTGAAATCGACTGGCCTGCTCCTGCAAAGGTAAGTGTTTTTAAAGGAGAAACTTACCTCCCAGAAATCACTAACGCACCGCTCCAGCTGAAATCGACTGGCCTGCTCCTGCAAAGACAAGTGTTTTTAAAGGAGAAACCTACCTCCCAGAAATCACTTGCGCACTGCTCCCGCTGAAATTGACTAGCCTGCTCCTGTGAAGGTCTCCCAGAAATCACTAACGCACCGCTCCCGCTGAAATCGACTGGCCTGCTCCTGCAAAGGTAAGTGTTTTTAAAGGAGAGACTTACCTCCCAGAAATCACTTGCGCACTGCTCCCGCTGAAATTGACTAGCCTGCTCCTGTGAAGGTCTCCCAGAAATCACGAACGCACCGCTCCCGCTGAAATCGACTGGCCTGCTCCTGCAAAGACAAGTGTTTTTAAAGGAGAAACGTACCTCACAGAAATCACTTGCACACTGCTCCCGCGGAAATTGACTAACCTGCTCCGCTCCCGCTGAAATTGACTGGCCTGCTCCTGCAAAGACAAGTGTTTTTAGAGGAGAAACTTAACCCACAGAAATGACTTGCGCACTGCTCCCGCTGAAATTGACTAACCTGCTCCTGTGAAGGTCTCCCAGAAATCACTAACGCACCGCTCCCGCTGAAATCGACTGGCCTGCTCCTGCAAAGACAAGTGTTTTTAAAGGAGAAACCTACCTCCCAGAAATCACTTGCGCACTGCTCCCGCTGAAATTGACTAACCTGCTCCGCTCCCGCTGAAATCGACTGGCCTGCTCCTGCAAAGACAAGTGTTTTTAAAGGAGAAACGTACCCCCCAGAAATCACTTGCGCACTGCTCCCGCTGAAATTGACTAGCCTGCTCCTGTGAAGGTCTCCCAGAAATCACTAACGCACCGCTCCCGCTGAAATCGACTGGCCTGCTCCTGCAAAGGTAAGTGTTTTTAAAGGAGAAACTTACCTCCCAGAAATCACTTGCGCACTGCTCCCGCTGAAATTGACTAACCTGCTCCGCTCCCGCTGAAATCGACTGGCCTGCTCCTGCAAAGACAAGTGTTTTTAGAGGAGAAACGTACCTCCCAGAAATCACTTGCGCACTGCTCCCGCTGAAATTGACTAACCTGCTCCGCTCCCGCTGAAATCGACTCAAAGTGATTTCTAGGTGTTGTGTAGAGGTCACTTTCTAGGTGATGTGTAGAGGTCACTTTCTAGGTGTTGTGATGAGGTCACTTTCTAGGTGTGTAGAGGTCACTTTCTAGGTGTTGTGTAGAGGTCACTTTCTAGGTGTTGTGTGGGGGTCACTTTCGAGGTGTTGTGTAGAGGTCACTTTCTAGGTGTGTAGAGGTCACTTTCTAGGTGTTGTGTGGGGGTCACTTTCTCGGTGTGTAGAGGTCACTTTCTAGGTGTGTCGAGGTTACTTTCTGGGTGTGTGGAGGTCACATTCTAGGTGTTGTGTGGAGGTCACTTTCTAGGTGTTTTGTAGAGGTCACTTTCTAGGTGTGTAGAGGTCACTTTCTAGGTGTCGTGTAGAGGTCACTTTCTAGGTGTTGTGTAGAGGTCACTTTCTAGGTGTGTAGAGGTTACGTTCTAGGTGTTGTGTCGAGGTCACTTTCTAGGTGTGTAGAGGTCACTTTCTAGGTGTTGTGTAGAGGTCACTTTCTAGGTGTTGTGTAGAGGTCACTTTCTAGGTGTTGTGTAGAGGTCACTTTCGAGGTGTTGTGCAGAGGTCACTTTCTAGGTGTGTAGAGGTTACTTTCTAGGTGTGTAGAGGTCACTTTCCAGGTGTTGTGTGGGGTTCACTTTCTAGGTGTGTAGGGGTCACTTTCTAGGTGTTGTGTGGGGTCACCGTCTATGTGTGTCGAGGTCACTTTCTAGGTGTGTGGGGGTCACTTTCTAGGTGTGTAGCGGTCACTTTCCAGGTGTTGTGTGGGGTTCACTTTCTAGGTGTGTAGCGGTCACTTTCTAGGTGTTGTGTGGGGGTCACTTTCTTTTTAAAAAAATCTATTTTTAAAAAGTTTTCAAACACAATTTTTCCACCTTACAAATCAACATGAAAGATAACACAATAACTAATAGATAACATTCTTTAAATAAAATAGTGAACTGGCAAAGTAACAAAAAATGTGTGCTCCCCCCCCCCTTCCCTTATGAACCCAGCCATATCGTTTATCCAGGCCTCCACGCCGGGGGGTTTCGCTTCCTTCCACATGAGTAAGATCCTTCGCCGGGCTACCAGGGACGCAAAGGCCAGAATATCGGCCTCTTTCGCCTCCTGCACTCCCGGCTCCTCCGCTACCCCAAATATAGCTAACCCCCAACCTGGCCTGTCCCGGACCTTCACCACCTTTGAAATCACTCTTGCCACTCCCCTCCAGTACTCATCCCGTGCCGGACACGACCAAAACATATGTGTGTGGTTCGCCGGGCTTCCCAAGCACCTCCCGCACCTGTCCTCCACCCGAAGAACCTGCTCAGCCTCGCTCCCATCATGTGTGCTCTGTGTAGAACCTTGAATTAGACAAGGCTAAGCCTGGCACACGAGGAAGAGGAATTTACCCTACTTAGGGCATCAGCCCACAGACCCTCCTCAATCTCCTCCCCCAGCTCTTCTTACCATTTTCCTTTCAGCTCCTCTACCAGAGCCTCCCCCTCGTCTCTCATCTCCTGATATATTTCAGACACTTTGCCCTCCCCGACCCATACCCCCGAAATCACTCTATCCTGGATCCCCTGTGTCGGGAGCAGCGGAAATCCCCTCACCTGTTGCCTCGTAAACACCCTCACTTGCATGTATCTAAAGATATTCCCCGGGGGCAACTCATACTTTTCCTCCAGCGCTCCCAGGCTCGCAAACGTCCCGTCAATAAACAAGTCTCTCAATCTCCTAATTCCTGCTCGATGCCAGCTCTGGAACCCTCCGTTCATCCTTCCTGGGACAAACCTATGGTTGTTCCTGATCGGGGACCACACCGAGGCACCCGTCACACCCCTATGTCGCCTCCATTGCCCCCAGATCCTTAAGGTTGCCGCCACCACTGGGTTCGTGGTGTACCTTTTCGGGGAGAGCAGTAGCGGCGCCGTCACCAGCGCCTTGAGGCTCGTTCCTTTACAGGACGCCATCTCCAGCCTCTTCCACGCCGCCCCCTCTCCCTCCCTCATCCACTTGCGAACCATCGTCACATTGGCGGCCCAGTAATAATCGTCCAGATTCGGCAGCGCCAGTCCCCCTCTGTCCCTGCTGCGCTGCAGGAAGCCCCTCCTTACCCTCGGTCTTCCCTGCCCACACGAAACTCACAACACTCCTGTCTATTTTCTTTAAAAAGCCCTTAGTGATCAAAATGGGGAGACATTGAAACACAAAAAGAAACCTTGGGAGGACCATCATCTTGACCGCCTGCACTCTGCCCGCCAGTGAGAGCGGCAGCATATCCCACCTCTTGAAATCCTCCTCCATCTGCTCCACCAGCCGCGTCAGATTGAGTTTGTGTAGAGTTCCCCAGCTCCTGGCTACCTGAATCCCCAGATATCGGAAGCTCCTTTCGCTCTCCTTAACGGCAGGACGTCTATCCCTCTTCCCTGATCCCCGGGGTGTACTACGAAAAGCTCACTCTTCCCCATATTAAGCCTATATCCTGAAAAATCTCCAAACTCCCTCAATATCTGCACAACCTCTGTCATCCCCTCCACAGGATCCGCCACATACAGCAGTCGGTCATCTGCGTAGAGTGACACCCGGTGTTCCTCTCCCCCTCTAACCACCCCCCTCCATTTCCTAGAGTCTCTCAACACTATGGCCAGTGGTTCAATTGCCAATGCGAACAGTAATGGGGACAGGGGACACCCCTGCCTTGTTCCCCTATGTAACCGAAAATACTCCGATCTCTGCCGATTTGTGACTACACTTGCCACTGGGGCCCCATAGAGGAGTTTAACCCAACTGACAACCCCCTCTCCGAACCCAAACCTCCTCAGCACCTCCCATAAATACTCCCACTCTACCCTATCAAATGCCTTCTCTGCATCCATCGCTGCCACTATCTCTGCCTCCCCCTCCGCTGGGGGCATCATTATCACCCCCAACAGCCATCGCACGTTAACATTCAATTGTCTCCCCTTTACAAACCCTGTCTGGTCTTCATGCACCACCCCCGGGACACAATCCTCGATCCTCATCGCCAGCACTTTTGCCAGCAACTTGGCGTCTGCATTCGGGAGTGAGATAGGCCTATATGACCCGCATTGCAGCAGATCATTATCTCGCTTCAGGATTAATGATATCGTCACCTCCGACATTGTCGGGGGTAGAGTCCCCCCTTCTCTGGCCTCGTTAAAGGTTCTTGCCAACAGCGGGGCCAACAAGTCCACATACTTCCTATAAAATTCCACCGGGAACCCGTCTGGTCCCGGGGCCTTCCCTGCCTGCATGTTCCCCAACCCTTTAGTCACCTCGTCCACCCCAATTGGCGCCCGCAGACCTGCCACCTCCTGCTCCTCCACCTTCGGGAACCTTAGTTGGTCCAAAAACTGTTGCATCCCCTCTTTTCCCTCCGGGGGTTGGGACCTATATAGCCTCTCATAAAAGATCTTAAACACCTCATTTACCTTCCCTGCTCTCCGCACCGTAGTTCCCGTTTCATCCCTAACTCCCCCTATTTCCCTCGCCGCTATCCGCTTACGAAGCTGGTGGGCCAGCAGCCAGCTCGCCTTTTCCCCATACTCTTATCTCATCCCCTGTGCCTTCCTCCACTGTGCCTCTGCCTTCCCTGTGGTCAGCAGGTCAAACTCCGTCTGAAGTCTTCGCCTCTCCCTATATAGTCCTTCGTCCGGGGCCTCCGCATATCTTTTATCCACACTCAAAATCTCCCCCACTAATCTCTCCCTTTCTTTCCCTCTTTTTTTCTCCTTGTAAGCCCTAATGGAGATCAACTCTCCCCTAACCACCGCCTTCAGCGCTTCCCATACTACCCCCACCTGGACCTCACAATCATCATTGGCCTCCAAGTACCTTTCAATACATCCCCGCACCTTTCCATAGACTCCCTCATCCGCCAATAGTCCCACATCCAGTCGCCACAGTGGGCGCTGTTCCCTCTCCTCTCCTAGTTCCAGATCCACCCAGTGCGGGGCATGATCTGAAACGGCTATGGCCGAGTACTCCGTTCCTTCCACCCTCGAAATCCGTGCCCTACTCAAAACAAAGAAATCTATCCGGGAGTAAACCTTATGAACATGGGAGAAAAAGGAAAACTCTTTGGCCAACGGCCTAGCAAATCTCCACGGATCCACTCCCCCCATTTGCTCCATAAACCCCCTGAGCACCTTGGCCGCTGCCGGCCTTCTTCCGGTCCTGGATCTAGACCGATCTAACCCTGGATCCAGCACAGTAGTGATATCCCCCCCCCCATTACCAGGCTTCCTACCTCCAGGTCCGGGATACGTCCCAGCATCCGCTTCATAAATCCCGCATCATCCCATTTCGGGGCATATACATTTACCAGCACCACCTCCATTTGCTGCAATCTACCACTCACCATCACATACCTGCCCCCTTTGTCCGCTACTATATTCCTAGCCTCGAACGACACCCGTTTCCCCACCAATATAGCCACCCCTCTATTTTTCGCGTCCAACCCTGAGTGGAACACCTGTCCCACCCATCCTTTCCTTAACCTAACCTGATCCGCCACCTTCAGGTGCGTCTCTTGAAGCATGGCCACGTCTGCCTTCAGTCCTTTTAAGTGCGCGAACACTCGGGCTCTCTTAATCGGCCCATTTAGGCCTCTCACATTCCACGTGATCAGCCGGATTGGCTGTAGCCATCACCTACTCTAGGCCAGTCCCATGTCCAGGTCCCGCGCACCCACACGTCCCCCAGGCGGCGCACTCCCGTCCCGACCACCTCTTCCCTTGCCAGCTCCCTCTCGATCCCAGCAGCAGCAGCCCAGTTCTCCCCCCTCCCCCGCTAAATCCCCATCTAGCATGGTTACTCCCCCCATAATGCTTCCGAAAGTCAGCTGACTCCAACTGACCCCGGCTTCCCCCGCTCTCTCCTTGACCCCCCCTGTGTGTGGAACTCTCATCCTCCTTGCGCCTATCTTCCTGCCATCATCTCCCTAGCGCGGGAAAAAACCCGCGCTTTCCTAGATCAGCCCCGCCCCCTATGGCGCAGCTCCCCCTACAGCCCCGTTCCCCTTCCCCATCCCCCACCCATGTCCCTTTTTCCAACGGCGCCCTCATTTCTCAGTGTCCCCCCATCAAGAAAAAAATAAAAGGGTTTCTTCTCTTCCCTTTCCCCTCCCCATCTATCATCCCGATATGGTGAACCTCCCATTCCCCATTTATATTTCTGTACATCAACATCATCATCTCCCCCACCGCATCAGTCCCTCAGTTCTGGTCCAATTTCTCTTTTTGGATGAAGGTCCATGCCTCTTCCGACGTTTCAAGATAGTCGTGTCTATCTTGGTGCGTGACCCACAATCGCGCCGGCTGCAGCATCCCAAACGTTACTTTCTTCTTGTGAAGCGCCGCCTTGGCCCGATTAAAACTCGCCCTCCTTCTCACCACCTCCGCGCTCCAGCCCTGATACACTCGTATCACCGCATTCTCCCACCTGCTACTCCGCACCTTCTTGGCCCAGCTCAAAACAGCCTCTCTGTCGGTGAAGCGGTGAAATCTCACCACTATCGCCCTTGGTGGTTCTCCAGCCTTTGGTCTCCTCGCAAGGACCCGGTGAGCCCCTTCCACCTCCAGGGGGCCCGAGGGGGCCTCAGCTCCCATTAGCGAATGGAGCATCGTGTTCACATAAGCCCCAACGTCAGCTCCCTCCACTCCCTCGGGGAGACCCTGAATCCGGAGGTTCTTTCCCCTCGAGCTGTTCTCCAGGACTTCGAGTCTTTCGATACACCTCTTGTGTAGTGCCTCGTGCGTCTCCAATTTTACCGCTAGGCCCAGAATCTCATCCTCGTTCTCAGCTGCCTTCTCCTTCACCCCACGGAGCTCTATCGCCTGGGCCTTTTGCGTTTCTTTTAGCCCTTCGATTGCCAACAACATCAGCGCCAGCACCTCCTTCTTTAATTCCTCCACACACTGTTGAAAGAATTCCTGCTGATCCGGCCCCCATGTCGTCTGTTCTCCATCCGTCGCCATCTTGCTTCTTCCTTCTCTTCTCTGCCGCTGCTCCAAAGGATCCTTCGCAATCTGGCCACTACCACCGATCTTTTCCATACACACTAGGGGGGACTCCTTACTTTGTCACCCCACACTGGGTATGGTCCGAAAAAGTTTCCGTTGGGGCTCCCAAAAAGAACCCAAACGTCCGTCAGAACTGCCGAAACGTGCGGCTTAACAGTGCATCGCCGCAACCGGAAGAGCGGGGGTCACTTTCTAGGTGTTGGGCGGGTGTCACTTTCTAGGCGTGCAGGGGTCACTTTCTAGGTGTGTAGGGGTCACTTTCTAGGTGTTGTGTAGAGGTCAGTTTCTAGGTGTGTAAAGGTCACTTTCTATGTGTTGTGTGGAGGTCACTTTCTGTGTGTTGTGTGGGGGTCACTTTCTAGGTGTTGTGTGGAGGTCACTTTCTAGGTGTTGTGTAGAGGTCACTTTCTAGGTGTGTAGAGGTCACTTTCTAGGTGTCGTGTAGAGGTCACTTTCTAGGTGTGTAGAGGTCACTTTCTAGGTGTGTAGAGGTCACATTCTAGGTGTGTAGAGGTCACTTTCTAGGTGTGTGAAGGTCACTTTCTAGGTGTTGTGTGGGGGTCACTTTCTAGGTGTTGTGTAGAGGTCACTTTCTAGGTGTGTAGAGGTCACTTTCTAGGTGTGTGGGGGTCACTTTCGAGGTGTTGTGTGGGGGTCATTTTCTAGGTGTGTAGAGGTCACTTTCTAGGTGTCGTGTAGAGGTCACTTTTTAGGTGTGTAGAGGTCACTTTCTAGGTGTGTAGAGGTCACTTTCCAAGTGTTGTGTGGGGGTCACTTTCTAGGTGTTGTGTAGCGGTCACTTTCTAGGTGTTGTGTAGAGGTCACTTTCTAGGTGTTGTGAAGAGGTCACTTTCTAGGTGTGTAGAGGTCACTTTCTAGGTGTTGTGTAGAGGTCACTTTCTACGTGTTGTGTGGAGGTCACTTTCTATGTGTGTAAAGGTCACTTTATAGGTGTTGTGTAGAGGTCACTTTCTAGGTGTTGTGTAGAGGTCACTTTCTAGGTGTTGTGTAGAGGTCACTTTCTAGGTGTTGTGTGGGGGTCACGTTCTAGGTGTTGTGTAGAGGTCACTTTCTAGGTGTTGTGTGGGGGTTACTTTCTAGGTGTTGTGTGGGGTCACTTTCTAGGTGTTGTGCGGAGGTCACTTTCTTGGTGTTGTGTAGAGGTCACTTTCTAGGTGTTGTGTAGAGGTCACTCTCTAGGTGTGTGGGGTTCACGTTCTAGGTGTTGTGTGGGGTTCACTTTCTATGTGTGTAGAGGTCACTTTCAAGGTGTTGTGTGGGGGTCAGTTTCTGGGTGTGTAGAGGTCACTTTCTAGGTGTTGTGTGGGGGTCATTTTCTAGGTGTGTAGAGGTCACTTTCTAGGTGTGTGGGGGTCACTTTCTAGGTGTCGTGTGGGGGTCACTTTCTAGGTGTTGTGTGGGGGTCACTTTCTAGGTGTCGTGTGGGGGTCACTTTCTAGGTGTTGTGTGGGGGTCACTTTCTAGGTGTGTAGAGGTCACTTTCTAGGTGTTGTGTGGGGGTCACTTTCTAGGTGTTGTGCAGAGGTCACTTTCTAGGTGCTGTGTGGGAGTCACTTTCAAGATTTTGTGTAGAGGCCACTTTCTAGGTGTGTAGAGGTCACTTTCTAGGTGTTGTGTAGAGGTCACTTTCTAGGTGTCGTGTAGAGGTCACTTTCTATGTGTGTAAAGGTCACTTTCTAGGTGTTGTGTTAAGGTCACTTTCTAGGTGAATGGGGGTCACTTTCTAGGTGTGTGGAGGTCACTTTCTAGGTGTTGTGTAGAGGTCACTTTCTAGGTGTCGTGTAGAGTTCCTTTTCTAGGTGTGTAGAAGTCACTTTCAGGGTGTGTAGAGGTCACTTTCTATGTGTTGTGTGAAGGTCACTTTCTAGGTGTGTAGAGGTCACTTTCTAGTGTTGTGTAAAGGTCACTTTCAAGGTGTTGTGTAGAGGTCACTTTCTTGGTGTTGTGTAGACGTCACTTTCTAGGTGTTGTGTGAAGGTCACTTTCTAGGTGTTGTGTAGAGGTCACTTTCTAGGTGTCGTGTAGAGGTCACTTTCTAGGTGTGTAAAGGTCACTTTCTAGGTGTTGTGTAGAGGTCACTTTCTAGGTGTGTAGAGGTCACTTTCTTGGTGTCGTGAAGAGGTCACTTTCTAGGTGTTGTGTAGAGGTGACTTTCTAGGTGTGTAAAGGTCACTTTCGAGGTGTTGTGTAGTGTTCACTTTCTAGGTGTGTACAGGTCACTTTCTTGGTGTGTGGAGGTCACTTTCTAGGTGTTGTGTTGAGGTCACTTTCTAGGTGTGTGGGGGTCACTTTCTAGGTGTTGTGTGGGGGTCACTTTCTAGGTGTTGTGTGGGGTTCACTTTCTAGGTGTGTAGAGGTCACTTTCAAGGTGTTGTGTGGGGGTCAGTTTCTGGGTGTGTAGAGGTCACTTTCTAGTTGTTGTGTGGGGGTCACTTTCTAGGTGTGTAGAGGTCACTTTCTAGGTGTTTGGGGGTCACTTTCTAGGTGTTGAGGTCACTTTCTAGGTGTGTGGGGGTCACTTTCTAGGTGTTGAGGTCACTTTCTAGGTGTTGTGTGGAAGTCACTTTCTAGGTGTGTGGTGGTCACTTTCTAGGTGTCGTGTGGGGGTCACTTTCTAGGTGTTGTGTTGAGGTCACTTTCTAGGTGTGTGGGGGTCACTTTCTAGGTGTTGTGTGGGGGTCACTTTCTAGGTGTTGTGTACGGTTCACTTTCTAGGTGTTGTGTAGAGGTCACTTTCTAGGTGTTGTGTGGAGGTCACTTTCTAGGTGTGTAGAGGACACTTTCTAGGTGTGTAGGGGTCACTTTCTAGGTGTTGTGTGGGGGTCACCGTCTATGTGTGTAGAGGTCACTTTCTAGGTGTTGTGTGGGGGTCACTTTCTAGGTGTTGTGTTGGGGTCACTTTCTAGGTGTTGTGTGGGGGTCACTTTCTAGGTGTTGTGTAGAGGTGACTTTCTAGGTGTGTAGAGGACACTTTTTATGTGTTGTGTGGGGGTCACTTTCTAGGTGTCTAGAGGTCACTTTTTAGGTGTTGTGTGGGGGTCACTTTCTAGGTGTTGTGTTGTGGTCACTTTCTAGGTGCTATGTGGAGGTCAGTTTCAAGGTGTTGTGTAGAGGTCACTTTCTAGGTGTTTGGGGGTCACTTTCTAGGTGTTGAGGTCACTTTCTAGGTGTGTGGGGGTCACTTTCTAGGTGTTGAGGTCACTTTCTAGGTGTTGTGTGGAAGTCACTTTCTAGGTGTGTGGTGGTCACTTTCTAGGTGTCGTGTGGGGGTCACTTTCTAGGTGTTGTGTTGAGGTCACTTTCTAGGTGTGTGGGGGTCACTTTCTAGGTGTTGTGTGGGGGTCACTTTCTAGGTGTTGTGTACGGTTCACTTTCTAGGTGTTGTGTAGAGGTCACTTTCTAGGTGTTGTGTGGAGGTCACTTTCTAGGTGTGTAGAGGACACTTTCTAGGTGTGTAGGGGTCACTTTCTAGGTGTTGTGTGGGGGTCACCGTCTATGTGTGTAGAGGTCACTTTCTAGGTGTTGTGTGGGGGTCACTTTCTAGGTGTTGTGTTGGGGTCACTTTCTAGGTGTTGTGTGGGGGTCACTTTCTAGGTGTTGTGTAGAGGTGACTTTCTAGGTGTGTAGAGGACACTTTTTATGTGTTGTGTGGGGGTCACTTTCTAGGTGTCTAGAGGTCACTTTTTAGGTGTTGTGTGGGGGTCACTTTCTAGGTGTTGTGTTGTGGTCACTTTCTAGGTGCTATGTGGAGGTCAGTTTCAAGGTGTTGTGTAGAGGTCACTTTCTAGGTGTTGTGTAGAGGTCACTTTCTAGGTGTTGTGTGGAGGTCACTTTCGAGGTGTGTAGAGGTCACTTTCTAGATGTTGTGTAGAGGTCACTTTCTGGGTGTCGTGTTGGGGTCACTTTCTAGGTGTTGTGTAGAGGTCACATTCCAGGTGTGTGTAGAAGGTCACTTTCTGGGTGTCGTGTGGGGGTCACTTTCTAGGTGTTGTGTGGGGGTCACTTTCTAGGTGTGTAGAGGTCACTTTCTAGATGTTGTGTAGAGGTCACTTTCAGGATGTCGTGTGGGGGTCACTTTCTAGGTGTTTAGAGGTTACATTCTAGGTGTGTGTAGAGGTCACTTACAAGGTGTTGTGTGGGGGTCACTTTCTAGGTGTGTAGAGGTCACTTACAAGGTGTTGTGTGGGGGTCACTTTCTAGCTGTTGTGTAGGGGTCATTTTCTAGGTGTTGTGTGGGGGTCACTTTCTAGGTGTTGTGTAGAGGTCACTTTCTAGGTGTTGTGTTGTGGTCACTTTCTGGGTGTCGTGTGGGGGCCACTTTCTAGGTGTTGTGTTGTGGTCACTTTCTAGGTGTTGTCTAGAGGTCACATTCTAGGTGTGTGTAGAGGTCACTCACTAGGTGTTGTGTGCAGGTCACTTTCTAGGTGTGTAGAGGTCACTTTCTAGGTGTTGTGTAAAGGTCACTTTCCAGGTGTTGTGGAGAGGTCACTTTCTAGGTGTGTAGAGGTCACTTTCTTGATGTCGTGTAGAGGTCACTTTCTAGGTGTTGTGTAGAGGTAACTGTCTAGAAGTTGTGTAGACGTCACTTTCTAGGTGTTGTGTAAAGGTCACTTTCTAGGTGTTGTGTAGAGGTCACTTTCTAGGTGTCGTGTAGAGGTCACTTTCTAGGTGTGTAAAGGTCACTTTCTAGGTGTGTGGGGGTCACTTTCTAGGTGTTGTGTAGAGGTCACTTTCTAGGTGTTGTGTAGAGGTCACTTTCTAGGTGTGTAGAGGTCACTTTCTTGGTGTCGTGTAGAGGTCACTTTCTAGGTGTCGTGTAGAGGTAACTTTCTAGGTGTTGTGGAAAGGTCACTTTCTAGGTGTTGTGTAGAGGTCACTTTCTAGGTGTCGTGTAGAGGTCACTTTCTAGGTGTGTAGAGGTCACTTTCTAGGTGTGTAGTGGTCACTTTCGAGGTGTTGTGTAGAGGTCACATTCTACGTGTGTGTAGAGGTCACTTTCTAGGTGTTGTGTAGAGGTCACTTTCTAGGTGTGTAGAGGTCACTTTCTTGATGTCGTGTAGAGGTCACTTTCTAGGTGTTGTGTAGAGGTAACTGTCTAGAAGTTGTGTAGACGTCACTTTCTAGGTGTTGTGTAAAGGTCACTTTCTAGGTGTTGTGTAGAGGTCACTTTCTAGGTGTCGTGTAGAGGTCACTTTCTAGGTGTGTAAAGGTCACTATCTAGGTGTGTGGGGTCACTTTCTAGGTGTTGTGTAGAGGTCACTTTCTAGGTGTTGTGTAGAGGCCACTTTCTAGGTGTGTAGAGGTCACTTTCTTGGTGTCGTGTAGAGGTCACTTTCTAGGTGTCGTGTAGAGGTAACTTTCTAGGTGTTGTGGAAAGGTCACTTTCTAGGTGTTGTGTAGAGGTCACTTTCTAGGTGTCGTGTAGAGGTCACTTTCTAGGTGTGTAGAGGTCACTTTCTAGGTGTGTAGTGGTCACTTTCGAGGTGTTGTGTAGAGGTCACATTCTACGTGTGTGTAGAGGTCACTTTCTAGGTGTTGTGTAGAGGTCACTTTCTAGGTGTGTAGAGGTCACTTTCTTGGTGTCGTGTAGAGGTCACTTTCTATGTGTCGTGTAGAGGTATCTTTCTAGGTTTTGTGTAGAGGTAACTTTCTAGGTGTTGTGTAGAGGTCACTTTCTAGGTGTGTAGAGGTCACTTTCTAGGTGTTGTGTAGAGGTCACTTTCTAGGTGTTGTGTGGGGGTTACTTTCTAGGTGTTGTGTGGGGTCACTTTCTAGGTGTTGTGTGGAGGTCACTTTCTTGGTGTTGTGTAGAGGTCACTTTCTAGGTGTTGTGTAGAGGTCACTCTCTAGGTGTGTGGGGTTCACGTTCTAGGTGTTGTGTGGGGTTCACTTTCTATGTGTGTAGAGGTCACATTCTAGGTGTTGTGTGGGGGTCAGTTTCTGGGTGTGTAGAGGTCACTTTCTAGATGTCGTGTGGGGGTCACTTTCTAGGTGTTGTGTGGGGGTCACTTTCTAGGTGTTGTGTGGGGGTCACTTTCTAAGTGTTGTGTGGGGGTCACTTTCTAGGTGTGTAGAGGTCACTTTCTAGGTGTTGTGTGGGGGTCACTTTCTAGGTGTTGTGCAGAGGTCACTTTCTAGGTGTGTAGAAGTCACTTTCTAGGTGTTGTGTAGAGGTCACTTTTAGGTGTCGTGTAGAGGTCACTTTCTAGGTGTCGTGTAGAGGTCACTTTCTAGGTGTGTAAAGGTCACTTTCTAGGTGTGTGGGGGTCACTTTCTAGGTGTTGTGTAGAGGTCACTTTCGAGGTGTTGTGTAGAGGTCACTTTCTAGGTGTGTAGAGGTCACTTTCTTGGTGTCGTGTAGAGGTCACTTTCTAGGTGTCGTGTAGAGGTAACTTTCTAGGTGTTGTGGAAAGGTCACTTTCTAGGTGTTGTGTAGAGGCCACTTTCTAGGTGTCGTGTAGAGGTCACTTTCTAGGTGTGTAGAGCTCACTTTCTAGGTGTGTAGTGGTCACTTTCGAGGTGTTGTGTAGAGGTCACATTCTACGTGTGTGTAGACGTCACTTTCTAGGTGTTGTGTAGAGGTCACTTTCTAGGTGTGTAGAGGTCACTTTCTTGGTGTCGTGTAGAGGTCACTTTCTATGTGTCGTGTAGAGGTATCTTTCTAGGTTTTGTGTAGAGGTAACTTTCTAGGTGTTGTGTAGAGGTCACTTTCTAGGTGTGTAGAGGTCACTTTCTAGGTGTTGTGTAGAGGTCACTTTCTAGGTGTTGTGTGGGGGTCACTTTCTAGGTGTTGTGTAGAGGTCACTTTCTAGGTGTTGTGTGGGGGTTACTTTCTAGGTGTTGTGTGGGGTCACTTTCTAGGTGTTGTGTGGAGGTCACTTTCTTGGTGTTGTGTAGAGGTCACTTTCTAGGTGTTGTGTAGATGTCACTCTCTAGGTGTGTGGGGTTCACGTTCTAGGTGTTGTGTGGGGTTCACTTTCTATGTGTGTAGAGGTCACATTCTAGGTGTTGTGTGGGGGTCAGTTTCTGGGTGTGTAGAGGTCACTTTCTAGATGTCGTGTGGGGGTCACTTTCTAGGTGTTGTGTGGGGGTCACTTTCTAGGTGTTGTGTGGGGGTCACTTTTTAAGTGTTGTGTGGGGGTCTCTTTCTAGGTGTGTAGAGGTCACTTTCTAGGTGTTGTGTGGGGGTCACTTTCTAGGTGTTGTGCATAGGTCACTTTCTAGGTGTGTAGAAGTCACTTTCTAGGTGTTGTGTAGAGGTCACTTTCTAGGTGTCGTGTAGAGGTCACTTTCTATGTGTGTAAAGGTCACTTTCTAGGTGTTGTGTTAAGGTCACTTTCTAGGTGTGTGGAGGTCACTTTCTAGGTGTTGTGTAGAGGTCACTTTCTAGGTGTCGTGTAGAGTTCCTTTTCTAGGTGTGTAGAAGTCACTTTCAGGGTGTGTAGAGGTCACTTTCTAGGTGTGTAGAGGTCACTTTCTAGGTGTTGTGTAGAGGTCACTTTCTAGGTGTGTAGAGGTCACTTTCTAGGTGTTGTGTAGAGGTCACTTTCTAGGTGTGTAGAGGTCACTTTCTATGTGTTGTGTGAAGGTCACTTTCTAGGTGTGTAGAGGTCACTTTCTAGTGTTGTGTAAAGGTCACTTTCAAGGTGTTGTGTAGAGGTCACTTTCTTGGTGTTGTGTAGACGTCACTTTCTAGGTGTTGTGTGAAGGTCACTTTCTAGGTGTTGTGTAGAGGTCACTTTCTAGGTGTCGTGTAGAGGTCACTTGCTAGGTGTGTAAATGTCACTTTCTAGGTGTTGTGTAGAGGTCACTTTCTAGGTGTGTAGAGGTCACTTTCTTGGTGTCGTGAAGAGGTCACTTTCTAGGTGTTGTGTAGAGGTGACTTTCTAGGTGTGTAAAGGTCACTTTCGAGGTGTTGTGTAGTGTTCACTTTCTAGGTGTGTACAGGTCACTTTCTTGGTGTGTGGAGGTCACTTTCTAGGTGTTGTGTTGAGGTCACTTTCTAGGTGTGTGGGGGTCACTTTCTAGATGTTGTGTGGGGGTCACTTTCTAGGTGTTGTGTGGGGTTCACTTTCTAGGTGTGTAGAGGTCACTTTCAAGGTGTTGTGTGGGGGTCAGTTTCTGGGTGTGTAGAGGTCACTTTCTAGTTGTTGTGTGGGGGTCACTTTCTAGGTGTGTAGAGGTCACTTTCTAGGTGTTTGGGGGTCACTTTCTAGGTGTTGAGGTCACTTTCTAGGTGTGTGGGGGTCACTTTCTAGGTGTTGAGGTCACTTTCTAGGTGTTGTGTCGAGGTCACTTTCTAGGTGTGTGGGGGTCACTTTCTAGGTGTCGTGTGGGGGTCACTTTCTAGGTGTTGTGTTGAGGTCACTTTCTAGGTGTGTGGGGGTCACTTTCTAGGTGTTGTGTGGGCGTCACTTTCTAGGTGTTGTGTGCGGTTCACTTTCTAGGTGTTGTGTAGAGGTCACTTTCTAGGTGTTGTGTGGAGGTCACTTTCTAGGTGTGTAGAGGACACTTTCTAGGTGTGTAGGGGTCACTTTCTAGATGTTGTGTGGGGGTCACCGTCTATGTGTGTAGAGGTCACTTTCTAGGTGTTGTGTGGGGGTCACTTTCGAGCTGTTTTGTTGGGGTCACTTTCTAGGTGTTGTGTAGAGGTGACTTTCTAGGTGAGTAGAGGACACTTTTTATGTGTTGTTTGGGGGTCACTTTCTAGGTGTCTAGAGGTCACTTTTTAGGTGTTGTGTGGAGGTCACTTTCTAGGTGTTGTGTGGAGGTCATGTTCTCAGTGTTGTGTGGGGGTCACTTTCTAGGTGTTGTGTTGTGGTCACTTTCTAGGTGTTATGTGGAGGTCAGTTTCTAGGTGTTGTGTAGAGGTCACTTTCTAGGTGTTGTGTAGAGGTCACTTTCTAGGTGTTGTGTGGAGGTCACTTTCGAGGTGTGTAGAGGTCACTTTCTAGATGTTGTGTATAGGTCACTTTCTGGGTGTCGTGTGGGGGTCACTTTCTAGGTGTTGTGTAGAGGTCACATTCTAGGTGTGTGTAGAAGGTCACTTTCTGGGTGTCGTGTGGGGGTCACTTTCTAGGTGTTGTGTGGGGGTCACTTTCTAGGTGTGTAGAGGTCACTTTCTAGATGTTGTGTAGAGGTCACTTTCAGGATGTCGTGTGGGGGTCACTTTCTAGGTGTTGTGTAGAGGTTACATTCTAGGTGTGTGTAGAGGTCACTTACAAGGTGTTGTGTGGGGGTCTCTTTCTAGGTGTGTAGAGGTCACTTACAAGGTGTTGTGTGGGGGTCACTTTCTAGGTGTCGTGTGGGGGTCACTTTCTAGGTGTTGTGTTGTGGTCACTTTCTAGGTGTTGTCTAGAGGTCACATTCTAGGTGTGTGTAGAGGTCACTCACTAGGTGTTGTGTGCAGGTCACTTTCTAGGTGTGTAGAGGTCACTTTCTAGGTGTTGTGTAAAGGTCACTTTCCAGGTGTTGTGTAGAGGTCACTTTCTAGGTGTGTAGAGGTCACTTTCTTGATGTCGTGTAGAGGTCACTTTCTCGGTGTTGTGTAGAGGTAACTGTCTAGAAGTTGTGTAGTCGTCACTTTCTAGGTGTTGTGTAAAGGTCACTTTCTAGGTGTTGTGTAGAGGTCACTTTCTAGGTGTCGTGTAGAGGTCACTTTCTATGTGTGTAAAGGTCACTTTCTAGGTGTGTGGGGGTCACTTTCTAGGTGTTGTGTAGAGGTCACTTTCTAGGTGTTGTGTAGAGGTCACTTTCTAGGTGTGTAGAGGTCACTTTCTTGGTGTCGTGTAGAGGTCACTTTCTAGGTGTCGTGTAGAGGTAACTTTCTAGGTGTTGTGGAAAGGTCACTTTCTAGGTGTTGTGTAGAGGTCACTTTCTAGGTGTCGTGTAGAGGTCACTTTCTAGGTGTGTAGAGGTCACTTTCTAGGTGTGTAGTGGTCACTTTCGAGGTGTTGTGTAGAGGTCACATTCTACGTGTGTGTAGAGGTCACTTTCTAGGTGTTGTGTAGAGGTCACTTTCTAGGTGTGTAGAGGTCACTTTCTAGGTGTTGTGTAGAGGTCACTTTCTAGGTGTTGTGTGGGGGTCACTTTCTCGGTGTTGTGTAGAGGTCACTTTCTAGGTGTTGTGTGGGGGTTACTTTCTAGGTGTTGTGTGGGGTCACTTTCTAGGTGTTGTGTGGAGGTCACTTTCTTGGTGTTGTGTAGAGGTCACTTTCTAGGTGTTGTGTAGAGGTCACTCTCTAGGTGTGTGGGGTTCACGTTCTAGGTGTTGTGTGGGGTTCACTTTCTATGTGTGTAGAGGTCACATTCTAGGTGTTGTGTGGGGGTCAGTTTCTGGGTGTGTAGAGGTCACTTTCTAGATGTCGTGTGGGGGTCACTTTCTAGGTGTTGTATGGGGGTCACTTTCTAGGTGTTGTGTGGGGGTCACTTTCTAAGTGTTGTGTGGGGGTCACTTTCTAGGTGTGTAGAGGTCACTTTCTAGGTGTTGTGTGGGGGTCACTTTCTAGGTGTTGTGCAGAGGTCACTTTCTAGGTGTGTAGAAGTCTCTTTCTAGGTGTTGTGTAGAGGTCACTTTCTAGTTGTCGTGTAGAGGTCACTTTCTATGTGTGTAAAGGTCACTTTCTAGGTGTTGTGTTAAGGTCACTTTCTAGGTGTATGGGGGTCACTTTCTAGGTGTGTAGAGGTCACATTCTAGGTGTTGTGTAGAGGTCACTTTCTAGGTGTCGTGTAGAGGTCACTTTCGAGGTGTGTAGAGGTCACTTTCTAGGTGTTGTGTAGAGGTCACTTTCGAGGTGTGTAGAGGTCACTTTCTATGTGTTGTGTGAAGGTCATTTTCTAGGTGTGTAGAGGTCACTTTCTAGGTGTTGTGTAAAGGTCACTTTCTAGGTGTTGTGTAGAGGTCACTTTCTAGATGTCGTGTAGAGGTCACTTTCTAGGTGTGTAAAGGTCACTTTCTAGGTGTTGTGTAGAGGTCACTTTCTAGGTGTGTAGAGGTCACTTTCTTGGTGTCGTGAAGAGGTCACTTTCTAGGTGTTGTGTAGAGGTGACTTTCTAGGTGTGTAGAGGTCACTTTCGAGGTGTTGTGTAGTGTTCACTTTCTAGGTGTGTACAGGTCACTTTCTCGGTGTGTGGAGGTCACTTTCTAGGTGTTGTGTAGAGGTCACTTTCTAGGTGTTGTGTGGGGGACACCTTCGAGGTGTTGAGTGGGGGTCACTTTCTAGGTGTCGTTTGGAGGTCACTTTCTAGGTGTGTAGAGGTCACTTTCTAGGTGTTGAGGTCACTTTCTAGGTGTTGTGTGGAGGTCACTTTCGAGTTGTTGTGTGGGGGTCACTTTCTAGGTGTGTAGAGGTCACTTTCTAGGTGTGTGGGGGTCACTTTCTAGGTGTTGAGGTCACTTTCTAGGTGTTGTGTGGAGGTCACTTTCTAGGTGTGTGGGGGTCACTTTCTAGGTGTCGTGTGGGGGTGACTTTCTAGATGTTGTGTTGACGACACTTTCTAGGTGTGTGGGGGTCACTTTCTAGGTGTTGTGTGGGGGTCACTTTCTAGGTGTTGTGTAGAGGTCACTTTCTAGGTGTTGTGTGGTGGTCACTTTCTAGGTGTGTAGAGGACACTTTCTAGGTGTGTAGGGGTCACTTTCTAGGTGTTGTGTGGGGGTCACCGTCTATGTGTGTAGAGGTCACTTTCTAGGTGTTGTGTGGGGGTCACTTTCTTGGTGTCGTGAAGAGGTCACTTTCTAGGTGTTGTGTAGAGGTGACTTTCTAGGTGTGTAGAGGTCACTTTCGAGGTGTGTAGTGTTCACTTTCTAGGTGTGTACAGGTCACTTTCTCGGTGTGTGGAGGTCACTTTCTAGGTGTTGTGTGGGGGACAGCTTCGAGGTGTTGTGTGGGGGTCACTTTCTAGGTGTCGTTTGGAGGTCACTTTCTAGGTGTGTAGAGGTCACTTTCTAGGTGTTGAGGTCACTTTCTAGGTGTTGTGTTGTGGTCACTTTCTGGGTGTCGTGTGGGGGTCACTTTCTAGGTGTTGTGTTGTGGTCACTTTCTAGGTGTTGTCTAGAGGTCACATTCTAGGTGTGTGTAGAGGTCACTTACTAGGTGTTGTGTGCAGGTCACTTTCTAGGTGTGTAGAGGTCACTTTCTAGGTGTTGTGTAGAGGTCACTTTCTAGGTGTTGTGTAAAGGTCACTTTCCAGGTGTTGTGTAGAGGTCACTTTCTAGGTGTGTAGAGGTCACTTTCTTTTCAGATGGTTCAACTCCATCTGCCACTTCTCAGCCCAGCTCTGCATCCTATCTATGTCTCTTTGCAGCCGACAACAGCCCTCCTTACTATCCACAACTCCACCAATCTTCGTATCATCTGCAAATTTACTGACCCACCCTTCAACTCCCTCAACCAAGTCATTGATGAAAATCACAAACAGCAGAGGACCCAGAACTGATCCCTGCGGTACGCCACTGGTAACTGGGATCCAGGCTGAATATTTGCCATCCACCACCACTCTCTGACTTCTATCGGTTAGCCAGTTCGTTATCCAACTGGCCAAATTTCCCACTATCCCATGCCTCCTTACTTTCTGCATAAGCCTACCATGGGGAACTTTATCAAATGCCTTACTAAAATCCATGTACACTACATCCACTGCTTTACCTTCATCCACATGCTTGGTCACCTCCTCAAAGAATTCAATAAGATTTGTAAGGCAAGACCTACCCCTCACAAATCCGTGCTGACTATCCCTAATCAAGCAGTGTCTTTCCAGATGTTCAGAAATCCTATCCTTCAGTACCCTTTCCATTACTTTGCCTACCACCGAAGTAAGACTAACTGGCCTGTAATTCCCAGGGCTATCCCTCGTCCCTTTTTTGAACAGGGGCACGACATTCGCCACTCTCCAATCCCCTGGTACCACCCCTGTTGACAGTGAGGACGAAAAGATCATTGCCAACGGCTCTGCAATTTCATCTCTTGCTTCCCATAGAATCCTTGGATATATCCCGTCAGGCCCGGGGGACTTGTCTATCCTCAGGTTTTTCAAAATGCCCAACACATCTTCCTTCCTAACAAGTATTTCCTCGAGCTTACCAATCTGTTTCACACTGTCCTCTCCAACAATATCGCCCCTCTCATTTGTAAATACAGAAGAAAAGTACTCGTTCAAGACCTCTCCTATCTCTTCAGACTCAATACACAATCTCCCGCTACTGTCCTTGATCGGACCTACCCTCGCTCTAGTCATTCTCATATTTCTCACATATGTGTAAAAGGCCTTGGGGTTTTCCTTGATCCTACCCGCCAAAGATTGTTCATGCCCTCTCTTAGCTCTCCTAATCCCTTTCTTCAGTTCCCTCCTGGCTATCTTGTATCCCTCCAATGCCCTGTCTGAACCTTGTTTCCTCAGCCTTACATTAGTCACCTTTTTCCTCTTAACAAGACATTCAACCTCTCTTGTCAACCATGGTTCCCTCACTCGACCATCTCTTCCCTGCCTGACAGGGACATACATATCAAGGACACGCAGCACCTGTTCCTTGAACAAGTTCCACATTTCACTTGTGTCCTTCCCTGCCAGCCTATGTTCCCAACTTATGCACTTCAATTCTTGTCTGACAACATCGTACTTACCCTTCCCCCAATTGTAAACCTTGCCCTGTTGCACGTACCTATCCCTCTCCATTACTAAAGTGAAAGTCACAGAATTGTGGTCACTATCTCCAAAATGCTCCCCCACTAACAAATCTATCACTTGCCCTGGCTCATTACCCAGTACTAAATCCAATATTGCCCCTCCTCTGGTCGGACAATCTACATACTGCGTTAGAAAAGCTTCCTGGACACACTGCACAAACACCACCCCATCCAAACTATTTGATCTAAAGAGTTTCCACTCAATATTTGGGAAGTTAAAGTTGCCCATGACTACTACCCTATGACTTCTGCACCTTTCCAAAATCTGTTTCCCAATCTGTTCCTCCACATCTCTGCTACTATTGGGGGGCCTATAGAAAACTCCTAACAAGGTGACTGCTCCTTTCCTATTTCTGACTTCAACCCATACTACCTCAGTAGGCTGATACTCCTCGAACTGCCTTTCTGCAGCTGTTATACTATCTCTAATTAATAATGCCACCCCCCCATCTCTTTTACCACCCTCCCTAATCTTATTGAAACATCTATAACCAGGGACCTCCAACAACCATTTCTGCCCCTCTTCTATCCAAGTTTCCGTGATGGCCACCACATCGTACTCCCAAGTACCGATCCATGCCTTAAGTTCACCCACCTTATTCCTGATGCTTCTTGCGTTGAAGTATACACACTTCAACCCCTCTCCGTGCCTGCAAGTACTCTCCTTTGTCAGTGTTCCCTTCCCCACTGCCTCATTACACGCTTTGGCGACCTGAATATCGGCTACCTTAGTTGCTGGACTACAAATCCGGTTCCCATTCCCCAGCCAAATTAGTTTAAACCCTCCCGAAGAGTACTAGAAAACCTCCCTCCCAGGATATTGGTACCCCTCTGGTTCAGATGCAACCCGTCCTGCTTGTACAGGTCCCACCTTCCCCAGAATGCGCTCCAATTATCCAAATACCTGAAGCCCTCCCTCCTACACCATTCCTGCAGCCACGTGTTCAACTGCACTCTCTCCCTATTCCTAGCCTCGCTATCACGTGGCACCGGCAACAAACCAGAGATGACAACTCTGTCTGTCCTGGCTTTTAACTTCCAGCCTAACTCCCTAAACTTGTTTATTACCTCCACACCCCTTTTCCTACCTATGTCGTTGGTACCAATGTGCACCACGACTTCTGGCTGCTCCCCCTCCCCCTTAAGGATCCTGAAGACACGATCCGAGACATCCCTGGCCCTGGCACCCGGGAGGCAACATACCTTCCGGGAGTCTCGCTCGCGACCACAGAATCTCCTATCTATTCCCCTAACCATTGAATCTCCTACAACTATTGCTTTTCTATTCTCCCCCCTTCCTTTCTGAGCCCCAGAGCCAGACTCAGTGCCAGAGACCTGGCCGCTAGGGCCTTCCCCCGGTAGGTCATCCCCCCCAACAGCATCCAAAACGGTATACTTGTTTTGAAGGGGAACGGCCACGAGGGATCCCTGCACTTTCTGCCTGTTTGTTTTTTTCCCCCTGACTGTAACCCAGCTATTCTTGTCCTGTACCTTGGGTGTGGTTACCTCCTTGTAACTCTTCTCAATCACCCCCTCTGCCTCCCGGATGATCCGAAATTCATCCAGCTTCAGCTCCAGTTCCCTAACACGGTCTTTGAGGAGCTGAAGTTGGGTGCACTTCCCGCAGGTATAGTCAGTGGGGACACCGGTGGTATCCCTCACCACCCACATCCTACAGGAGGAGCATGTAACTGGCCTAGCCTCCATCCCCTCTTACCTGACAGAATATAGCTGCCCTGTGGACTAACTAGAACTCCGCCCTCCGACCCTGCTCCCAGTCAGCTACACTTTCTGTAAACTCCTGGCTCTCTTCGCACTCTTTGCGGAAATGTCGGAAACAAAATGAAAGGAGCGCCTTACTCCCTCCTCACCTAACTCCCTCGGTCACCAAACTCTCACTATCGCACTCAAATGCACCAAATTCAGCAGTCAGTGCTGGAGGTCAGTTTCCAGGTGTTGTGTAGAGGTCACTTTCTAGGTGTTGTGTAGAGGTCACTTTCTAGGTGTTGTGTAGAGGTCACTTTCTAGGTGTTGTGTAGAGGTCACTTACTAGGTGTTGTGTAGAGGTCACTTTCTAGGTGTTGTGTAAAGGTCACTTTCTAGGTGTTGTGTAGACGTCACATTCTAGGTGTTGTGTTGAGGTCACTTTCTAGGTGTTGTGTAGAGGTCACTTTCTAGGTGTTGTGTAGAGGTCACTTACTAGGTGTTGTGTGGGGGTCACTTTCTAGGTGTTGTGTAGAGGTCACTTACTAGGTGTTGTGTGGGGGTCACTTTCTGGGTGTCGTGTGGGGGTCACTTTCTAGGTGTGTAGGGGACACCTTCTAGGTGTTGTGTTGTGGTCACTTTCTGGGTGTCGTGTGGGGGTCACTTTCTAGGTGTTGTGTGGGGGTCACTTTCTAGGTGTTGTGTAGAGGTCACTTTCTAGGTGTCGTGTAGAGGTCACTTTCTAGGTGTGTAAAGGTCACTTGCTAGGTGTTGTGTAGAGGTCACTTTCTAGGTGTGTAGAGGTCACTTTCTTGGTGTCGTGTAGAGGTCACTTTCTAGGTGTTGTGTGGGGGTCACTTTCTAGGTGTTGTGTAGAGGTCACTTTCTAGGTGTGTAGAGGTCACTTTCGAGGTGTTGTGTAGGGGTCACTTTCTAGTTGTTGTTGGGGGTCACTATCTAGGTGTCGTTTGGAGGTCACTTTCTAGGTGTGTAAAGGTCACTTTCTAGTTGTTGTGTGGGGGTCACTTTCTAGGTGTGTAGAGGTCACTTTCTAGGTGTGTGGGGGTCACTTTCTAGGTGTGTGTAGAGGTCACTTTCTAGGTGTTGTGTGGGGGTCACCTTCGAGGTGTTGTTGGGGGTCACTATCTAGGTGTCGTTTGGAGGTCACTTTCTAGGTGTGTAAAGGTCACTTTCTAGTTGTTGTGTGGGGGTCACTTTCTAGGTGTGCGGGGGTCACTTTCTAGGTGTTGTGCAGAGGTCACTTTCTAGGTGTTGTGTGGGGGTCACTTTCTAGGTGCTGTGTGGGGGTCACTTTCTAGGTGCTGTGTGGGGGTCACTTTCTAGGTGTTGTGTGGAGGTCACTTTCTAGGTGTTGTGTGGAGGTCACTTTCTAGGTGCTGTGTGGGGGTCACTTTCTAGGTGATGTGTGGGGGTCACTTTCTAGGTGTCGTGTGGGGGTCACTTTCTAGGTGTTGTGTTGAGGTCACTTTCTAGGTGTGTGGGGGTCACTTTTTAGGTGTCGTGTAGGGGTCACTTTCTAGGTGTTGTGTTGAGGTCACTTTCTAGGTGTGTGGGGGTCACTTTCTTGGTGTTGTGTGGGGTTAACTTTCTAGGTGTTGTTTAGAGGTCACTTTCTAGGTATGTCGGGGTCACTTTCTGTGTGTTGTGTGGGGGTCACTTTCTAGATGTTGTGTAGAGGTCACTTTCTAGGTATGTAGGGGTCACTTTCTAGTTGTTGTGTGGGGGTCACTTTCTAGGTGTGTAGTGGACGCTTTCTAGGTGTTGTGTGGGGGTCACTTTCTAGGTGTCCAGAGGTCACTTTCTAGGTTTTCTGTTGAGGTCACTTTTTAGGTGTTGTGTGGAGATCACTTTCTCGGTGTTGTGTGGAGGTCACTTACTAGGTGTTGTGTGGGGGTCACTTTCTGAGTGTCGTGTGGGGGTCACTTTCTAGGTGTTGTGTGGAGGTCACTTTCTAGTTGTTGTGTGGGGGTCACTTTCTAGGTGTTGTGTGGAGGTCACTTTCTAGGTGTTGTGTGGGGGTCACTTTCTAGGTGTTATGTGGAGGTCAGTTTCTAGGTGTTGTGTAGAGGTCACTTTCTAGGTGTTGTGTAGAGGTCACTTACTAGGCGTTGTGTGGGGGTCACTTTCTGAGTGTCGTGTGGGGGTCACTTTCTAGGTGTTGTGTGGAGGTCACTTTCTAGTTGTTGTGTGGGGGTCACTTTCTAGGTGTTGTGTGGAGGTCACTTTCTAGGTGTTGTGTGGGGGTCACTTTCTCAGTGTTGTGTGGGGGTCACTTTCTAGGTGTTGTGTGGAGGTCACTTTCTAGTTGTTGTGTGGGGGTCACTTTCTAGGTGTTGTGTAAAGGTCACTTTCTAGGTGTTGTGTAGACGTCACATTCTAGGTGTTGTGTTGAGGTCACTTTCTAGGTGTTGTGTAGAGGTCACTTTCTAGGTGTTGTGTAGAGGTCACTTACTAGGTGTTGTGTGGGGGTCACTTTCTAGGTGTTGTGTAGAGGTCACTTACTAGGTGTTGTGTGGGGGTCACTTTCTGGGTGTCGTGTGGGGGTCACTTTCTAGGTGTGTAGGGGACACCTTCTAGGTGTTGTGTTGTGGTCACTTTCTGGGTGTCGTGTGGGGGTCACTTTCTAGGTGTTGTGTGGGGGTCACTTTCTAGGTGTTGTGTAGAGGTCACTTTCTAGGTGTCGTGTAGAGGTCACTTTCTAGGTGTGTTAAGGTCACTTGCTAGGTGTTGTGTAGAGGTCACTTTCTAGGTGTGTAGAGGTCACTTTCTTGGTGTCGTGTAGAGGTCACTTTCTAGGTGTTGTGTGGGGGTCACTTTCTAGGTGTTGTGTAGAGGTCACTTTCTAGGTGTGTAGAGGTCACTTTCGAGGTGTTGTGTAGGGGTCACTTTCTAGTTGTTGTTGGGGGTCACTATCTAGGTGTCGTTTGGAGGTCACTTTCTAGGTGTGTAAAGGTCACTTTCTAGTTGTTGTGTGGGGGTCACTTTCTAGGTGTGTAGAGGTCACTTTCTAGGTGTGTGGGGGTCACTTTCTAGGTGTTGTGTAGAGGTCACTTTCTAGGTGTTGTGTGGGGGTCACCTTCGAGGTGTTGTTGGGGGTCACTATCTAGGTGTCGTTTGGAGGTCACTTTCTAGGTGTGTAAAGGTCACTTTCTAGTTGTTGTGTGGGGGTCACTTTCTAGGTGTGCGGGGGTCACTTTCTAGGTGTTGTGCAGAGGTCACTTTCTAGGTGTTGTGTTGGGGGTCACTTTCTAGGTGCTGTGTGGGGGTCACTTTCTAGGTGCTGTGTGGGGGTCACTTTCTAGGTGTTGTGTGGAGGTCACTTTCTAGGTGTTGTATGGAGGTCACTTTCTAGGTGCTGTGTGGGGGTCACTTTCTAGGTGATGTGTGGGGGTCACTTTCTAGGTGTCGTGTGGGGGTCACTTTCTAGGTGTTGTGTTGAGGTCACTTTCTAGGTGTGTGGAGGTCACTTTTTAGGTGTCGTGTAGGGGTCACTTTCTAGGTGTTGTGTTGAGGTCACTTTCTAGGTGTGTGGGGATCACTTTCTTGGTGTTGTGTGGGGTTAACTTTCTAGGTGTTGTTTAGAGGTCACTTTCTAGGTATGTAGGGGTCACTTTCTGTGTGTTGTGTGGGGGTCACTTTCTAGATGTTGTGTAGAGGTCACTTTCTAGGTATGTAGGGGTCACTTTCTAGTTGTTGTGTGGGGGTCACTTTCTAGGTGTGTAGTGGACGCTTTCTAGGTGTTGTGTGGGGGTCACTTTCTAGGTGTCCAGAGGTCACTTTCTAGGTTTTCTGTTGAGGTCACTTTTTAGGTGTTGTGTGGAGATCACTTTCTCGGTGTTGTGTGGAGGTCACTTACTAGGTGTTGTGTGGGGGTCACTTTCTGAGTGTCGTGTGGGGGTCACTTTCTAGGTGTTGTGTGGAGGTCACTTTCTAGTTGTTGTGTGGGGGTCACTTTCTAGGTGTTGTGTGGAGGTCACTTTCTAGGTGTTGTGTGGGGGTCACTTTCTAGGTGTTATGTGGAGGTCAGTTTCTAGGTGTTGTGTAGAGGTCACTTTCTAGGTGTTGTGTAGAGGTCACTTACTAGGTGTTGTGTGGGGGTCACTTTCTGAGTGTCGTGTGGGGGTCACTTTCTAGGTGTTGTGTGGAGGTCACCTTCTAGTTGTTGTGTGGGGGTCACTTTCTAGGTGTTGTGTGGAGGTCACTTTCTAGGTGTTGTGTGGGGGTCACTTTCTCAGTGTTGTGTGGGGGTCACTTTCTAGGTGTTGTGTGGAGGTCACTTTCTAGTTGTGTGGGGGTCACTTTCTAGGTGTTGTGTGGGGGTCACTTTCTAGGTGTTGTGTGGAGGTCACTTTCTAGGTGTTGTGTGGAGGTCACTTTCTAGTTGTTGTGTGGGGGTCACTTTCTAGGTGCTGTGTGGGGGTCACTTTCTAGGTGTTGTGTGGGGGTCATTTTCTAGGTGTGTGGGGATCACTTTCTCGGTGTTGTGTTGTGGTCACTTTCTGGGTGTCGTGTAGAGGTCACTTTCTAGGTGTTGTGTAAAGGTCACTTTCTAGGTGTTGTGTAGAGGTCACTTTCTAGGTGTGTAGAGGTCAGTTTCTTGGTGTCGTGTAGAGGTCGCTTTCTAGGTGTTGTGTAAAGGTCACTTACTAGGTGTTGTGTGGAGGTCACATTCTAGGTGTGTAGAGGTCACTTTCTTGGTGTTGTGCAGAGGTCACTTTCTAGGTGTTGTGTAGAGGTCACTTTCTAGGTGTTGTGTAAAGGTCACTTTCTAGGTGTTGTGTAGAGGTCACTTTCTAGGTGTTGTGTAGAGGTCACTTTCTATGTGTTGTGTAAAGGTCACTTTCTAGGTGTTGTGTAGAGGTCACTTTCTAGGTGTTGTGTAGAGGTAACTTTCTAGGTGTTGTTTAGACGTCACTTTCTAGGTGTTGTGTAAAGGTCATTTTCTAGGTGTTGTGTAGAGGTCACTTTCTAGGTGTTGTGTAGAGGTCTCTTTCTAGGTGTGTAGAGGTCACTTTCGAAGTGTTGTGTAGGGTTCACTTACTAGGTGTTGTGTAGAGTTCACTTTATAGGTGTGTACAGGTCACTTTCTCGGTGTGTGGAGGTCACTTTCTAGGTGTTATGTAGAGGTCACTTTCTAGGCGTGTAAAGGTCACTTGCTAGGTGTTGTGTAGAGGTCACTTTCTAGGTGTGTAGAGGTCACTTTCTTGGTGTCGTGTAGAGGTCACTTTCTAGGTGTTGTGTGGGGGTCACTTTCCAGGTGTGTAGAGGTCACTTTCTAGGTGTGTAGACGCCACTTTCTAGGTGTTGTGTAAACGTCACTTTCTAGGTGTTGTGTAGAGGTCTCTTTCTAGGTGTGTAGAGGGCACTTTCGAAGTGTTGTGTAGGGTTCACTTACTAGGTGTTGCGTAGAGTTCACTTTATAGGTGTGTACAGGTCACTTTCTCGGTGTCTGGAGGTCACTTTCTAGGTGTTATCTAGAGGTCACTTTCTAGGTGTTGTGTAGAGGTCACTTTGTAGGTGTTGTGTGGGGGTCACCTTTGAGGTGTTGTGTGGGGGTTACTTTCGAGGTGTCGTTTGGAGGTCACTTTCTAGGTGTGTAAAGGTCACTTTCTAGTTGTTGTGTGTGGGTCACTTTCTAGGTGTGTGGGGGTCACTTTCTAGGTGTCGTGTGGGGGTCACTTTCTCGGTGTTGTGTTGAGGTCACTTTCTAGGTGTGTGGGGGTCACTTTCTAGGTGTGTGGATGTCACTTTCTAGGTGTGTAGAGGTCACTTTCTAGGTGTGTAGGGGTCACTTTCTAGGTGTTGTGTTGGGGTCACTTTCTAGTTGTTGTGTGGGGGTCACTTTCTAGGTGTTGTGTGGGGGTCAATTTCTAGGTGTTGTGTGGCGGTCACTTTCTAGGTGTGTAGGGGACACTTTCTAGGTGTTGTGTTGTGGTCACTTTCTGGGTGTCGTGTGAGGGTCACTTTCTAGGTGTTGTGTAGAGGTCACATTCTAGGTGTGTGTAGAGGTCACTTACTAAGTGTTGTGTGGAGGTCACTTTCTCGGTGTTGTGTGGGGCTCACTTTCTAGGTGTTGTGTGGGGGTCACTTTCTAGGCGTTGTGTAGGTGTCACTTTCTAGGTGTTGTGTAGAGGTCACTTTCTAGGTGTCGTGTGGGGGTCACTTTCTAGGTGTTGTGTGGGGGTCACTTTCTAGGTGTTACGTGGGGGTCACTTTCTAGGTGTTGTGTGGGGGTCACTTTCCAGGTGTTACGTGGGGATCACTTTCTAGTTGTTGTGTTGAGGTCACTTTCTAGGTGTTGTGTGGGGGTCACTTTCTAGGTGTGTAGAGGTCACTTTCTAGGTGTTGTGTGGGGGTCACCTTTGAGGTGTTGTGTGGCGGTTACTTTCTAGGTGTCGTTTGGAGGTCACTTTCTAGGTGTTTAAAGGTCACTTTCTAGTTGTTGTGTGGGGGTCACTTTCTAGGTGTGTGGGGGTCACTTTCTAGGTGTCGTGTGGGGGTCACTTTCGAGGTGTTGTGTTGAGGTCACTTTCTAGGTGTGTGGGGGTCACTTTCTAGGTGTCGTGTGGGGATCACTTTCTAGGTGTTGTGTTTCGGTCACTTTCTAGGTGTGTGGGGTCACTTTCTAGGTGTGTGGAGGTCACTTTCTAGGTGTTGTGTAGAGGTCACTTTCTAGGTGTGTAGGGGTCACTTTCTAGGTGTTGTGTTGGGGTCACTTTCTAGTTGTGTGGGGATCAGCTTTCTAGGTGTGTAGAGGACAATTTCTAGGTGTTGTGTGGGGGTCACTTTCTAGGTGTCTAAAGGTCACTTTCTAGGTTTTGTGTTGAGGTCACTTTTTAGGTGTTGTGTGGAGGTCACTTTCTAGGTGTTGTGTGGAGGTCACTTTCTCAGTGTTGTGTGGAGGTCAGTTTCTAGGTGTTGTGTGGAGGTCACTTTCTAGGTGTTGTGTAGAGGTCACTTACTAGGTGTTGTGTGGGGGTCACTTTCTGGGTGTCGTGTGGGGGTCACTTTCTGGGTGTCGTGTGGGGGTCACTTTCTAGGTGTGTAGGGGACACCTTCTAGGTGTTGTGTGGAGGTCACTTTCTAGGTGTTGTGTAGAGGTCACTTACTAGGTGTTGTGTGGGGGTCACTTTCTGGGTGTCGTGTGGGGGTCACTTTCTGGGTGTCGTGTGGGGGTCACTTTCTAGGTGTGTAGGGGACACCTTCTAGGTGTTGTGTTGTGGTCACTTTCTGGGTGTCGTGTGGGGGTCACTTTCTAGGTGTTGTGTGTGGGGTCACTTTCCAGGTGTTGTGTAGAGGTCACTTTCTCGGTGTTGTGTTGTGGTCACTTTCTAGGTGTTGTGTGGGGGTCACTTTCTTTGTGTCGTGTGGGGGTCATTTTCTAGGTGTTGTGTAGAGCTCACTTTCTAGGTGTTGTGTAGAGGTCACTTACTATGTGTTGTGTGGGGGTCACTTTCTACGTGTAGTGTAGAGGTCACATTCTATGTGTGTGTAGAGGTCACTTTCTAGATGTTGTGTGGAGGTCATTTCTAGGTGTCGTGTGGGGGTCACTTTCTAGGTGTTGTGTAGAGGTCACTTTCTGGGTGTCGTGTGGGGGTCACTTTCTAGGTGTAGTGTAGAGGACACATTCTAGGTGTGTGTAGAGGTCACTTACTAGGTGTTGTGTGGGGGTCACTTTCTAGGTGTTGTGTGGAGGTCACTTTCTAGGTGTTGTGTGGGGGTCACTTTCTGGGGGTTGTGTGGGGGTCACTTTCTAGGTGTTACGTGGCGGTCACTTTCTCGGTGTTGTGTGGGGGTCACTTTCTAGGTGTTACGTGGGGATCACTTTCTAGTTGTTGTGTAGAGGTCACTTTCTAGGTGTTGTGTGGGGGTCACTTTCTAGGTGTGTAGAGGTCACTTTCTAGGTGTTGTGTGGGGCTCACCTTCGAGGTGTTGTGTGGGGGTTACTTTTTAGGTGTCGTTTGGAGGTCACTTTCTAGGTGTGTAAAGGTCACTTTCTAGTTGTTGTGTGGGGGTCACTTTCTAGGTGTGTGGGGGTCACTTTCTAGGTGTCGTGTGGGGGTCACTTTCTAGGTGTTGTGTTGAGGTCACTTTCTAGGTGTGTGGGGGTCACTTTCTAGGTGTCGTGTGGGGATCACTTTCTAGGTGTTGTGTTTAGGTCACTTTCTAGGTGTGTGGGGGTCACTTTCTAGGTGTGTGGAGGTCACTTTCTAGGTGTTGTGTAGAGGTTACTTTCTAGGTGTGTAGGGGTCACTTTCTAGGTGTTGTGTTGGGGTCACTTTCTAGTTGTTGTGTGGGGGTCACTTTCTAGGTGTGTAGAGGACACTTTCTAGGTGTTGTGTGGGGGTCACTTTCTAGGTGTCTAAAGGTCACTTTCTAGGTTTTGTGTTGAGGTCACTTTTTAGGTGTTGTGTGGAGGTCACTTTCTAGGTGTTGTGTGGAGGTCACTTTCTCAGTGTTGTGTGGAGGTCAGTTTCTAGGTGTTGTGTAGAGGTCACTTTCTAGGTGTTGTGTAGAGGTCACTAACTAGGTGTTGTGTGGGGGGTCACTTTCTGGGTGTCGTGTGGGGTTCACTTTCTGGGTGTCGTGTGGGGGTCACTTTCTAGGTGTGTAGGGGACACCTTCTAGGTGTTGTGTTGTGGTCACTTTCTGGGTGTCGTGTGTGGGTCACTTTCTAGGTGTTGTGTGGGGGTCACTTTCTAGGTGTTGTGTGGGGTCACTTTCTGGGTGGCGTGTGGGGGTCATTTTCTAAGTGTGTAGGGGACACCTTCTAGGTGTTGTGTTGTGTTCACTTTCCGGGTGTCGTGTGGGGGTCACTTTCTAGGTGTTGTGTGGGGGTCACTTTCCAGGTGTTGTGTAGAGGTCACTTTCTAGGTGTTGTGTTGTGGTCACTTTCTAGGTGTTGTGTGGGGGTCACTTTCTTGGTGTCGTGTGGGGGTCATTTTCTAGGTGTTGTGTAGAGGTCACTTTCTAGGTGTTGTGTAGAGGTCACTTACTAGGTGTGTGGGGGTCACTTTCTAGGTGTAGTGTAGAGGTCACATTCTAGGTGTGTGTAGAGGTCACTTTCTAGATGTTGTGTGGAGGTCACTTTCTAGGTGTCGTGTGGGGGTCACTTTCTAGGTGTTGTGTAGAGGTCACTTTCTGGGTGTCGTGTGGGGGTCACTTTCTAGGTGTAGTGTAGAGGACACATTCTAGGTGTGTGTAGAGGTCACTTACTAGGTGTTGTGTGGGGGTCATTTTCGAGGTGTTGTGTGGAGGTCACTTTCTAGGTGTTGTGTGGGGGTCACTTTCTAGGTGTGTAGGGGACACTTTCTAGGTGTGTTGTGGTCACTTTCTGGGTGTCGTGTGAGGGTCACTTTCTTGGTGTTGTGTAGAGGTCACATTCTAGGTGTGTGTAGAGGTCACTTACTAGGTGTTGTGTGGAGGTCACTTTCTCGGTGTTGTGTGGGGGTCACTTTCTAGGTGTGTGGGGGTCACTTTCTAGGCGTTGTGTAGGTGTCACTTTCTAGGTGTTGTGTAGAGGTCACTTTCTAGGTGTCGTGTGGGGGTCACTTTCTAGGTGTTGTGTGGGGGTCACTTTCTAGGTGTTACGTGGGGGTCACTTTCTAGGTGTTGTGTGGGGGTCACTTTCTAGGTGTTACGTGGGGATCACTTTCTAGGTGTTGTGTAGAGGTCACTTTCTAGGTGTTGTGTGGGGGTCACTTTCTAGGTGTGTAGAGGTCACTTTCTAGGTGTTGTGTGGGGGTCACCTTCGAGGTGTTGTGTGGGGGTTACTTTCTAAGTGTCGTTTGGAGGTCACTTTCTAGGTGTGTAAAGGTCATTTTCTAGTTGTTGTGTGGGGGTCACTTTCTAGGTGTGTGGGGGTCACTTTCTAGGTGTCGTGTGGGGGTCACTTTCTTGGTGTCGTGTGGGGGTCATTTTCTAGGTGTTGTGGAGAGGTCACTTTCTAGGTATTGTGTAGAGGTCACTTACTAGGTGTGTGGGGGTCACTTTCTAGGTGTAGTGTAGAGGTCACATTCTAGGTGTGTGTCGAGGTCACTTTCTAGATGTTGTGTGGAGGTCACTTTCTAGGTGTCGTGTGGGGGTCACTTTCTAGGTGTTGTGTAGAGGTCACTTTCTGGGTGTCGTGTGGGGGTCACTTTCTAGGTGTAGTGTAGAGGACACATTCTAGGTGTGTGTAGAGGTCACTTACTAGGTGTTGTGTGGGGGTCACTGACTAGGTGTTGTGTTGTGGTCACTTTCTGGGTGTCGTGTGAGGGTCACTTTCTAGGTGTTGTGTAGAGGTCACATTCTAGGTGTGTGTAGAGGTCACTTACTAGGTGTTGTGTGGAGGTCACTTTCTAGGTGTTGTGTGGGGGTCACTTTCTAGGTGTTGTGTGGGGGTCACTTTCTAGGCGTTGTGTAGATGTCACTTTCTAGGTGTTACGTGGGGGTCACTTTCTAGGTGTTGTGTGGGGGTCACTTTCTAGGTGTTGTGTGGGGGTCACTTTCTAGGTGTTGTGTGGGCGTCACTTTCGGTGTTGTGTGGGGGTCACTTTCTAGGTGTTGTGTGGAGGTCACTTTCTAGGTGTTGTGTGGGGGTCACTTTCTAGGTGTTGTGTGGGGGTCACTTTCTAGGTGTTGTGTGGGCGTCACTTTCGGTGTTGTGTGGGGGTCACTTTCTAGGTGTTGTGTGGGCGTCACTTTCTAGGTGTTGTGTGGGGCTCACTTTCTAGGTGTTGTGTGTGGGTCACTTTCTAGGTGTTGTGTGGGGGGTCACTTTCTAGGTGTTGTGTGTGGGTCACTTTCGAGGTGTTGCGTTGTCTCTGACTCTCTCGGTCGGCCAAAGCTCCTCGCCTCATGGGTCCGCCGGTTCGTCCGCTCGTTGCTCGTGGCCCTTTCCGCCACTTCTGTCATCCCGTCAGCCTCCTGAGCTCCCCTTCGCTCGCATTTTTCCCCATTGTTCCTTTTCTTTCCCTGGGATTGTTTTATTGTTGATTTTTCAGGCGAAATTCAGCTAATAGTGTCTTCTGTGGTTGTTGTTGGGAGGAGAGCCACCTGATGTGCGTCCGCTCAGCACATCACCGTCACCGGAAGTCCCACCTCTCATTCTTCTAAACTCCAATGTGTAGAGGTCCATCTGCTCAACCTGTCCACGTGAGAAATCCCAGAAATCAGCCGAGTGAACCTTTTCCCTGCTTCCAATCCAGCTATATTCCCTCCTTAAGTCAGCAATTAGCGAGCAGGAACCAAAGGTAGCAGTAACCGCTGGATTGCTCTCAATCTCATGAGCACGGAAATAAGAGTACAGAGTTAATTAATGTGTGGCTGGAGAGAGAGAGCAGGAAGGAGGGCTTTACATTCCTGGCACACTGGGACCAGCTGTGTACAGACTGGGCGAGCCGTATCAGAACAGAACCGGGTTCAATTTCTTTGCAAGTTGATTTGCTGGTGTTACTGGGGAGAAAATAAACTAACTTGGCAGCTGTGTGGGAATTCGGAGGAAATAAGAGAGAACACCAAGATGAGCGAGTGTGGGGCGATACACACGGCACTGCAGTAGGAAATAAGAGAGGGGCAGAGAACGAGGGAGGGTTCCAAAGGCCACAGGGCGGGCATCCTCTGGTTGGTCTGAGCTCTGCTGCCCCCGCTCCCTCTGCCAACACCTTGCGGGCTCCTGATTGAGCTTGGTCCTTGAGGAAACAGCTGGGTTATGAAGGGTGTCCAGAAAGATGGCCTGGATGGACCCCAGATGACGAGAGGCCTTCTGAGTATTTGAAGGACACATGAACAGTCAGCAGTGTGAGCAGCCAGGAGCCTGCAAGTAGCAACTAAGGGGTTTTGATGTCCCTTCAATTCACCGAGAGGCAGAGAGAGCGAGTGAACATTAGGCTTTATTAATCATGAACTTGCCGAGCCAGAGTCGGTTGTACCGATGAGTGGCAATTGCACTGAGAGCTTCTAGGGGCTGGAAAGGGCTGGTCCAGGGGGGGGGGAGTGGAGCATAGAGTCTCGTTATACGCGGATGATCTGCTGTTATATGTATCGGACCCAATGGTGGGGATAGACGGAATTATAGACGGGAGGTGAGTTTTTGATTTATAAACACTTACCTTACAGGAGCAGTCCTCAGAATTTCGGCGGGAGCAGAGTGCAGGGGCCTGTCGGGAGGTGAGTTTTTGATTTATAAACACTTACCTTACAGGAGCAGTCCTCAGAATTTCGGCGGGAGCAGAGTGCAGGGGCCTGTCGGGAGGTGAGTTTTTGATTTATAAACACTTACCTTACAGGAGCAGTCCTCAGAATTTCGGCGGGAGCAGAGTGCAGGGGCCTGTCGGGAGGTGAGTTTTTGATTTATAAACACTTACCTTACAGGAGCAGTCCTCAGAATTTCGGCGGGAGCAGAGTGCAGGGGCCTGTCGGGAGGTGAGTTTTTGATTTATAAACACTTACCTTACAGGAGCAGTCCTCAGAATTTCGGCGGGAGCAGAGTGCAGGGGCCTGTCGGGAGGTGAGTTTTTGATTTATAAACACTTACCTTACAGGAGCAGTCCTCAGAATTTCACCGGGAGCAGAGTGCAGGGGCCTGTCGGGAGGTGAGTTTTTGATTTATAAACACTTACCTAACAGGAGCAGTCCTCAGAATTTCACCGGGAGCAGAGTGCAGGGGCCTGTCGGGAGGTGAGTTTTTGATTTATAAACACTTACCTGACAGGAGCAGTCCTCAGAATTTCACCGGGAGCAGAGTGCAGGGGCCTGTCGGGAGGTGAGTTTTTGATTTATAAACACTTACCTGACAGGAGCAGTCCTCAGAATTTCGGCGGGAGCAGAGTGCAGGGGCCTGTCGGGAGGTGAGTTTTTGATTTATAAACACTTACCTGGTCCCGATTCTGTTCTTTTCTGTGTTATTTATTATTTTTTTAATATAAGGCAGGAACCGGAAGTTTGACCTGCGGACTTCTGGGACGGTCCCCCCCCCACCCCCAAACCAATAGATCCTGGTGGAGAGGAAACCCGAGACACTACACGTGTAGTGTCTCCCACCCGCCCTCCTCCTCTACCCTAATAATAAGACCCATTGGTGTGAGGTAAGTGCCATATTATATTATTATTTATTTATTTATTAACCAGAACTTGGTTGGAAGTTAGAGGGATGGCAGGGAAGGGAGTGCAATGTTCCTCCTGCAGGATGTTTGAGGTGAGGGTGTTGGTGTCCCTGCTGATTTTACCTGCAGGAAGTGCTGCCATCTCCAGTTCCTCCAAGATCGAGTTAGGGAACTGGAGCTGGAGTTGGATGAACTTCGGATCATTCGGGAGGCAGAGGGGGTCATAGATAGCAGCTTCAGGGAATTAGTTACACCAAAGATTGGAGATAGATGGGTAACTGTCAGCGGGACTGGGAAGAAACAGTCAGTGCAGGGATCCCCTGCGGTCGTTCCCCTGAGTAACAAGTATACCGCTTTGGATACTTGTGGGGGGGGGGGACTTACCAGGGGTAAGCCATGGGGTACGGGCCTCTGGCACGGAGTCTGTCCCTGTTGCTCAGAAGGGAAGGGGGTAGAGGAGCAGAGCATTAGTAATTGGGGACTCGATAGTCAGGGGCACAGATGGGAGATTTTGTGGGAGCAAGAGAGACTCACATTTGGTATGTTGCTTCCCAGGTGCAAGGGTACATGATGTCTCGGATCGTGTTTTCCGGGTCCTTAAGGGGGAGGGGGAGCAGCCCCAAGTCGTGGTCCACATTGGCACTAACGACATAGGTAGGAAAGGGGACAAGGATGTCAGGCAGGCTTTCAGGGAGCTAGGATGGAAGCTCAGAACTAGAACAAACAGAGTTGTTATCTCTGGGTTGTTGCCCGTGCCACGTGATAATGAGATGAGGAATAGGGAGAGAGAGCAAGTAAACACGTGGCTACAGGGATGGTGCAGGCGGGAGGGATTCAGATTTCTGGATAACTGGGGCTCTTTCTGGGGAAGGTGGGACCTCTACAGACAGGATGGTCTACATCTGAACCTGAGGGGCACAAATATCCTGGGGGGGAGATTTGTTAGTGCTCTTTGGGGGGGTTTAAACTAATGCAGCAGGGGCATGGGAACCTGGATTGTAGTTTTAGGGTACGGGTGATTGAGAGTATAGAGGTCAGGAGCACAGATTTGACTTCGCAGGAGGGGGCCAGTGTTCAGGTAGGTGGTTTGAAGTGTGTCTACTTCAATGCCAGGAGTATACAAAATAAGGTAGGGGAACTGGCAGCATGGGTTGGTACCTGGGACTTCGATGTTGTGGCCATTTCGGAGACATGGATAGAGCAGGGACAGGAATGGTTGTTGCAGGCTCCGGGGTTTAGGTGTTTTAGTAAGCTCAGAGAAGGAGGCAAAAGATGGGGAGGTGTGGTGCTGCTAGTCAAGAACAATATTACGTTGGCGGAGAGGTTGCTAGATGGGGACTCTTCTTCCGAGGTAGTATGGGCTGAGGTTAGAAACAGGAAAGGAGAGGTCACCCTGTTGGGAGTTTTCTATAGGCCTCCTAATAGTTCTAGGGATGTAGAGGAAAGGATGGCGAAGATGATTCTGGATAAGAGCGAAAGTAACAGGGTAGTTATTATGGGAGACTTTAACTTTCCAAATATTGACTGGAAAAGATATAGTTCGAGTACATTAGATGGGTCGTTTTTTGTACAATGTGTGCAGGAGGGTTTCCTGACACAATATGTTGACAGGCCAACAAGAGGAGAGGCCACATTGGATTTGGTTTTGGGTAATGAACCAGGCCAGGTGTTAGATTTGGAGGTAGGTGAGCACTTTGGGGACAGTGACCACAGTTCGGTGACGTTTACGTTAGTGATGGAAAGGGATAAGTATACCCCGCAGGGCAAGAGTTATAGCTGGTGAAGGGCAATTATGATTGCCATTAGACATGACTTGGGAGGGGTGGGTTGGAGAAGTAGGCTCTTGTTAAGAGGAAGAAGGAGGCTTATGTGAAGCTGAGGTGTGAAGTTTCAGTTGGGGCGCTTGATAGTTACAAGGTAGTGAGGAAGGATCTAAGGAGAGAGCTAAGACGAGCAAGGAGGGGACATGAGAAGTATTTGGCAGGTCGGATCAAGGAAAACCCAAAAGCTTTCTATAGGTATGTCAGGAATAAAAGAATGACTAGGGTAAGAGTAGGTCCAGTCAAGGACAGGGATGGGAAGTTGTGTGTGGAGTCTGAAGAGATAGGCGAGATACTAAATGAATATTTTTCGTCAGTATTCACTCAGGAAAAAGATAATGTTGTGGAGGAGAATGCTGAGACCCAGGCTATTAGAATAGATGGCATTGAGGTACGTAGGGAAGAGGTGTTGGCAATTCTGGACAGGCTGAAAATAGATAAGTCCCCGGGGCCTGATGGGATTTATCCTAGGATTCTCTGGAAAGCCAGGGAAGAGATTGCTGGGCCTTTGGCGTTGATTTTTATGTCATCATTGGCTACAGGAATAGTGCCAGAGGACTGGAGGATGGCAAATGTGGTCCCTTTGTTCAAGAAGGGGAGTAGAGACAACCCCGGCAACTATAGACCGGTGAGCCTCACGTCTGTTGTGGGTAAAGTCTTGGAGGGGATTATAAGAGACAAGATTTATAATCATCTAGATAGGAATAATATGATTAGGTATAGTCAGCATGGCTTTGTGAAGGGTAGGTCATGCCTCACAAACCTTATTGAGTTCTTTGAGAAGGTGACTGAACAGGTAGACGAGGGTAGAGCAGTTGATGTGGTGTCTATGGATTTCAGTAAAGCGTTTGATAAGGTTCCCCACGGTAGGCTATTGCAGAAAATACGGAGGCTGGGGATTGAGGGTGATTTAGAGATGTGGATCAGAAATTGGCTAGCTGAAAGAAGACAGAGGGTGGTGGTTGATGGGAAATGTTCAGAATGGAGTTCAGTTACAAGTGGCGTACCACAAGGATCTGTTCTGGGGCCGTTGCTGTTTGTCATTTTTATCAATGACCTAGAGGAGGGCGCAGAAGGGTGGGTGAGTAAATTTGCAGACGACACGAAAGTCGGTGGTGTTGTCGACAGTGCGGAAGGATCTAGCAGGTTACAGAGGGACATAGATAAGCTGCAGAGCTGGGCTGAGAGGTGGCAAATGGAGTTTAATGTAGAGAAGTGTGAGGTGATTCACTTTGGAAGGAATAACAGGAATGCGGAATATTTGGCTAATGGTAAAGTTCTTGGAAGTGTGGATGAGCAGAGGGATCTAGGTGTCCATGTACATAGATCCCTGAAAGTTGCCACCCACGTTGATAGGGTTGTGAAGAAGGCCTATGGAGTGTTGGCCTTTATTGGTAGAGGGATTGAGTTCCGGAGTCGGGAGGTCATGTTGCAGCTGTACAAAACTCTGGTACGGCCGCATTTGGAGTATTGCGTACAGTTCTGGTCACCGCATTATAGAAAGGACGTGGAAGCTTTGGAGCGGGTGCAGAGGAGATTTACCAGGATGTTGCCTGGTATGGAGGGAAAATCTGTTGAGGAAAGGCTGATGGACTTGAGGTTGTTTTCGTTAGAGAGAAGGTTAAGAGGAGACTTAATAGAGGCATACAAAATGATCAGAGGGTTAGATAGGGTGGACAGTGAGAGCCTTCTCCCGCGGATGGAAATGGCTGGCACGAGGGGACATAGCTTTAAACTGAGGGGTAATAGATATAGGACAGAGGGCAGAGGTAGGTTCTTTACGCAAAGAGTGGTGAGGCCGTGGAATGCCCTACCTGCAACAGTAGTGAACTCGCCAACATTGAGGGCATTTAAAAGTTTATTGGATAAGCATATGGATGATAATGGCATAGTGTAGGTTAGATGGCTTTTGTTTTTTGACTTCCCATGTCGGTGCAACATCGTGGGCCGAAGGGCCTGTACTGCGCTGTATCGTTCTATGTTCTATACTGTGTCCAATCCGCTGATTAGATTTAACTCTATGTAAATGAGGGTGTTACATGGGCCCGCTGCAGGGCACAAACTTTGATTTCACCGCCAGGGAGGGACTGGAGCCTGGCGTCGGAATCAGTGCCGGGCACAAACCTCGATTTGGGCATTACGCCCGATTCTCCGCCCGATCGCACTTCCGGTGCCGTGAAGCGGAGAATCCGCATTATTTGTTTCCACGGAGCAGAACGGAAATATCTCGGTGTTGAGATCTTCATCTAAATTTGAGAAGAGATTAGTTTATTTTGTTGATGTCACCCACACCCCACACACGCAGTTACACACACACACACAGTTACACACACACACAGTTACACACATATACAGTTACACACACACACACACACAGTTACACACACAGTTACACACACACAGTTACACACACACCCACACACACACAGTTGCACACACACACATACACCAACACACACACACACAGTTACACACGCACACACAGTTACACACACAGTTACACACACACACACAGTTATACACACACACAGTTACATACACACAGTTTCACACCCACACCCACACAGGTACACACACACACAGTTACACACATACACACACACAGTTACACACACAGTTACACACACACACAGTTTCACACACACACACAGTTACACACACACAGTTACACACACACACAGTTACACACACACAGTTACACACACGCACACAGAGTCTCTCCCGATCCCCAGTGAGTCTCCCCCCGATCCCCAGTGAGCCTCTCCCCCCCGATCCCCAGTGAGTCTCTCAACCGATCCCCAGTGAGTCTCTCTCCCCAATCCCCAGTGAGTCTCCCCCGATCCCCAGTGAGTCTCCCCCCCGATTCCCAGTGAGTCTTTCCCCCCGATCCCCAGTGAGTCTTTCCCCAATCCCCAGTGAGCCTATCCCCCTGCTCCCCAGTGAATTTCTCCCCCGATCCCCAGTGAGTCTCCCCGATCCCTAATGAGTCTCCCTCGATCCCCAGTGAGTCTCCCCCAATCCCCAGTGAGTCTCTCCCCCGATACCCATTGAGTCTCCCCGATCCCCAGTGAGTCTCTCCCCCGATCCCCAGTGAGTATCTCCCCCCAATGCCCAGTGAGTCTCCCCTCCGATCCCCAGTGAGTCTCCCCGATCCCCATTGAGTCTCCCCCCGATCCCCAGTGGATCTCCCTTGATCCCCAGTGAGTCTCTCCCCCCAATCCCCAGTGAGTCTCTCTCCGATCCCCAGTGAGTATCCCCCCGATCCCCAGTGAGTCTCCCCCGATCCCCAGTGAGTCTCTCCCCCGATCCCCAGTGAGTCTCTCCCCGATCCCCAGTGAGTCTCTCCCCCGATCCCCAGTGAGTCTCTCCCCCCGATCCCCAGTGAGTCTCTCCCCAATCCCCAGTGAGCCTCTCCCCCCGATCCCCAGTGAGTCTCCCCCCGATCCCCAGTGAGTCCCTCCCCCCGATCCCCAGTGAGTCTCTCCCCCCGATCCCCAGTGAGTCTCTCCCCAATCCCCAGTGAGTCTCTCCCCCGATCCCCAGTGAGTCTCTCCCCCGATCCCCAGTGAGTCTCTCCCCCGATCCCCAGTGAGTCTCTCCCCAATCCCCAGTGAGCCTCTCCCCCCGATCCCCAGTGAGTCTCCCCAATCCCCAGTGAGTCTCTCCCCAATCCCCAGTGAGTCTCTCCCCAATCCCCAGTGAGTCTCTCCCCCCGATCCCCAGTGAGTCTCCCCCCGATCCCCAGTGAATCTCCCCCTGATCCCCAGTGAATCTCCCCCTGATCCCCAGTGAGTCTCCCCCCGATCCCCTGTGAGTCTCCCCCCGATCCCCAGTGAGTCTCCCCCCGATCCCCAGTGAGTCTCTCTCCGATCCCCAGTGAGTATCCCCCCGATCCCCAGTGAGTCTCTCCCGATCCCCAGTGAGTCTCTCCCCCGATCCCCAGTGAGTCTCCCCCCGATCCCCAATGAATCTCCCCCTGATCCCGAGTGAATCTCCCCCTGATCCCCAGTGAGTCTCCCCCCGATCCCCTGTGAGTCTCCCCCGATCCCCAGTGAGCCCCCCGCGATCCCCAGTGAGTCTCCCCCGAACCCCAGTGAGTCTCCCCCGATCCCTAGTGAGTCTCTACCCCGATCTCCAGTGAGTCTCTCCCCGATCCCCAGTGAGCCTCTCCCCCCGATCCCCAGTGAGTCTCCCCCCGATCCCCAGTGAGTCTCCCCCCGAACCCCAGTGAGTCTCCCCCCGAACCCCAGAGAGTCTCCCCCCGAACCCCAGAGAGTCTCCCCCCGATCCCCAGTGAGTCTCCCCCCCGATCCCCAGTGAGTCTCTCCCCAATCCCCAGTGAGCCTCTCCCCCCTATCCCCAGTGAGTCTCCCCCCGATCCCCTGTGAGTCTCCCCCCGATCCCCAGTGAGCCCCCCCCGATCCCCAGTGAGTCTCCCCCGATCCCCAGTGAGTCTCCCCCGATCCCCAGTGAGTCTCCCCCCGAACCCCAGTGAGTCTCCCCCCTAACCCCAGAGAGTCTCCCCCCCGATCCCCAGTGAGCCTCTCCCCCGATCCCCAGTGAGTCTCTCCCCAATCCCCAGTGAATCTCCCCCTGATCCCCAGTGAATCTCCCCCTGATCCCCAGTGAGTCTCCCCCCGATCCCCTGTGAGTCTCCCCCCGATCCCCAATGAGCTCCCGCCGATCCCCAGTTAGTCTCCCCCGATCCCCAGTGAGTCTCTCCCTCGATCCCCAGTGAGTCTCTCCCACGATCCCCAGTGAGTCTCTCCCCAATCCCCAGTGAGTCTCTCCCCCGATACCCAGTGAGTCTCCCCGATCCTCAGTGAGTCTCCCCCCGATCCCCAGTGAGCCTCTCCACCCCGATCCCCAGTGAGCCTCTCCCCCCCGATCCCCAGTGAGTCTCTCCCCCATCCCCAGTGAGTCTCTCTCCCCGATCCCCAGTGAGTCTCCCCGATCCCCAGTGAGTCTCCCCCCGATTCCCAGTGAGTCTTTCCCCCCGATTCCCAGTGAGTCTTTCCCCCGATCCCCAGTGAGTCTTTCCCCAATCCCCAGTGAGCCTATTACCCTGCTCCCCAGTGAGTTTCTTCCCCGATCCCCTGTGAGTCTCCCCCCGATCCCTAATGAGTCTCCCCGATCCCCAGTGAGTTTCTGACCCGATCCCCAGTGAGTCTCCCCCCGATCCCCAGTGAGTCTCTCCCCTATCCCCAGTCTCTCTCCCGATCCCCAGTGAGTCTCCCCCCGATCCCCAGTGAGTCGCTCCCCGATCCCCAGTGAGTCTCCCCCGATCACCAGTGAGTCTCCCCCCGAACCCCAGTGAGTCTCCCCCCGAACCCCAGAGAGTCTCCCCCCGATCCCCAGTGAGTCTCTCCCCCGATCCCCAGTGAGTCTCTCCCCGATCCCCAGTGAGTCTCTCCCCCGATCCCCAGTGAGTCTCTCCCTGATCCCCAGTGAGTCTCTCCCCCGATCCCCAGTGAATCTCAAATTTTCTGTTTTTTCTCCCAGTCTCTGTGACCCTGGATGTAGAAACAGCGAATCCCCGGCTCGAGGTGCCTGAGGATCTGAAGAGTTTGAGACGGACCCTGACCCAGAGGAGTCTCCCTGACACCAGGAAGAGGTTTACAGACTGGCCCTGTGTGCTGGGCTCAGAGGGATTCACATCGGGGAGACATTACTGGGAGGTGGAGGTGACGGGGAATCGGGGCTGGATTCTGGGAGTAGCCGCAGAGTCTGTGGAGAGGAAGGACCCGGTCAGTCTGATCCCAGAGACTGGATTCTGGACCATTGGGCGGGTTGTTGATCAGTTTTATATAAATTCCTCTCCTGGATCCCGTCTCCGTGTCGGTCAGATCCCCGGGAAGGTGGGAGTTTATCTCAGTTATGAGTCTGGGACAGTTTCATTTTACAACGTGGACACCAAGTCCCATCTCCACACCTTCACCGGGAATAAATTCACTGAGAAACTTTATCCTTTCTTCTCGACTCGGGATGGAAACCAGTTTCTGAGAATCTGCTTCGGTTCTGATCCGGATCGGGAAAGGGGCGGGGCCTCGGGGTGGTGACATCATCCCTGACATCACAATGACTTGAGGGTCAGGGGCAGAGGTCAGGGGTTGGGGGTCAGAAACTGCCGTCGACAACAGTTTGTCACTAAATGTGTTGGTTAATTTGCAAATTGTAAAATCCCAATCAGACTGTAAATAAAAACAACCCAAATAAAAACGTCAGAGGATTAAAATAAAAAGGAAATTAAATATCTTGAACTTTCCCTTGCAGTTCATTGTAGTGCCGATTTCAGCCACACGATGGTGATGTTGAGCTGTACAAAGATCAGTAACGTTTACAGCACAGTATCGCCACCTGCTGCTGGATACCTGGTACTGGCAGGAATACCAACAACTCAAAATGCTTAATCGCTGATCAGACAATTCAGGCAGGACCTTTCTTCACAACTGAAAGAGAATTGGTTCAGAAGCAGAGGAGAAATAAACATCAGCCTGAATTTCCCACTTCCAGAGCAACACCACCTCCCCCTGGCTGAGAATGGTATTACAGCAATAAAATTAGATTTTTAAAAACCAGTGCAGCAATTCCTGGTGAGACTGGAACAACATGTTTCCCTGTTCAATTAACCAGCAGATCAAATTAATAATAAAAACAGAAAGTTCTGGAAAAATGTTCAGCAGGTCCGGTCTGTGGAGGGAGAAACAGAGTTGACATTACTTGTCAGCAAAACAGTAAACCTGAAACCACAGACTGTCTGTGGATTTATTTTTAACCCAGTCATTTCTCAGAATCTTTGTTATTCAGGCCCCCAAATTTATTTCACTGTTCAATTAGTTCACAAAACTTCATTTCAGTCACTAATATCTGATGATACCTCTCCAGGGTTCCTCTGTTTTGATCTTTATTCAGGTAAATGATTAAAAACATTTTAAACATAAAAATCCTGTTTTGCATGGAGCAGCACTGCCACCCGCTGGCAGAGATCGGGACTCCACAGATTTATTGGTCCTGCATTACTGACTATGGCCACATGGTGGTGGTAGAACACAGCTGTTTCTTTTTGGGGAGACGATTCTGTTGACTGTTCACCAAACTTAACAATAACTAGCGAAGGGAGCTTTGTGTCAGTAAATGGGTCCATTAGTCTGTGTAGATATTAGGGATGGACAACAAATGCTGGCTTTGCCATTGACACCCGCCTGTTCTGAGCTGCCACCATGTTCTGAGATTGGGTTCTTTGGCTCGGACTCTGGGTCTCGGACGTGGTTCTCAGACAGACTGGAGACAGACTTTAGTATCCGCTTCAACACTTGTTTATTAGGATTACTTCTGAACCGGTTACAGAATAGGCACGTAGCTCTTAGGCATGATTCCAAACTCTCCCTTGTGATCCAACTCATGACTGGCTAGTGTCATTGTTACATCATCATCAACGTCACACAATAGCATATCACACCTGTTAAACTTTTAAAGAACACGTGAATGTTTTATACATGTTAACCCTTTATACAACATGCGACACGGTAGCACAGTGGTTAGCACTGTTGCTTCACCACACCAGGGTCCCAACCTGCGTCACTGTCTGTGCAGTAGTCTGTGTAAACTAGAAAGAGTGCAGAAAAGATTTACTAGGATGTTGCCGGGACTTGATGGTTTGAGTTATAAGGAGAGGCTGGATAGACTGGGACTTTTTTCCCTGGAGCGTAGGAGGCTTAGGGGTGATCTTTTCGAGGTCTATAAAATAATGAGGGGCATAGATAAGGTAGATAGTCAACATCTTTTCCCAAAGGTAGGGGAGTCTAAAACTAGAGGGCATAGGTTTAAGGTGAGAGGGGAGAGATTCAGAAGGGCCCAGAGGGGCAATTTCTTCACTCAGAGGGTAGTGAGTGTCTGGAATGGGCTGCCAGAGGTGGTAGTAGTAGAGGCGGGTACAATTGTGTCTTTCAAAAAGCATTTAGATGGTTACATGGGTAAGATGGGTATAGAGGGTTATGGGCCAAGTGCGGGCAACTGGGACTAGCTTAATGGTAAAAACTGGGCGGCATGGACTGGTTGGGCCGAAGGGCCTGTTTCCATGCTGTAAACTTCTATGATTCTATGATTCTAGGTGCTCCGGTTTCCTCCCACAAGTCCCGAATTCTCCCTCTGTGTACCTGAACAGGTGCTGGAATGTGGCAACTAGGAGATTTTCACAGTAGCTTCATTACAGTGTTAATGTAAATCTACTTGTGACACTAATAAAGATTATTATAATATCAAGAAACGGCTGAAGGCACTGGATACTGCAAAGGCTCTGGGCCCTGACAATATTCCGGCAATAGTACTGAAGACTTGTGCTCCAGAACTGGCCGCACCCCTAGCCAAGCTGTTCCAGAACAGATACAACACTGGCATCTACCCGGCAATGTGGAAAATTGTCCTGGACACAAGAAACAGGACAAATCTAACCTATCAGTCTCCTCTCCATCATCAGTAAAGTGATGGAAGGAGTCATCAACAGTGCTATCAAGCAGCACTTACTCAGCAATAACCTGCTCACGGACGCTCAGTTTGGGTTCCGCCAGGGTCACTCAGCTCCTGACCTCATTACAGCCTTGGTTCAAACATGGACAAAGGAGCTGAATGCCAGAGGTGAGGTGGGAGTGACTGCCCTTGACATCAAGGCAGCTTTTGACCGAGTGGGAACAAGGAGCCCCAACTAAACTGGAGTCAATGGGAATCAGAGGGAAAACTCGCCGCTGGTTGGAGTCATACCCGGCACAAAGGAAGGTGCTTTTAGTGCTTGGAAGTCAATCATCTCAGCTCCAGAACATCACTGCAGGAGTTCCTCAGGGTCGTGTCCTGGGCCCAACTATTTTCAGCTGCTTCATCAATGACCTGCCTTCCATCAAAGGGTCAGAAGTGGGGATGTTCGCGGATGACTGCACAACAAGGGGCTGGTTTAGCACACTGGACTAAATCGCTAGCTTTGCAAGCAGGCCAGCAGCACGGTTCAATTCCCGTACCAGCCTCCCCAAACAGGCGCCGGAATGTGGCGACTAGGGGCTTTTCACAGTGACTTCATTTGAAGCCTACTTGTGACAATAAGGGATTTTCATTTCATTTCAATGTTCAGACCATTCGCGACTCCTCTGATAATGAAGCAGTCCGTGTCCAAATGCAGCAAGACCTGGACAATATCCAGGCTGAGCTGACAAGTGGCAGTGTCAGGCAATGACCATCTCCTACAAGAGAGGATCTAACCATTGCCCCTTGACATTCAATGGCATTACCATCGCTGAATCCCCACAATCAACATCCTGGGGGTTCCCATTTAACAGAAGCTGAACTGGACTAGCCACATTCATACTGTGGCTGCCAGGGCAGGTCAAAGGTTAGGAATCCTCCGGCGAGTAACAAAACCGTTGACCCCCCAAAGCCTGTCCAGCATCTACAAAACACAAGTCAGGAGTGTAATGGAATACTCTGGATGAGTGCAGCTCCAACAACACTCAAGGAGCTCGACACCATCCAGGACAAAGTAGCCCCGCTTGTTTGCTCCTCCTTCCACAAACGTTCAAACCCTCCACCACCGATGTACAGCGGCAGCCGTGTGTACCATCTACAAGATTCACTGCAGTAACTCACCAAGGTTCCTTAGACAACAGCTTCCAAACACATGACCACTACCATCTAGAAGGACAAGAGCAGCAGATATTTGGGAACCCACCACCTGGACGTTCCTCTCCAAGCCACACACAACCCTGACTTGGAAATATATCGCTGATCCTTCGCTGTTGCTGGGACAAAATCCTACAGCTCCCTCCCTAACAGCATGGTGGGTGTACCTACCGCTAAAGGACTGCAGCAGATCAAGAAGGTAACTCACCACCACCTTGTCAAGGGGCAACTAGAGATGGGCAACATATGCTGGCAGAACCAGCATCACCCACATCCCGTAAACAAATTTTTAAAAATCTTTAAGTTTACGCTAAAATTGTCTTTGTGGGTTAAGGGTTGAGACTTCAGTTTTGTTTCATGTTGAAAGATACAAGTCTGTAGGTTTAGTCTCACTTTAAACATTGCCTGCATTGCAATGAGGGTTTTACTACTCTAAAAGCAAACACAGGATATAAACAAAACTAAGCTATTGCTTAGAACCCAGAGGGTCACACTGAAAAGCAGAAGTACTTGAGTTTCAGTTTGGAAACAGGCAACCCAGAGTAAGAAGCATTTCCCAGAAACTGCTCGAACAGACAGGACAATGCAGAGGGACAGAGAGCCAGTCGCAAACTAAAGAACAGGAAGTTCCAGAATGGGACACAGGAAAGTCTCTGACGTGTGAAGTCCACAAAAGTTAAATTAATGAGTGGAGAAAGGTAGACCTGGAAATGTGGACCTGGAGGTGCAGACCTGGAGATGTTGGCTCGCGAGAAGCCAGGTATCCGGGATAATCAAATGTTTGGTGACACCTTAATCCAGCCTGTGAGGCAGTGGTGGTCCATTGGAGTAGCTGGGCCTGAGAGATGGTGTGGAAGCTTGAATGTACGTGGTGATCCAGGGTAGAGGAATTCCAAATGGAGAGGTTGAAGTCCTGGAGGTGGCTTCTTGGTGAAGCTGTCCGAGCGAGAGTAAGTGGGGGATGATTCCAATATGTTTTCTTTGGAAGGGGAGTTTGGAAATTCTCGTGTGAAAGTCAGAGTTTCAGTCAGTCCAGTTGGCTCACAGTGACAAGAATCTGGGAGAATTGGGAAACCCATAGAAGTTGTCACTTGGATTCAGAGTGTGGTGTGTCTGACCACATTTCACCTGGTGCTTTACATGGACTGTGTACTTACTGAGAACATTAGAGTAAAAGTCTGTAACTTGTGTTATCCTTACAAATCTGTAAAATCTGTAAAGATACAGCTGGGATGAAGGAATTGTGAATAATAGGGGCAGCACGGTGGCATAGTATTTAGCACTGCTGCTTCGCCTCTGGGTGCTCTGGTTGCCTCACACAGTCCGAAGATGAGCAGGTTCGGTGGGATTGTGGGTTTTGGGTGGGGGAGTGGGACTCGGTTGGGTGTTCTTTCAGAGGATCAGTGCAGACTCGAAGGGCCGAATGGCCTCCTCCTGCACTGCAGGGATTCTATGGATAGTTAATATTTTCTTGTTTAATAATTGTTTTGTTCAAAGTTCATCGTCCTGTGACTCTGTTCAACCACGTCTCTAAACTTAACCAGGGGACACAAAATACTTTCCATCCGCAAAATATCCTTTATTCATTACATATCTGAAAGAACATTTCAAACATTTCAAAGTGGCCGTCACACAAAGTGCAATAATATTCAGCTTCTCTACATACATCATGTTGCTCTCTGAGGAGCTTCAATACTATTGTGACCCATAGAATTGTTCTATTTCTCTAGTTGCTGCAAAGGGAAAAGAATTTGAGGTTCCTCGCTCTCAGTTCATCACAAACACAGAGCAGGGTTTATTTGGCGATGTTGCTCTTACAGAACAAGATGGTGAACTGAAAACCCACGTAAACACTCTGCTGACGTCACTACAGATCACGTGACGTTCCACCAGCAGCTGGATTACTGAATACAGAACATAACTATTGATAATGAATCATCTCCAATTGTAGAATTATTGTTGTGGTGGGGGAGGAGGGAAAGGTGCGGGAGGCTTCTCAGCCAGCTGAGCTTTTCCCTATCTGCTCACCTCTTCCAATGTCCCTCCAAACAGTCAGCCCCCAGAGGGCACGGCCATCGGTAACTGTCTCCCAGTTGTCAGAGTCAATGCCCATCATCTTCATATCTCACTGGCGGTGTCCTTGTAGCGGGGATATGGACTTCCAGCAGTGACCCAGTGCCCAGCTCACTGTACAGAAGATCTTTGGGTAAATGGCCGTCATCCACCTGGTGAATGTGACTGAGCAGCAAAGACGTCACTGACTGAGTAATGAGTGTCTGTTCATAGAGCTCATCGAATTTCACACATTTTAATCAATGCCTTGTCAAAAAATATGTGTTGCTCTGTTTGCTAATTGTTTTCTCTTTGTCTGTATGTATTTAAATAGTAATTTATTAATGCAGAACTTGAGTATTTGTGAAAAGAGAGACATGCTGTCAAAGCTTTTCATTTCGCACTTATCAGGTCAGACACAAGAATGCCAAGAATACGCGCATTTTTGAAATGAAATAAAACCTTTGGGGAAACTGTTACCTGGTATATTCTCCATGACAACGTCTCAATCAATCAATGTCCCCCTGCCAACCAATCAGCACTCTTTTTCTCATGTGGTATTATTTGTCGTTCCCTTTGAAATTTGGAATTTTTGCCTCTGTCCTGATGAGTCAAGATGAAAAGCTTTGACAGCCTGTCTCTTTTTCAGCAATACTCATGTTTGTGTTTCTTGCATTCATGGCCTGGGAATGTCAAATAAAAATTGGCACTTGGAGTTCCTGACACAATGGAAATGTGGGGCGTCATTCTCCGACCCCCCGCCGGGTCGGAGAATCGCCGGGGGCTGCCGTGAATCCCGCCCCCGCCATTTGCCGAAGTCTCCGGCACCGGAGATTCGGCGGGGGCGGGAATCATGCCACGCCGGTTGGCGGGCCCCCCCGCTCGATTCTCCGGCCCGGATGGGCCGAAGTCCCGCCGATAAATTGCCTGTCCTGCCAGCGTGAATTAAAGCACCTATTTACCGGCAGGACAAGGCTGCGTGGGCGGGCTCGGGGGTCCTGGGGGGGGCGCGGGGCGATCTGACCCCGGGGGGTGCCCCCACGGTGGCCTGGCCCGCGATCGGGGCCCACTGATCCGCAGGCAGACCTGTGCCGTGGGGGCACTCTTTCCCTTCCGCCTCCGCCACGGTCTCCACCATGGTGGAGGCGGAAGAGACTCCCTCCACTGCGCATGCGCGGGAAACTTTCAGCGGCCGCTGACGCTCCCGCGCATGCGTCGCCCCGACATGTCATTTCCGCGCCAGCTGGCAGGGCAACAAAGGCCGTTTCCGCCAGCTGGCGGGGCGGAAATTCCTCCGGCATCGGCCTAGCCCCTCAATGTTGAGGCTCGGCCCCCAAAGATGCGGAGCATTCCGCACCTTTGGGGCGGTGCGATGCCCGTCTGATTGGCGCCGTTTTGGGCGCCAGTCGGCGGACAATGCGCCGTTTCGGGAGAATTTCGCCCGTGACCAGAGTGAGTTTATTCATTTCAATTTAGGATTTGGAAATAATTTTGAATGACATTCAAGTGAAAGATTTGGAGTGAATTTATTCCAACCAAAGTTTTCCTGTGTAAAGGTGAAAAGCTGTGTCTTTGGCCAATCCAAACACTTCAAATTATTTTTTCCGGGTTTATTCTAAAATCATCCCAGGTCAGTGACAGTAACAAGACAGAGCAGCGAGTTAAAGTTTGGGAATGGAATGGAAGTGCAGGCGAGATAAATGATGTCAAAGTGAAACATCCCCTTTTAATCATTCAGTGATGCCGGGTCAGACTCTGTCCTGGGAACAACACCAAGCAAAGCTTCTTCTGTGGAGGATTCACTGTCACTCTCCCCCAAAGTGTGATATTCCAGAAAGACAATGGTGAAGGATAGAACTGGAGCCAATCTTTACACACTTTTAAATCATTTATTTACAGAACTAGACAATACAAGCATGTACCTCCTGACCCAACAAGGACAGTTTCAGTCTATCTATTTTTTTCTTTTGTAGAAATCCTAAACAAGAAGTTCCCCATCTGAAAGGGGCAGGAATAACCCATTGTGACAAAAATCCACAACATTTAAAAGAAACTTTAAAACTCAAATTACAATGACTTTCCCAGGGTTGATGATGAACACCAGGCACCATCCCATTCAACCACCCCCCCCCCCACCATCACCCCCACCGCTGCCCCCCTCCCACCCCGTACCCACTGGCCGTGCGTGCCACCAAGCGTACCAGTGGAATCAACTGCCCACTGGCCTGGGCCTGTTAATGGTCACCTTTACCAGGCCCAGGAGCAGGAGGACAAGGGGGTCCTCTGCCCGATCTCCTCAGCACCGGGTGGTCAATGATCAGTAAGGTGGGACTGAACTGTAACCAGAAATTGAGGATCAGCCCCTTCAGATAATGGAAGAGGAGCTGGAATCTCACACACTCTGTATAAATATTAAACACAGACGTCCCAACCCCACCCCCCACCCAGTGACCCAACGTGTGGGACCTTCCCCTCCCCCACGCAGTGACCTAGTGTGTGGGGCCTTCCCCTCCCTCACCCAGTGACCCAGTGTGTGGGGCCTTCCCCTCTCCCACCCAGTGACCCAGTGTGTGGGGCCTTTCCCTCCCCCACCCAGTGACCCAGTGTGTGGGGCCTTCCTCTCCCCCACCCAGTGAGTGGGACCTTCCCCTCCCCCACCCAGTGACCCAGTGTGTGGGGCCTTCCCCACCACCACCCAGTGACCCAGTGTGTGGGACCTCCCCCTCCCCCACCCAGTGACCCAGTGTGTGGGACCTTCCCCTCCCCCACCCAGTGACCCGGTGTGTTGGGCCTTCCCCTCCCCCACCCAGTGACCCAGTGTGTGAGCCTTCTCCCGCACGGTGGTACAGTAGTTAGCACTGCTGCCTCACAGCGCCAGGGACTCGGGTTCAATTTTGGCTTTGCGTGACTGTGCGGAGTTTGCACACTTTCCCCGTGTCTGCGTGGGTTTCCTCCGGGTGCTCCGGTTGCCTCCCACAGTCCAGTGATGTGCAGGTTAGGTGGATTGGCCATGATCAATTTCTCAAAGGTTATGGGGGTAGGGTGGGACATTGGGCCTAGGTAGGGAGCTCTTTCACAGGGTCAGTGTGGACTCGATGGGCCAAATGGACTCCTTCCGCACTGTAAGGATTTTATGATGTCCCCATTACTGCCCAGTGACCCAGTGTGTGGGGCTTCATCCGCACGGTGGCACAGAGGTTAGCACTGCAGGACCTTTCCCCCGACCCCCCCCCCCCCACCACCCAGTGACCCAGTGTGTGGGGCCTTCCCCTCCCCCACCCAGTGACCCAGTGTGTGGGGCCTCCCCCTCCCCCACCCAGTGACCCAGTGTGTGGGGCCTTCCCCTCTCCCACCCAGTGACCCAGTGTGTGGGGCCTCCCCCTCCCCCACCCAGTGACCCAGTGTGAGGGGCCTTCCCCTCCCCCACCCAGTGACCCAGTGTGTGGGGCCTCCCTCCCCCCACCCAGTGACACAGTGTGTGGGGCCTTCCCTCCCCCACCCAGTGAGCCAGTGTGTGGGGCCTCCCCCTCCCAGTGACCCAGTGTGTGGGGCCATCCCCTCCCCCACCCAGTGACACAGTGTGTGGGGCCTTCCCCTCCCCCACCCAGTGACACAGTGTGTGGGGCCTTCCCCTCTCCCACCCAGTGACCCAGTGTGTGGGGCCTTCCCCTCCCCCACCCTGTGACCTAGTGTGTGGGGCCTTCCCTCCCCCACCCAGTGAGCCAGTGTGTGGAGCCTTCCCCTCCCCCGCCCTGTGACCCAGTGTGTGGGGCCTTCCCCTCCCAGTGACCCAGTGTGTGGGGCCTTCCCCTCCCAGTGACCCAGTGTGTGGGGCCTTCCCTCCCCCACCAAGTGACCCAGTGTGTGGGGCCTTCCCTCCCCCACCCAGTGGCCCAGTGTGTGGGGCGTCCCCCTCCCAGTGACCCAGTGTGTGGGGCCTTCCCTCCCCCACCAAGTGACCCAGTGTGTGGGGCCTTCCCTCCCCCACCCAGTGTGTGGGGTGTCCCCCTCCCCCACCCAGTGGCCCAGTGTGTGGGGTGTCCCCCTCTCCCACACAGTGATCCAGTGTGTGGGACATTCCCCTCCCCACCCAGTGACCCAGTGTGTGGGACCTCCCCCTCCCATTGACCCAGTGTGTGGGGCCACCCCCTCCCATTGACCCAGTGTGTGGGGCCTCCCCCTCCCCACCCAGTGTGTGGGACCTTCCCCTCCCATTGACCCAGTGTGTGGGACCTTCCCCTCCACCACCCAGTGACCCAGTGTGTGGGACCTTCCCCTCCACCACCCAGTGACCCAGTGTGTGGGGCCTCCCCACCCAGTGTGTGGGACCTTCCCCTCCCCCACCCAGTGACCCAGTGTGTGGGGCCTCCCCCTCCCCACCCAGTGTGTGGGACCTTCCCCCTCCCCACCCAGTGACCCAGTGTGTGGGGCCTCCCCCTCCCCACCCAGTGTGTGGGACCTTCCCCTCCCCCACCCAGTGACCCAGTGTGTGGGGCCTCCCCCTCCCCACCCAGTGTGTGGGACCTTCCCCTCCCCCACCCGCTGACCCAGTGTGTGGGGCCTTCCCCTCCCCCACCCTGTGACCCAGTGTGTGGTGCCTCCCCCTCCCCCACCCAGTGACCCAGTGTGTGGGGCCTCCCCCTCCCCCACCTACAGGAAACAGTCTTTATTTGGATGAAGGGATAGAACCCTCATCCTCCTGGATTGTTACTGTCCGCGGACAGATTTTCAGAGGTTCTGGGTTTTTGCCCCCAGCAGTGAGTTCTGGATTGAAATAAGGATAGAGTTTCTCAGTGAATGTCCCAGTGAAAGTGTAGATATGGGACTTGTTATCTGAGTTATAAAAGGAAACCTTCCCTCCCTCATAATCCAGACAGACTCGAATCTTTCTCGGCTTCACTCTCAGATCTAAGAGTTTTGATGGTTTCTCACAAGCCGAGTATTTATTCCCCTGTCTCAGAATCAATGTCCAGAATCCGTTATCTGGATTCAGGGTGAATTCCCCCTTCCTGTTTACGGATTCCTTGGCCACACCCACAGTCCACTCAGTCTGGTTTCCCACCTCCACCTCCCAGGAATGTTTTCCTGATGTGAATCCCTCTGATCCCAGGACAACAGCATAGTGAACAAATCTCTCCGGATTGTCGGGAAGCTGCTCCCATTTCTCAGTGTCTCTCACGGTGCTCAGGTCCTCAGACAGGAGAAGGACAGGATGGGCTGTATTCGGGTCGAAGGTGACTGGAGCTGGGGACAGATGGACACGGATAAAATGTTCGTCCCTCTCACTGTAACTTTCACAGCCGGTCAGTGATTGGCAAAATCAGCCAGGAACCAGAATTAGGAATTCATCCCCCGGGGAAGAGTTTAAACAGAGCACAGGGGGAACCGGAAGTCACGGGAAACGGGGGAAGGTTTTACCCGGAGACCACACCCTGCAGTGAGGCTGAGGAAACCCCGTGACAGAGAGAGTGAGAGTGACAGACAGAAAAGGAGAGATGGAGAGAGTGGGGTAAAGCGAAAGAAAATGTGAGGGACAGCAAGGTAAGAGAGAGCGAGCGGGAGCAAAGGAGAGAGAGAGGGAAACAAGACACAGCGGGAGAGTGAGGTACAGAGGGAGAGCGAGAGAGAGTGAGGGCAAGGGGGAAAGCTAGGAGAGCGAGGGTAGAGAGTGAGGGACCGAACGAGAGAAAGATCGAGGGAGAGTGAGGAAGAGCAAAAATGAGGAAGAGAGCGAAAGGAGAGCATGAGGGAGAGTGGGATCGAGGGAGAGAGCAAGAGTGAGAGAGAGGGTGAGGAAGAGAGCGAGATAAAGGGAGCAAACACATGGGAGACTGGGGGAGAGTGCAAAAGAGAGGGAAAGAACGAGGGAGAGAGTGAGATCGAGGGTGAGAGTGAGATCAAGGAAAAGAGCAAGAGCGAGGAAGAAAGCAAGAGGGAGAGAGCGAGAGTGAGGACAGAGCATGAAGGAGCGAGGGAGAGCCACAGGGAGGGAGTGCTAGGGGAGAGGGATTGAGAGTGAAGGGGAACGAGAGCGAGTTGGAGGAATGGTGATCAAGGGAGAGCGAGAATGAGGGGAGAGTGAGAGGGAATGTGCCAAACTGAGGGAACGAGCGAGGGCGAAGGAGAGCCAAGGGGTGGGAGTGCAAGGGAGCGGGAGTGTGAGAAGGGGGAGAGCGAGAATGAAGGAGAATGAGAACGAGGGAGAGCTAGCAGCAGGGAAAGCAAGGTGCCTGGAGAACGAGGGAGCGGGAGAACGAAGGGGAGGGAGAGTGAGAGGGTGGAAGAATGAGGGGTCGGAAGAACGGGGTGAGGGGCAGGGAGGGTGTGTGAGAGCGAGAGGTAGGGAGAGTGAGCAGGAAGGCGGGTGCGGAGGAGGGAGGGTGAGGGAGAGAGAAGGGAGGAGAGCGCGGGGGGAGTGATAGCGAGGGGGACAGAGAGAGTGAGGGGTGAGAGTGAGGAGGAAGGGGGAAACCATTACAGACTCAAAATGGAAATCTCGACCTGAAAGCCTCGATTGAAGAAAGCTGTGCTAGAAACAGCCATCTGTAACAAAGTCTCTTTCGTTTTACTTTCAGCATTATTTTTACACCCATCTTCCCCCCTCTGTGTTTGTCTGTCTTGTGTGAGAGAGTGTGTCAGTGAGAGAGTGTGTGTGTGAGAGAGTGTGTGTGTGAGAGAGTGTGTGTGTGAGAGAGTGTGTGTGTGAGAGAGTGTGTGTGTGAGAGAGTGTGTGTGTGAGAGAGTGTGTGTGTGAGAGAGTGTGTGTGTGAGAGAGTGTGTGTGTGAGAGAGTGTGTGTGTGAGAGAGTGTGTGTGTGAGAGAGTGTGTGTGTGAGAGAGTGTGTGTGTGAGAGAGTGTGTGTGTGAGAGAGTGTGTGTGTGAGAGAGTGTGTGTGTGTGTGAGAGAGTGTGTGTGTGTGAGAGAGAGTGTGTGTGTGTGAGAGAGAGTGTGTGTGTGTGTGAGAGAGTGTGTGTGTGTGTGAGAGAGTGTGTGTGTGTGTGAGAGAGTGTGTGTGTGTGTGAGAGAGTGTGTGTGTGTGTGAGAGAGTGTGTGTGTGTGTGTGAGAGAGTGTGTGTGTGTGAGAGTGTGTGTGTGAGTAGGGGGGATGGGTTAGGAATTAGTCAACCTTTTGTATTTGCTGCATATTTAACTATAGTTAGTGTCAATAATAAAATTAATTGTTTTTAAATTTACAAACCTGGTGAGTGTAATTATTGGGTGGTGAAGGGCCAAAGACTTTGGGTGTTTTTCTCTGAATTATTTATTAATTTAAATTGTGTTGTTATTCTGGGTCAAGTGGGGCTGAATTGACGGCGCACTCGCCCAGGGGGTCGTAACAATAGCTGATCTGACAATTCTGTATTTTAACAGAAAACTGGCTGAAGTAAAATCTAATCTGTTACAAATACAATTCTGTATTTAATATAAAGAGACCGGTCCCTTCTACTAATAACCGAGAGAGCTGTTTAATAGCTGGAGTCAGGAAGCTCACACCCACCTGTATTAATCACCGTCAGCATCTTTTTCCACACTCTGTACTGCAGTGAGCCAATGTACTTCCCCACATTTATTAACGGGTAAACCTCCTGTGGCTCTGGGAGAGTTCGCTTCAGTCTGAAACAGGAGATAAAGGTCAGTGTTGGATCATTCCAGGCTGGGCGAGAAATAGGTTAGAAATTAAAATCAAATCAGGGGATGAATTTTACCTTTCCTGTAAATCCGGAAATTTCTGTGGAACAAGAACAATTATTACTGTTTGTGTCTGGAGAATATTTTATCACAAAAAGTAAAGTTACAGACTGGATTCCACAGGAAAGTACATTTTAAATAGAGAAAGTTATTGGCCTGCCTCTTGCCCTCCTCACTGGACTGTGGGTTACTCCACAATATTACAAATGACTCGATCTTACTGCACAACACAACTCACAGAGTTACAATCCAATTATAAAATCCTCATCAATGTCCAATTACTGGAATTAATTTATTAACACTCACTTGGTGGAACAGAACATATTGCTGAAAATATAGACACGTTCCTGATGGAAAATGACCAGATGAATGGGAATTTCATTGTCATGAAGTACAGGTTATTAAACAGACAGGGTCAATTATATATATGTTGTAAATGTTGAGCAGTCCACAGAGAGAAAAATGTCTGGTTTGTGGACAATTCTGGATTGTGGACAATTCCGGTTTGGGGACAATTCCGGTTTGTGGATAATTCCGGTTTGGGGACAATTCCGGGTTTGGGATAGCTGGGTTTGGGGGGCTGTACCTGTCCAATAGAAATCACCTAGAAACTGGGGTAAATCTGCAATGTTAGTTTAACCTTCAGTCTTGGGACTCATCAAACTTGTGTTTGAATCTTTGTCTGCAGTGATACTACAGACAGAGTGTCAGACCACTCTGTGTAAGCTGAAGCAGACAGAATGAATTCGAATGTCAGCTCCACTTGCTGTGAGTCACACTGAGCTCAATGAGCAACCAGCTGAGTGGGAACTCCATTGTCAGAAGCAGCGGCTTTCCGCTGAGGTCTTAAACCCAGCTCTCTTCTGTCTGCTCAGGTGAAGGTAAAAGATCCCAAGACTATATTCCAAGAAGAGCACAGGAGTTCTCTCAGTGTCCTGGTCAACATTTATCCCTCACCCAACACTGTTCAAATAGATACATCAGCATCTCAATACACAGCAGAGAATTCACTAAAGTAAATACTCAGGGGTTCACTGAACTTCCTGGGAAATGCTGAAAATCAAATTGATCTTAATTTAAATGTTTTCAGTGTGGAGACTCTCCCCTCTCACTCTCTGAACATTGAACTATTTAACTGCTGGGAGGAAGCTTCACCTATCTGTGTATCTGACCCTGTGGAGAGCTCTCTCCTGGACAGAATCATTCCAGTTCTAGCCGGGGAGGAGCCAAGCATTGGAAACATGGTCCTGCCTGGCTGGATCCTGGACTGTAGTTCCCAGTCTCAGACCAACAACTGGAAATGTCCACTCGGGGGAGAATGGTCTGACCATTCGGAGGGTTCCTCACTCTGGATGAAGCTGATTTTCTTCATTGTTTAATTTGATGAAACTATCCCTCTATAATATTACAGTAAACAAGCTCCAGATTTAGTCATTTCCGTGTTAAAGAGCCGTCAGTGATCCTGGGTGTGAGACAGAGGAAACCAAATGTGACAGGTGATTGGGTTGTTTTGGTCGGTGAGTTTTATATTCTAAATTTTGATGACACAACCTGCTCATTCTTCAAGACGGTGAAGGAGAGAAAAATAAATAAACAGTTACCGTTAAAAACTTGATGTTGTCCTGTTCCCTCAGCTCTTGTTCAATCTCCTGAACAGTGACTGAAAGCAATGAGATTTCCTCCGTTATCTTCTCAATCCACTCCTTCATCTCCTGACTCTTTTTCTCTTTCTCCAGATTCAGATCTTCCAACTCAATCCTCTCTTCCTCACGGAGAAACTGGTGAAGTTTTTCAAATTGGGCTTTAATCTGTTTCTCTGTCTTTACACTTTGGTCCTTTGGGAAATATCAGTGAGGTTGAAAATTAATGAGGATTTTTAAAAGGTTGTTCAGCCTGAACAGTTCTGTTCAGATCAGAATATTCCAGAAAAAAACATTCCCAATCTAGTTAGTTCCCAAACTGGATAATTTATTAAGATGAAGACATGACTTTGATACAGAAAACTATTCCCTCATGCAGTGAAATCTAGTTAATTGATTAGATATAATAGATAATCGATTCGCAGATGATAATTTATTCAGGAGAGGGAGCTCTAACTGAGGATCGAGTTACTGATTTCTCTATTTGGTTTACTGGTGATTATCTTGGATTTGAAACCCCAGGTTTTGGACTCTCTGTCCAGTAGAAACATTCTCTGTATCTACACTATCAAACCCTGAAATAATTATAAAGAACTCAGCTGACCTCACAGCTTCTCTATTCCACAGTCAGTTTAAGCTTTCCTGATAGGTTTAACCTCTTAGTTAAGACCATAAGAAATAGGAACAGGGGAATAGGCCATTCGGCCCCTCGAGTCTGCTCCGCCATTCAATAGGATCGTGGCTGATCCGACATTCTTCATGTCCACTTTCCTGCCCTTTCCCGGTATCCCTGATCAGCAATCTATCTGCCTCAGCCTTAAATATGCACAAGGACTCTGCCCCCACAGCTCTCTGTGGTAAGGCGTTCCAAAGACCCACAACCCTCAGAGAAGGAATTCCTCCTCATCTCAGTCTGAAATTGGCTCCCCTTTATTCTGAAACTGTGCTCTCTGGTCCTAGACTCTCCCATGAGGGAAACGTCCTCTCAGCATTCACCCTGTCAGCCCCTTAACAATCCAATATGTTTCAATGAGATCATCTCTCATTCTTCTGAATTCCAATGAGTAGAGTCCCAATTTGTTTCACCTTTTCTCATTAGACAATCCCTCCATACCGGGGAATCATCCTGGTGAACCTTCACTGAACCGCCTCTTGTTAGTGGGAGAGGATCTCAAATAAATCACTCAATGCCCATGGCTCCTCCCAATCCTCGCATCAAACTGTTTATTTCGCCGGCGGGGAGATGACGTCTGTTAAAGTCCCAGACCACCTCTCCGCCGAACAAAGGAAAACATCCATTCTTATACATTTTCAAAACAGCTACACAGCTCATTTCGGCTGGACCTTGTCCAATAATATTGGTTGTAGATTACATACATTAGTTATATATACAATTAAATTTGACATGACGTAAAGTGGGTTGGCCCCTTACCAGCCCCTGACTTCATGAAGAAGCCACTCATACTAACTGTTAAAGTTAACTTCCCTGTCTGCACCTGGACACCTTGGGCTGGCGAGGATACATAATGCTCTTTGTCCTGTGGAGCTGTTATCACTCGCTGGTGAAGTACTCCCATTTTTCCCATGTCTGTTTCAATCATTCTTGTCTCCCTGACTAACTCTGCTGTCTGGAATTGAATGATGTTACTTATACCAGTTTGCAACTGAACCCAGGCGAATGGTTGTTCTGGAATGTGGGTAGTTCAGCTAAAAGCCATTTTGTGTCTTTAGTATTGTTAGCTCAGCAAACCGCCATTTTGTGTCCTTTCTGATATTAGTAATTTTTAGTTTACAAAATCACATGCATTGTTTAGACACTATCTATTCCTACAAATTGCCTCTTATACACGCATCTGAGCCAATGGGTACCTTTTGTCTAAAAACCTTCTTTCTAAATCTGACTTCAACAGCCTCCATTGAAATAATACCTTTCCTTAAATAAGGGACCAAAACTGCTCCCAGTGCTCCAGATGTGTTCTCACCAATACCTTATACAGTTGCAGCAAGACTTCCCGACTCTTATCCTCCAACCCCCTTGGAATGCGGGCCAACATTCCATTCACCTTCCTGATTACCTGCTGTACCTGTCTGCGAGCTTTCTGTGTTTCGTGTACAAGATCCCCAAGTCCCTCTGTGTCACAGCTTTCTGCAGCTTTTCTCCATTTAAATAATACTCTGCTCTTTTGTTCTCCTTTCCAAAATGAACAACTTCACATTTTCCCACATGACACCCCGAGTGCCAACTATTTTCCCACATACTTAACCGATCAAAATCTCTTTGCAAATGGCCTGTGTCCCTCTCGCCATTTGCCTTTCCATCTATTTTGTTTTTTTTTGCAAATTTGGCTACAAGACATTCACTTCCTCCCTCGGTGTCATTACTACATATTGTAAACAATTGCGGTCCCAGAACTGATCCATGTGGAACCCCACTGTTTACAAACTGAAAAAGAATCCCTCATCCCATTCGCTGTTTCCTTCCTTCACCCCCAATCCACCCTCCCCATTTCTCTCCTTCACTGACAATCCCCTCCTCCTCCCATTTCCCTCATTCCCCCCCCCCCCCCCCCCCTTGTCCACCCTCCAAGGATCTGTGAAATATCACCTCAGGGTGATGGGCCTGTGTCGGCACTGTCGGCGAGTGGGTCACGATACAAGGCAGCAGAGTGATGATCCCTCGCTGTGAGGTTAGCTCTGGTGCTCCTCAGTTTATGCAAAAGTCTGATTCTGTCTGTCTGCTGACAGGACCCTCACACCCATCCTCTGAACAGGGTCTGCATCGGGGGCTTTTGATCTTGGATCACTGTGCCCGAGGGGGGCAGAGATGGTGGAAGCGGAGGGTAACAGGGGATGGGGGTGCGGGCAGCCTGCTGTAAATATTAACGTGACAGATTTACCACCTTATTCCCAATGCTTTGTGCATTCAGATAAGTTCTGGAACCATCCTTGTGATTTCTTTTACACCTCCTCCACTGTCTCTTTATAATTCTTATCATCGAGACCAGAATTCTGCCAGAATACAGAACAAAATAAGATCAGAAATACCTGAATGTGAATGAATGTTTTCTCATAATCACGTTTTACAGTGTTACATTCCTCCTCCTTGTCCTGGACTGGCTTCAGTGAGGTTCGCAGTTCCTCCTGAACAAAAACATAATTTGTACATTTTTCTGAATTAGAAACCCCAAATTAAATCTCATTCTGTTATTCACAGTGTGAGGTAGATGTTCAGTTCACAGTCTGTGTAAAACTGCTGTTCAGGATACTGGCTTAGACATTGTGAAATAAACTTTGAAAAGTTTCTCAATCCTAACTATGGTTCATTATTCCTCTGAAATCTGTGACCCACAAATCATGGAAAAGCTGGTCTGACTCCATGAAAATTGTGGGAGACGAGGAGATCCCTACCCTGGAATGGAGCTGCCCAGGTTTGGAGTGCCGAGTGAGGGCTCACTACTGTAGCCACGTAAAATGGCTGCGTTCCGATTAATCTGGCCAAAACCCAGTTTGAAATGGCTAACCCGAAAGACTGCTGGGAAAAGCAGCTAAGAAGACACAAGCAGGCAGCTGCAGACAGTATTGCATATTCGGCTCTGAGAAGTTAGCCCAGATCGATACTCAGGGCTATCAACAGCCCATCAACCCAGGTATTTGCAGTTACATTCAGGACTGTTTGCAGCCCATCTATCCAGACATCTCCAGTTTAATCGGCTATCCCCGGGAACAATTGCAACATATTAGCAATTGAATACCGGGCCAGACCTGTCGGCGCCTGCAGTGGCTGAAACAAAGACAGGTGAGCGATCACCCCCCGATCGAGGAATCGCCTCACCATTGGACACATCGACCCCAGGGATTGGGGACAAATCCAATCACTTGGGACTCAGGGTCAAGGGCCGCCCCAAGAGGCGGGAAGCCCCGGGACCCTATAAAGTGAGGGGCCAAGTTCAGATTGCTCTCTCTCCCTTCTTCTCCTGCTCGAGACCTTCGCAAGAACATCAACCAGAAACTGTAAGTTTGAATCCAGCGATCGCTACCCGATAAAGACTCCTAGCCATCGACCCGTATCAGCCTTTTTGAATCCCGCGGGCCAGATCCGATTGGATAAGCCTTTCGTTTCCCTGACCTGGTGGGCCCTGCCTAAAGTTAAGTATTGGCCAGTAGTGGTAGGTTTCTATATAGATAGTAGGATTATTGTGTAAGCATTACTTGTTGTATATAATAAATGACCGTTGATTTCAATCTTACTAAGTGGTGTGCTGACTTATTAATCATAACTCTAGCTTGAACCATGTGGCGGTATCAGAAAGATACCTGGCGACTCGTGAGCAAAGATGACAGAATTAGAGCTAATAAAACTAAGGCTAATAAGAGTAACATAATTGGCGACTCCGCCGGGACCCGACAAAGAAGTGGAAAACCACTCCGGGAGAACCCCAACAATTTGAATAGAATCCAATCGGAAACAAAAACAAAAAAAAACCACAAGTGTTCAAGCGGTTCTGGTTAATAATTCACAATTCGGAAGTGTGTGTATGCATGCGTAACTAACAGGGTTATAAGGTAAAACTGATAGATTTTGTTGCGTCAAAACTGTCAGAAGTCTGTATTTTCGGAAATTAGCGCAAGCCGTACCCGCATCTACGACACCACCTTAGCCCCCTGTTCCAAATTTGAACGTAACGAGCAGATAAGAGAGATGGCCATGCAGGCAATGCAACGCCTCATGAACCCCGAGGAATTTGCGGTCGCAGCGACCAGCAGCAGTAGAGTGGGACAGTGTCCCATTTGGGAAGTGGAAATTCGCAAATTTCTGCAGGGCAAAGGATGGCCCGTGTGGAGCGGTTTCTGTAATAATGGCGACTCAGGTCCCGGAGGTATAGGGCATACTTGGTGGGAGAACATGAGTGAAATCCATAAGAAAAGCTTAGCGAAAGCGCGCAAGCCGATGGCAATCGTGTCCTGCATGGCACAATTGCGAGGCACAGAGGAGGTCGTCAGGACGCTCCGAAAAGAAATAGAGGGCATACATCGTATGAATAAAATCGATGTATGCGAGATGGAAAAGGAAAACCTGGAATTGAAAAGGCAGTTAGAAGCCAAGGACGAAGAGGTGGCTGATGCCAAACGGGGTCACCAGTCTTGTCTGGCGCATTTAAGCAGTTTTCAATCCCAGTATGAGAAGGCTTATCAGGACACGCAGCGTGCCATCCTGGTTAAGAAAGAGACGGAGAAGCAGGTGGAGACACTACAGAAGCAATGTAGTGATCTCAAGGCAGCCTTGAGAGTGCTCCACGCTGCAACCACGGAACAAAGGCAGAGTACCTTAGACCATGCAAAGTGCCGAAAGCAAATTGCAGACCTGCAAGCAATGCTTTCTGTCCAAAAGGGATTCCAAGACACCTTTGGGGAAAGTTTAGACCAGGAAGACGGCCCTGATTGGGAAGAACTGCAAGAGACAGCGCAGAGATGTGTTCAGGGAGCATGTGCGCAGGGAAAGCCCCAAAGGAGGAGAGCACCCCCACACAACAGTTAATACAGGCTCCCATGAACCCTGTAACAACCCACCGCACCGCCACAGCAGACGAGGCGTAAGTCTTACATTCCACCCCCCTCACAGTGACCCAATTACGGGACGCGTGTGCTAAAATCGCAACGTTCCTTCCCGCTTCAGACCCACACCATTTCTTTGCCACCGTCAAACACCAGGCGACCATGTACGGCCTGGATGAGAAAGAGCAGGTAAAGCTCACGGTCCTCAGCTTAGACCCATCGGTCGCAGCAGCCCTTCCCGACCCACAGAATGTAGGAGGAGGCACCCTTGCAGAAATGCATGCCGCGATCCTGGGTGCGATCGGGTACAACCGGGGCGACCCCGTAGACGGTCTAAATAAGCGCAGACAGAAAAAGTCTGAACACCCCACAGCGTTCGCAGGACGCTTGTGGATTCACTTTGAAGCCGTTTTCGGAAATGTAGACCGTGCCCATTTGTCCGCAGACAATATGGCCAAATGGACCCGCACCCTTGTCGCCCATGCCACGGAAGCAGGACAGAATGCCTGTAGTAATTATGACCCCTCGGAGGAGGCTCATAATGAGAAGTGGATGGTCAAAAGATTGTCCCGCGTTTGGGAACAAGCGGCTCACGGTAAACCCGCAGCTAGAACCCCTGAGGAAAACCAAGCCGCCGCAGACGTGCAGGCAGTAAGAACCACTCTCCACAACCCCGCCTGGGTAAACGAGGGAAAGAGCAGCCCCCAAGCAAAACCGCAAGAATGCTACAATTGCGGACAGTAGGGACATTTTGCCAAAGAATGCAATGGCCCTAAAAAGCCACAGAGAGCCCAACAGACAGGCACTATCAATAAGAAAAAGGCAGAACCCATACATAGCGTTAGCGCCCAGTCCAATCAGACAGACTTGACCGGAACGGACTGACGGTGTACAGGCTCCCCCAGCTGGGTCTGCGATACCCTTTGGGATAGGTCAGGACGACCCATAGTCGCAGCAAAGGTTAGGGGACAGCCGATCGAGCTTCTCTGGGACACAGGAGGGTCCCGCACAACCTTAAATTCCTCCACCCTTGGTGAGGACACGTGGCCCACCACAGCCACTATCACCCTCAGCAGTTTCACAGGCCACTCACAACATGGACATATCACAACCCCTGTACCCATCCAAATCGGCACCATTAATACAAAACACCCCATAGTGTTAGTCGACCTGCCCCCAACAGCAGAGCACATTTTGGGAATAGACTTCATGAATTCTCACCACCTCTCTTTCGATCCAATCAACCAGTGTGTCTGGAAGATGGCGAAATCCGCTATAGCCCCCGCAACACTCAATATAGGGGATTATATGAACACAATTAGCGCAGTAGGCGAGTTTTGGTTCAACCCCACCACACTCAGCACGGACCGACAGGTTAGGGCAGTCCTGCAAAAGAACAGGGCAGCATTCGCGACCCACAAACACGACTGTGGACGGATGACCGGTTCCGTACAAATAACAGGACCGGACCCAAGACCCCAAAAACAGTACGGATTTCCCCTAGAAGCAGAGGGAGAAATCCTAAAGGTCATAGAAAGCTTATTAGACCAGGGCGTCCTGAGATCGGTAGCCTCAACTAATAATGCCCCGATTTGGCCAGTAAGGAAACCCGACGGATCATGGTGCTCGACCATTGATTATCGGGAACTCAATAAAGTCACCCCCGCAGCAGCCCCCACCGTAGCAACAAGTCCCGAGACCTTGCTCAAACAGGGACTCCATGCCCGATATTTCACGGTTTTGGACGTCAGTAATGGGTTCTGGTCCATTCCATTGGCAAAGGCGTGCCAGTACAAATTTGCCTTCACCTTTAAAGCACAGCAGTACACGTGGACATGCCTGCCTCAAGGCTTCCACAACTCCCCCTCCATTTTCCACCGACAGCTGGCAAATGGACGAGCGAAATTTTCTCGCCCCGAATGTCTGGTACAGTATGTAGACGATCTACTACTGCAGACAGACACGAAGGAAGAACACATTGAGCTTCTGTCCGAACTCCTGGAATTACTACATTCCATTGGCTGTAAAGTCAACCCCAAAAAGGCCCAGATATTGGAAGAAAAAGTGGTATATTTGGGTACAATTATCACACACGGCAAACGCGACATCGAGCACAAAAGAATTGACTCGATCGCTAAATTGCCCCTTCCCCAACACGTTTCAGCCCTCCGGTCGTTTTTAGGACTGGTTGGCTACTGCCGAAACCACATTGATGGTTTCGCCAGCAAGGTCCCGTCCCTCTCAGACCTCCTAAAGAAAGGAACCCCCTGGGAATGGCTTCCGCAGCATACGGATGCTGTGGAATCATTAAAACAGGCGCTCATAGCCGTCCCCGCACTACAAGTTACAGACCCGCTTTCCCCTTACGCCATAGAGGTAGCGACCACAGACCGCACCCTTTCAGCCGTGCTCCTGCAGGAACGGCACGACCAGCTAAGACCCGTGGCTTATGCCTCCCGGATTTTAGATGCTGTGGAGCAGGGATTCTCAGCCTGTGAGAGGCACCTGCTCGCAGTTTTCTGGGCAGTCCAGTACTTCTCATACATTACCGGACTGAACCCCATCACCATTTTGACCGAGCACACCCCCACCCAACTTTTACTAGACGGACGACTTAAAGACGGTACCGTCAGCCAAATCCGCGCTGCTAGGTGGACCCTTCTCTTACAAGGACGGGACATCACAGTAAAACGGACAAAGACTCACACATACTTAGCGGACAATCTACAGTACCCCGGAACCCCCCATGAGTGTGAAATCATCTCGCCCCACCATAATACAGGCCCCTTTATCGCTAAAACACCCACCAGAAAACTAGCCACTCCATCTCAGAACCCCCCTCACCCGGACACGTGTGACCCCATTAAGATCTATGTGGATGGATCTTCCACAGTCCTGGATGTGCAACACATAACAGGTTGTGGGATTTATGTGGAGGACGCGCAGGGACGCGCCCACGAGGAAATCGCATTAAAATTACCCGGACACTTAGGCACGCAGGCAGCAGAGCTTGCGGCCATTGCTTACATTGTAGAGCACCCAGATTCCTTCCCCAGCCCAGCAGACATATATTCAGACAGTCTATTCATGTGCAACAGCCTCACTGAATTTCTGCCCCTCTGGGAAACAAGAGGATTTGTTTCCGCGGATGGGAAACCCCTCCCCTCAGCCCCATTACTCCGCCATATTCTGAAAAAAGCCAAATACCGGACCTTTGGCATTATAAAAGTCCGCAGCCACCATCGTTCCTCCCCCCCCCCCGGAAATGTAAAAGCCGATGCACTGGCTAAGGCAGGATCCAGGCATGGGTATTTTTGGAAGCCCCCCGAGAGCGCCCCAGTGAGTGCGCCAGTGAGTGCAGTTCAGGTCGCGCAGATTAGGATCGAAGATCTAGTAGAGGCCCAGAAGCAGGATAGCGCTCTCACTGAAATCGTGAAAGGGAAGTTTCCAGCCTCATACGAGAGGTACAGAAATACAATAACCACACATGACGGTGTGGTGCTAAAGGACACCCTTTATGTAGTTCCTGAGCAGGATAGGAATCAAATGATCTGTTCATTCCATGATGGTCATGGACACCAGGGAATCGAACCCACCGCAGCCCACCTCAAACAGCTTTGTTGGTGGCCTAATCTCAAAGAGGATGTTTCCCATTACATTGAGAATTGCCTCATCTGTGCACAGAACAACCCAGATAGATATGCCAAAAAGGCACATCTCAGCCGTTAACGGCCCCTGGACTAACCTCCAGATCGATTTTATAGGTCCATTGCCCCCTTGCAGGAATGGCTATAAATATGTTCTGGTGGTCATAGACACTTTTACAAAGTGGGTGGAAGCATTTCCAGCCCGCACCAACACCGCGAAAACCACCGCCAAAATCCTAACCCACCACATCTTTACAAGATGGGGACTCCCCCGCAGTATTGAATCGGACCAAGGTTCTCACTTTACGGGACGGGTCATGCAGAATGTCCTCACGATATTTGGCATAATCCAAAAATTTCACATTGCGTACCACCCTCAGTCGAGTGGTATAGTGGAGCGCATGAATCGGACCCTAAAAACCACCCTTCGGAAAATGGTCCAGCAGAATAACACCACTTGGGATTCGGTCCTCCCCTTTGCGCTGATGTTTTTACGTAACACTATTTCCACCTCCACAGGTTACACCCCACACACCCTCATGACCGGACGCCCCATGAAAGGGACAGAGTACTTGTTGGGTTTAGATCTGACCAGCCCTGAAGTTACGGCCCTCACCCATGAGAAAGCCGTTGAACAATTACTCGCAAATATAAAAACGGCTCAGGTAGCAGCCGCTGTTAAACTGGGCACTAAAAGAAAACAGAGCAAGGCCCGTTTTGATAAGGCAGTACATGCAACGGAGTATAATATAGGACAACAAGTGATGTTGTCTGTGTATAACCCCAGCACATTTCTGTCTCCGAAATACTCGGGTCCGTACTCCATTACGGATAAAGTAAGCCCATCGGTATACAAAATCAAATACCAAAATGGTAAGACTGCGTGGTTTCACATAAACCAGCTAAAGGTTTATGGAGCACAGTCAAACCACTCCCACCACGTCATGCTTGACGCAGCAGACTAAACCCCGCCCACAGCTAACGTAACCACACCAACCCCTTCCACGTCCAGTCCAGACATGGACTCGCCCCCCGACTCCACCCACAAACTTTACACTCCGCCCCGGAACGCCCACAGACTGCAGCAGCAGAGACAGCGACTGTGACTCTGACGACAGCCACAGCACGCCTCCCTGCTATCCTGGTCCCACACCCTCCGACTTCGACTGCAGTGATCCCTTCCTCTTCACTTTCTTAAACAACCCACACCACCGACCACCGAACCACACGGACGACCCCGACTTTGTTCCCACCCAACTCGACCCAACTCATTGGCACCGCGACAACTCCTGCAGACTCGTCCGCAACGACAAGAGCGACCCCAACTCACACCACGCAGCCCTTTCCGCCCTAATTCACTCCAGAGTTTGGCACCCGGGAGAAGGTGACGACCTCGGGTCTGACTCCCAAGCCACCAACTCCTTTGCGACCCTGTTCGCAACAGAGAACTTAGGTGTCCACATGATGATTTAAAGGAGACACTTGGTGAAAAGTGTTGTCCTTCCTGATGGAGCCTGCAGGATGTTTTCCGTTGTTTGTATGTTTGTTTAATGTTGTTCGTCCGACATGAGAAATTTTCTCACACGCCCATTCTGCCGAAACCTCTGAGGACTTGCCTCAGAGACCCACGAGACCAGACGCTTGTTCAGAGGAACTAGCTTTTCAGCTGATACTTGTTCGGGTATCAGACGCCCGATCGTAACTGCTCTTCTGATTTGACGGGAGAATCACAGCAGCAACCCCACCATGATGACTACATTTTTGCCCGTTCTTGTCGGTTGCTCAGGCAGTGGAGAAGCGGCGTGAGACCCGCCCTGCCTGGGGACCCCCCCGTTGGTCAAAAACGCTTGGGTAGGGGACATACGGTATTGGTAGCCGTCCTACCCGGGGACTCCATCCAAATCTTACCCGCCACGGCCCAAACGCACCTCATTAGACCTTTTCCTTTCAAAAACAGGTTTATTTATTTAGGCAACCTTTGGATTGCCGCCAAATGCTATTTACATCCTAGAACATTTGGATGATAAACTTAGCACTGGTCCACCATTGGGAAGTGTGCCGTGTCCTAACATTTGTTTCGAAAAAAAATGGGGGAGAAGTCACATATTGTGACCAATTATAAGGGTTTAATTGGCCCCAAGAAGGATAGACACACTAACACACCGGATATTAAACCAAGGTAGTTACAGACACTATGCTTGTTTTACAGAACGCCAGAAGCTCCAGGACCGGAGAAAAACAGAGAACACAGAGAAAGAAAAGAAAGAGGACAACCATGAGGACTTCTTTCATCGTGCTCAACATCTTTTTGGACATTTGGTTGCGCGGGAACGCGGACCCCATTACTCCAAACCTCCCTGCCGTTAATGTTTCACTGCCCCGCAGTACCGAGGGCCCAGTCACCAGCCACGCTGCATTATCCTGGTGTGCCAAGTTCATAACTTGGTACTCCCTGTCGTACGTTATTGAGGCACTGTTAGCATTGGCCATACTCATGGCTGTGCAGTACAGACTATGCGCCTCCGCAAGTGGAAAAGGAGAGCGTACCGCGCTCGAACCCCGGTATATTGGATCCGATCCCCTCTATTCAGTTATGACCAGACCCCAGACCCCCGCGACCTATGAAACCAGAATAATAAAACATGCACTTGCGTTTTTCCTGTCAATAAAAAGAAATGTATGATCCTGAGCTTGACTGCCAAGCCAGGAAAGAATAAATGGAATATTTTGATTGTTGTTGTATGTTTAGAGAGATAGGATTATGCAATGCTTGATGAGTGTTTTAGGTAAAATTAGAGGTTCCAAGTTTTTATTTTTTTAGATACATGCCCCTGCCTGACATAGCGCCCTCAAGAATTGTTTAGGTAAACTTTTGTGCAAAGCTAGGGTCAGAGTAGTGGCCATGTAGGAGGGGTCCCCCCCGGTCAGGGAACGGAAAGGACAAAATTTATGTGATCCTTCACGCTTCGCGTTAGGATCACAAGGAGGGTGTGTAGCCACCTAAAATGGCTGATTCCCTATTAATTTGGCCAAAACCCGATTTAAAATGGCTAACCGAAAAGGCTGATTGGAAAAGCAGCCAACAGGACACAAACGGACAGCTGCAGACAGAATAGAGTATTCAACTCTGGGGAAGTCGGCCCAGATCGATACTCAAGGCCATTAGCAGCACATCAACCCAGACATCTGCAGTTTAATCGGCTATCCCCGGGAACAATTGCAACATATTAGCAATTGAATGCCGGGCCAGACCTGTCGGCGCCTGCAGTGGCTGAAACAAAGACAGGTGAACGACCAACCCCCGATCGAGGAATCGCCCCGTTATTGGATATATCGAACCCAGTGATTGGGAACAAGTCCAATCACTTGAGACTCAGGGCCAAGGGCCGCCCCGAGAGGCGGGATGCCCCGGGACCCTATAAAGTGAGGGGCCAAGTTCAGATCGCTCTCTCTCCCTTCTTCTCCTGCTCGAGACCTTCGCAAGAACATCAACCAGAAACTGTAAGTTTGACTCCGGCGATCGCTACCCGATAAAGACTCCCAGCCATCGACCTGTATCAGCCTTTTTGAATCCCGCGGGCCAGATCCGATTCGATAAGCCTTTTGTTTCCCTGACCTGGTGGGCCCTTCCTAAAGTTAAGTATTGGCCAGTAGTGGTAGGTTTCTATATAGATAGTAGGATTATTGTGTAAGCATTACTTGTAATACATAATAAATGACCGTTGATTTCAATCTTACTAAGTGGTGTGCTGACTTATTAATCATAACTCGAGCTTGAACCACGTGGCGGTATCAGAAAGATACCTGGCGACTCGTGAGCAAAGGTGACAGAATTAGAGCTAATAAAACTAAGGCTAATAAGAGCAACAGAGCCCCCGAGGGGGGAAGCGGTGATGAGGCGGTTCCTGGATGGGTTGGAGTTTCGAACGTGGAGGAGGGTCGGGTGCAGGGCCTGGAGGCCCCGATTGGGTTGCGTGAGGTGATGGATGGCATGGGGGCGATGCAGACTGGGAAGGCCCTGGGTATTGAATATGATAAAGACTGAGGTGTTCCCGATCAATACCAGAGGGCAGGAAACGAGATTGGGGAGCTGCCGTTCGGTGGGGACGAGCTTTAGATACCTCAGTATCCAGGTGGTCCGAGCTGGCCTCAGCTGCATAGACTGAATTTGGCTCGATTGGTGGAGGGGATGAAGGGGGATTTTAGGAGGTGGGATGTTTTGCCATTGTCGTTGGCAGGACGGGTGCAAACAGTTAAAATGACCCTGCTGCCTAGGTGTGTGCTCGTTTTCCATAAACTTCCCATCTTTGTCCCCAAGTCGTTTTTCAGGAAAGGTAATGGATTGATCTCAGAGTTTGTTTGGGTGGGGAAGGCCCCGCGCGTACGGCGGGATTTTCTGGATCGGGTGAGGGCAGGGGTGACTGCCGTTGCCCAATTTAATTAATTATTATTGGGCTGCGAACAGTGGGATGGTGAGGAAATGGGCTGTGGAGGAGAGGTCGGTTAGGGGACGGGTGGAGACGGCATCGTGTAGGGCGACGTGTTTGAGGGCTTTGTTGTTGGCGCCTCTGACGTTCTCGCCGGCCAGGTATTCCGTTAGTCCAGTGGTGGTGTCGGCTCTGAGGGTGTGGGGGCGATGAAGGCAGCACTCGGGGTTGGAGGGCATGTCATTGTGGGCACCTATTTGTGATAACCATAGGTTTGTGCCAGCGAGACTGGATGTGAGGTTCCAGGGTGTGGTGGCAGGCGAGGATTGAATATGTCGGGGACCTGTTTATTCGGGGAAAATTTGCGGGGCTGGAGGAGTTGGAGGAATTGTTTGAGTTGCCTAAGAGTCAAGACTTAGGTTCCTGCAGGTTTGGGATTTTGTGAGGAGAGAGGTGCCGTCTTTCCCGGGGTTGCTGCCTCCGGTGCTGCAAGATAAACCCCTGTCGGGGGCCGAAATAGGGGAGGGGAAGGTTTCGGGTATTTACAAGGAACTGATGGAGTGGGAGGGTGCCCGGGTGGAGGATGGTAAATGCAAGTGAGAGGAGGAGTTGGGAGAGGAGCTGGGGGCTGGGACAGGGGCTGAGTTTTGCGGAGGGTGAATGCGACCTCGTTGTCTGCAAAGTTAAGCCTCACCCAGTTTAAAGTGGTGCATAGGGCCCACATGATGGTGGCGAGGATGAGCAGGTTTTCAGAGGGGGTGGAGGATAGGTGTGGGCGGTGGGTGCAAGGGGGGGGCGTGGGCCGCGAACCATGTCCACATATTCCGGGTATGTCCAAGATTGAGGGGGCTCTGACAGGGGTTCTCGAATGTGATTCTGAGGTTCTGGGGGTGAGGGTGGCCCCGAGTCCGGAGGTGTGGGTGAGCGACCTTTCAGAATTCCTGCGGCTGGAGAAGGTCAGGTTCAATCTGCGGGGGTCGGGAGATGGAAACGGTTCATCGATTTCTTCAAGGAGGATTGAGTGGTCAGCGATGCTGGGGAGGGCTTTCGGGGGAGGGGTAAGGGGGGTTAAAAGGGGGGAAGGCGGGACATGGTGGGGGGTCGGTGTCGGAGTGGCTGGAGGGTTGGGGTTGTTGACTGGGTTGTGATGGTCGTTTGTTGCTCTGCGGTTGTCCTTTTGATATTTTGTATGTTTATACTTTGTTGGAAAGCCTTGAATAAAAATATTTGAAAAAAAACCAAACAGCATTCACCGCACTCGAACAGCCCCTTACCCCAAGGCCTCAAATGGATTGGCAGAGAGAACAGTTCAGATGTTCAAGTCAGCAATGAAGGAACAATCCCACAGACCAGGATGCCTCAAGTTGTCCAACTTCCTTCTCTTGTTTAACACCATCCCCGATGCCTGTCCTGGAGTCACACTGGCGGAGCTACTGATAGGTCGTCACCTCCAGACTCGATTAGATTTTGTTTTGCCCAATTTGTCAGGGAGGGTGGATGCTGGGCCGGCCTCTCGAAACAAGCAGCACCGTTATATAAAAGGAGACGGGTTATTTAAAGTTGGCGACCTGGTCTTCATAAGAAACTTTGCTTCAGGTTCACTGTGGTTACCCAGCGGGATTGTGGTAATGTCTGACAGGACCGACGGGTGTGGAAGCAGATAGACCATGTCGCGAGAGAGAGGCCACAACCCCAGTGGCTGAGCAGGTGGAACCAGCAGCATCGCCAGTGACCCCACAGTGGAACCAGAACCGAGGGAACTGGGGAGTTCCATAAAGGCCCCGCCAAATACCCCTGGAGGTGCTGGAGAGGGGGGGGGGGGCACCCCCGAAGGAATGGTCGAATCCTCGAGGCGAACACCTGCTGTTGACAACAAAACTGCCTCATTGGTGGAGGAGCCTGTTGGGGGGCTGAGGCGGTCCATTAGGCCTAAGAAGTACCCTGACAGATTAACCCTAAGAAAGACTGCTGTGGACTCCCTCCTTTTTTGTCTCAGCCTTTTCTTGTACATATTTAACTGTACATGGCCCATGTTGTAATGAAGTTGCTGAGGGATCTCAGGGGGAGGGATGTGGTAGTACGGCCTCTTTCAGGAACGATCCTCACAATCCACGTGACCAGCTCGGGGTCTATCGTGCGAGAGCGGGCAAATCCCGACCAATGGGGGAAAAGCGCGAGGCCCTGGGAACCGGGGTGTGGGCAGTGTGAACCCAGGAGTCGTAGAGTGTGCCTGTGTATAGTTAACCTTCACCTTGTTATCAATAAACCCCTTCTGGTTAAACAAGAAGCCTCCGCAGCCCTGATAAATATAAGTTGTTGATTAGCTTCTATTAAAGTGGTGTTCAGTCTGAAGTGAAATTCCTTCACTTTCTGTTCCTGGTTTCTGAAGCAGTGACACAAATAATAGTTAATCTAAAGACCGAGTAATTAAATAATAAACATTGAGAGACACTCAAACCCAAATCTATGAATGTTCCCTGTTCAGGATTCCGGTATCTGTTTCTGTATTTTGTTTCAAACAAGATCTCCTCACCTTAAACTCCTCAGCAGCTTCTTCCACTGGCAGGAACTCGTGGTTTTGATGATTTTTTGAAATCTGACAGACCAGACAGATGGGCTGATTGTCAGTTTTGCAGAAAACTTTCAGCTTCTCCTTGTGACGGCTGCATTCCTGCTGAATTTTATCACCTTTATCACTTTTTACAAACATTTCCACCAGGTTGGAGAGGGTGAGGTTTGGTCTCAGGTCTCTGGATGAATTCTCCTTTCTACAGATGGGACAGGAGGTGGTGTCAGCTTTCTCCCAGTACTGGGTTATACAGGATCGACAGAAGCTGTGAACACAGTCGAGTAAGACAGGATTTTTATACAGACCGTGGCAAACAGCACAGGAAAGTTAATCTTCCATCTCGAAGGGCTGGTCACCTTGTTCTGTGCTCCAAGTAAAATGGTGATCAGAGTTCAGTGAAAACCTTTCAGTTTCATTTCTGATTCCAGCAGCAACTTTTTATAAACCACAGCCCAGAAAGGGGCGGAGCAAATGAGTAATATAAATAGACTGCAGATAAACAGGTTTGTTCATTGATATTGTTCAGTGAGTCACCACCCTGACAGGCCTGACTCTGTCTCTGATCCTGTAAAAAGGTAGATGTGATTTTACATTATTCGAATACAGAACAAACAGAACAGTGCATCTGGACAGAGTTAATTATGACTGTTGTCACAGGCAGGAGTGAGTGTTAATTATTGCACAGTCAACAAGACAACAGATTCCTTTCACTGTAAAAAAAATGTTAAAAGTTTAAAAACAAAGACAATGGGTGTTGGATTGGGAAGTGAAGAGGTCACTTTCTAGGTGTTGTGTGGAGGTCACTTTCTAGGTGTTGTGTAGAGGTCACTTTCTAGGTGATGTGTGGAGGTCACTTTCTTGGTGTGTGGGGGTCACATTCTAGGTGTGTAGAGGTCACTTTCTAGGTGTTGTGTAGAGGGCACTTTCTAGGTGTTGTGTAGAGGTCACTTTCTAGGTGTTGTGTAGAGGTCACTTTCTAGGTGTGTGGGGGTCACTTTCTAGGTGTTGTGTGGAGGTCACTTTCTAGGTGTTGTGTAGAGGTCACTTTCTAGGTGTGTAGAGGTCACTTTCTAGGTGTTGTGTGGAGGTCACTTTCTAGGTGTTGTGTAGAGGTCACTTTCTAGGTGTTGTGTAGAGGTCACTTTCTAGGTGTTGTGTGGAGGTCACTTTCTAGGTGTTGTGTAGAGGTCACTTTCTAGGTGTTGTGTAGAGGTCACTTTCTAGGTGTGTAGAGGTCACTTTCTAGGTGTTGTGTGGAGGTCACTTTCTAGGTGTTGTGTAGAGGTCACTTTCTAGGTGTTGTGTAGAGGTCACTTTCTAGGTGTTGTGTAGAGGTCACTTTCTAGGTGTTGTGTAGAGGTCACTTTCTAGGTGTGTAGAGGTCACTATCTCGGTGTGTGGAGGTCACTTTCTTGGTGTTGTGTAAAGGTCACTTTCTAGGTGTCGTGTAGAGGTCACTTTCTAGGTGTTGTGTGGGGGTCACTTTCTAGGTGTTGTGTAGAGGTCACTTTCTAGGTGTGTAGAGGTCACTTTCTAGGTGTGTGGAGGTCACTTTCTAGGTGTGTGGAGGTCACTTTCTTGGTGTTGTGTAAAGGTCACTTTCTAGGTGTCGTGTCGAGGTCACTTTCTAGGTGTGTAGAGGTCACTTTCTAGGTGTTGTGTAGAGGTCACTTTCTAGGTGTGTAGAGGTCACTTTCTAGGTGTGTGGAGGTCACTTTCTAGGTGTGTTGAGGTCACTTTCTTGGTGTTGTGTAGAGGTCACTTTCTAGGTGTGTGGAGGTCACTTTCTAGGTGTATGGGGGTCACTTTCTAGGTGTCGTGTAGAGGTCACTTTCTAGGTGTTGTGTAGAGGTCACTTTCTAGGTGTGTAGAGGTCACTTTCTAGGTGTTGTGTGGAGGTCACTTTCTAGGTGTGTAGAGGTCACTTTCTAGGTGTTGTGTAGAGGTCACTTTCTAGGTGTTGTGTAGAGGTCACTTTCTAGGTGTGTGGAGGTCACTTTCTTGGTGTTGTGTAAAGGTCACTTTCTAGGTGTCGTGTAGAGGTCACTTTCTAGGTGTTGTGTAGAGGTCACTTTCTAGGTGTGTAGAGGTCACTTTCTAGGTGTGTGGAGGTCACTTTCTAGGTGTGTGGAGGTCACTTTCTTGGTGTTGTGTAAAGGTCACTTTCTAGGTGTCGTGTAGAGGTCACTTTCTAGGTGTTGTGTAGAGGTCACTTTCTAGGTGTTGTGTAGAGGTCACTTTCTAGGTGTTGTGTAGAGGTCACTTTCTAGGTGTGTAGAGGTCACTTTCTAGGTGTGTGGAGGTCACTTTCAAGGTGTTGTGTAGAGGTCACTTTCTAGGTGTTGTGTAGAGGTCACTTTCTAGGTGTCGTGTAGAGGTCACTTTCTAGGTGTCGTGTGGGGGTCACTTTCTAGGTGTTGCGTAGAGGTCACTTTCTAGGTGATGTGTGGAGGTCACTTTCTTGGTGTGTGGGGGTCACATTCTAGGTGTTGCGTAGAGGTCACTTTCTAGGTGTCGTGTAGAGGTCACTTTCTAGGTGTTGTGTGGGGGTCACTTTCTAGGTGTTGCGTAGAGGTCACTTTCTAGGTGTGTGGGGTCACTTTCTAGCTGTTGTGTAGAGGTCACTTTCTAGGTGTGTAGAGGTCACTTTCTAGGTGTTGTGTGGGGGTCACTTTCTAGGTGTTGCATAGAGGTCACTTTCTAGGTGTGTGGGGTCACTTTCTAGGTGTTGCGTAGAGGTCACTTTCTAGGTGTGTGGAGGTCACTTTCTAGGTGTGTCGAGGTCACTTTCTAGGTGTTGTGTAGAGGTCACTTTCTAGGTGTTGTGTAGAGGTCACTTTCTAGGTGTGTAGAGGTCACTTTCTAGGTGTGTGGAGGTCACTTTCTTGGTGTTGTGTGGAGGTCACTTTCTAGGTGTCGTGTAGAGGTCACTTTCTAGGTGTTGTGTGGAGGTCACTTTCTAGGTGTCGTGTGGGGGTCACTTTCTTGGTGTTGTGTGGAGGTCACTTTCTAGGTGTTGTGTAGAGGTCACTTTCTAGGTGTTGTGTGGAGGTCACTTTCTAGGTGTTGCGTAGAGGTCACTTTCTAGGTGATGTGTGGAGGTCACTTTCTTGGTGTGTGGGGGTCACATTCTAGGTGTTGCATAGAGGTCACTTTCTAGGTGTGTGGGGGTCACTTTCTAGGTGTTGCGTAGAGGTCACTTTCTAGGTGTGTGGGGTCACTTTCTAGGTGTTGTGTGGGGGTCACTTTCTAGGTGTTGTGTAGAGGTCACTTTCTAGGTGTGTGGGGGTCACTTTCTAGGTGTTGCGTAGAGGTCACTTTCTAGGTGTGTGGGGTCACTTTTTAGGTGTTGCATAGAGGTCACTTTCTAGGTGTGTGGGGTCACTTTCTAGGTGTTGCGTAGAGGTCACTTCCTAGGTGTTGGGTAGAGGTCACTTTCTAGGTGTGTGGGGGTCACTTTCTAGGTGTGTGGGGGTCACTTTCTAGGTGTTGCGTCGAGGTCACTTTCTAGGTGTGTGGGGTCACTTTCTAGGTGTTGCATAGAGGTCACTTTATAGGTGTGTGGGGTCACTGTCTAGGTGTTGCGTAGAGGTCACTTCCTAGGTGTTGTGTAGAGGTCACTTTCTAGGTGTGTGGGGGTCACTTTCTAGGTGTTGCGTAGAGGTCACTTTCTAGGTGTGTGGGGTCACTTTCTAGGTGTTGCGTAGAGGTCACTGTCTAGGTGTGTAGAGGTCACTTTCTAGGTGTGTCGTGGTCACATTCTAGGTGTGTAGAGGTCACTTTCTAGGTGTCGTGTAGAGGTCACTTTCTAGGTGTTGTGTGGGGGTCACTTTCTAGGTGTTGCGTAGAGGTCACTTTCTAGGTGTGTGGGGTCACTTTCTAGGTGTTGCGTAGAGGTCACTTTCTAGGTGTGTGGAGGTCACTTTCTAGGTGTTGTGTAGAGGTCACTTTCTAGGTGTGTAGAGGTCACTTTCTAGGTGTTGTGTAGAGGTCACTTTCTAGGTGTGTAGATGTCACTTTCTAGGTGTGTGGAGGTCACTTTCTTGGTGTTGTGTGGAGGTCACTTTCTAGGTGTCGTGTAGAGGTCACTTTCTAGGTGTTGTGTGGAGGTCACTTTCTAGGTGTTGCGTAGAGGTCACTTTCTAGGTGATGTGTGGAGGTCACTTTCTTGGTGTGTGGGGGTCACATTCTAGGTGTTGCATAGAGGTCACTTTCTAGGTGTGTGGGGGTCACTTTCTAGGTGTTGCGTAGAGGTCACTTTCTAGATGTGTGGGGTCACTTTCTAGGTGTTGTGTGGGGGTCACTTTCTAGGTGTTGTGTAGAGGTCACTTTCTAGGTGTGTGGGGGTCACTTTTTAGGTGTTGCATAGAGGTCACTTTCTAGGTGTGTGGGGTCACTTTCTAGGTGTTGCGTAGAGGTCACTTCCTAGGTGTTGTGTAGAGGTCACTTTCTAGGTGTGTGGGGGTCACTTTCTAGGTGTGTGGGGGTCACTTTCTAGGTGTTGCGTCGAGGTCACTTTCTTGGTGTGTGGGGTCACTTTCTAGGTGTTGCATAGAGGTCACTTTCTAGGTGTGTGGGGTCACTGTCTAGGTGTTGCGTAGAGGTCACTTCCTAGGTGTTGTGTAGAGGTCACTTTCTAGGTGTGTGGGGGTCACTTTCTAGGTGTTGCGTAGAGGTCACTTTCTAGGTGTGTGCGGTCACTTTCTAGGTGTTGCGTAGAGGTCACTGTCTAGGTGTGTAGAGGTCACTTTCTAGGTGTGTCGTGGTCACATTCTAGGTGTGTAGAGGTCACTTTCTAGGTGTCGTGTAGAGGTCACTTTCTAGGTGTTGTGTGGGGGTCACTTTCTAGGTGTTGCGTAGAGGTCACTTTCTAGGTGTGTGGGGTCACTTTCTAGGTGTTGCGTAGAGGTCACTTTCTAGGTGTGTGGAGGTCACTTTCTAGGTGTTGTGTAGAGGTCACTTTCTAGGTGTGTAGAGGTCACTTTCTAGGTGTTGTGTAGAGGTCACTTTCTAGGTGTGTAGATGTCACTTTCTAGGTGTGTGGAGGTCACTTTCTTGGTGTTGTGTGGAGGTCACTTTCTAGGTGTCGTGTAGAGGTCACTTTCTAGGTGTGTGGAGGTCAATTTCTAGGTGTCGTGTGGGGGTCACTTTCTTGGTGTTGTGTGGAGGTCACTTTCTAGGTGTCGTGTAGAGGTCACTTTCTAGGTGTTGTGTGGAGGTCACTTTCTAGGTGTTGCGTAGAGGTCACTTTCTAGGTGATGTGTGGAGGTCACTTTCTTGTTGTGTGGGGGTCACATTCTAGGTGTTGCATAGAGGTCACTTTCTAGGTGTGTGGGGGTCACTTTCTAGGTGTTGCGTAGAGGTCACTTTCTAGGTGTGTGGGGTCACTTTCTAGGCGTTGTGTGGGGGTCACTCTCTAGGTGTTGTGTAGAGGTCACTTTCTAGGTGTGTGGGGGTCACTTTCTAGGTGTTGCGTAGAGGTCACTTTCTAGGTGTGTGGGGTCACTTTCTAGGTGTTGCGTAGAGGTCACTTTCTAGGTGTTGTGTAGTGGTCACTTTCTAGGTGTGTGGGGGTCACTTTCTAGGTGTTGCGTAGAGGTCACTTTCTAGGTGTGTGGGGTCACTTTCTAGGTGTTGCGTAGAGGTCACTTCCTAGGTGTTGTGTAGAGGTCACTTTCGAGGTGTGTGGGGGTCACTTTCTAGGTGTTGTGTAGAGGTCACTTTCTAGGTGTGTGGGGTCACTTTCTAGGTGTGTCGTGGTCACATTCTAGGTGTGTAGAGGTCACTTTCTAGGTGTTGTGTAGAGGTCACTTTCTAGGTGTGTGGGGGTCACTTTCTAGGTGTTGCGTAGAGGTCACTTTCTAGGTGTTGTGTAAAGGTCACATTCTAGGTGTGTAGAGGTCACTTTCTAGGTGTGTAGTGGTCACTTTCTAGGTGTTGTGTAGATGTCACTTTCTAGGTGTTGTGTAGAGGTCACTTTCTAGGTGTTGTGTGGGGGTCACTTTCTAGGTGTTGTGTAGAGGTCACTTTCTAGGTGTCGTGTAGAGGTCACTTTCTAGGTGTTGTGTAAAGGTCAGAGAACATAGAACATAGAACGATACAGTGCAGTACAGGCCCTTCGGCCCACGATGTTGCACCGAAACAAAAGCCATCTAACCTCCACTATGCCATTATCATCCATATGTTTATCCAATAAACTTTTAAATGCCCTCAATGTTGGCGAGTTCACTACTGTAGCAGGTAGGGCATTCCACGGCCTCACCACTCTGCGTAAAGAACCTACCTCTGACCTCTGTCCTATATCTATTACCCTTCAGTTTCAAGCTATGTCCCCTCGTGCCAGCCATTTCCATCCGCGGGAGAAGTATCTCACTGTCCACCCTATCTAACCCCCTGATCATTTTGTATGCCTCTATTAAGTCTCCTCTTAACCTTCTTCTCTCCAACGAAAACAACCTCAAGTCCATCAGCCTTTCCTCATAAGATTTTCCCTCCATACCAGGCAACATCCTGGTAAATCTCCTCTGCACCCGCTCCAAAGCCTCCACGTCCTTCCTATAATGCGGTGACCAGAACTGTACGCAATACTCCAAATGCAGCCGTACCAGAGTTCTGTACAGCTGCAACATGACCTCCTGACTCCGGAAATCAATCCCTCTACCAATAAAGGCCAACACTCCATAGGCCTTCTTCACAACCCTATCAACCTGGGTGGCAACTTTCAGGGATCTATGTACATGGACACCTAGATCCCTCTGCTCATCCACACTTCCAAGAACTTTACCATTAGCCAAATATTCCGCATTCCTGTTATTCCTTCCAAAGTGAATCACCTCACACTTCTCTACGTTAAACTCCATTTGCCACTTCTCAGCCCAGCTCTGCAGCTTATCTATATCCCTCTGTAACCTGCTACATCCTTCCACACTATCGACAACACCACCGACTTTAGTATCGTCTGCAAATTTACTCACCCACCCTTCTGTGCCTTCCTCTAGGTCATTGATAAAAATGAAAAACAGCAACGGCCCCAGAACAGATCCTTGTGGGACTCCACTTGTAACTGAACTCCATTCTGAACATTTCCCATCTTCTTTCAGCTAGCCAATTTCTGATCCACATCTCTCAATCACCCTCAATCCCCAGCCTCCGTATTTTCTGCAATAGCCTACCGTGGGGAACCTTATCGAACGCTTTGCTGAAATCCATATACACCACACCAACTGCTCTACCCTCGTCTAACTGTTCAGTCACCTTCTCAAAGAACTCAATAAGGTTTGTGAGGCATGACCTACCCTTCACAAAGCCATGCTGACTATCCCTGATCACATTATTCCTATCTAGATGATTATAAATCTTGTCTCTTATAATCCCCTCCAAGACTTAACCCACTACAGACGTGAGCCTCACCGGTCTATAGTTGCCGGGGTTGTCTCTGCTCCCCTTTTTGAACAAAGGGACCACATTTGCTATCCTCCAGTCGTCTGGCACTATTCCTGTAGCCAATGATGACATAAAAATCAAAGCCAAAGGTCCAGCAATCTCTTCCCTGGCCTCCCAGAGAATCCTAGGATAAATCCCATCAGGACTCGGGGACTTATCTATTTTCAGCCTGTCCAGAATTGCCAACACCTCTTCCCTACGTACCTCAATGCCATCTATTCTATTAGCCTGGGTCTCAGCATTCTCCTCCACAACATTATCTTTTTCCTGAGTGAATACTGACGAAAAATATTCATTTAGTATCTCGCCTATCTCTTCAGACTCCACACACAACTTCCCATCCCTGTCCTTGACTGGTCCTACTCTTTCCCTAGTCATTCGCTTATTCCTGACATACCTGTAGAAAGCTTTTGGGTTTTCCTTGATCCTACCTGCCAAATACTTCTCATGTCCCCTCCTTGCTCGTCTTAGCTCTCTCTTTAGATCCTTCCTCGCTACCTTGTAACTATCCATCGCCCCAACTGAAACTTCACACCTCATCTTCACATAGGCCTCCTTCTTCCTCTTAACAAGAGATTCCACTTCTTTGGTAAACCACGGTTCCCTCGCTCGACGCCTTCCTCCCTGTCTGACCGGTACATACTTATCAAGAACACGCAGTAGCTGATCCTTGAACAAGCTCCACTTATCCAGTGTGCCCAACACTTGCAGCCTACTTCTCCAACCTATCCCCCCCAAGTCACGTCTAATGGCATCATAATTGCCCTTCCCCCAGCTATAACTCTTGCCCTGCGGGGTACACTTATCCCTTTCCATCACTAATGTAAACGTCACCGAATTGTGGTCACTGTCCCCAAAGTGCTCACCTACCTCTAAATCTAACACCTGGCCTGGTTCATTATCCAAAACCAAATCCAATGTGGCCTCTCCTCTTGTTGGCCTGTCAACATATTGTGTCAGGAAACCCTCCTGCACACTTTGTACAAAAACGACCCGTCTAATGTACTCAAACTATATCATTTCCAGTCAATATTTGTTGTACCATCCCTCTTGTTATACCATTCCTCTTTCGCCTGCCTGCCTGAAGAACAGCCATAACGGACTCAAAACATTAACTCTGTTTTTTCCTCCCTCCACAGATGCTGCCTGACCTGCTGAGTATTTACGGCAGTTTCTGTTTTTAGTCAGAACCATAGAATTCCTCCAGTGCAGAAGGAGGCCATTCAGCCCATCGAGTCTGCATGACTCGCTGAAAGAGCACCCTACCTAGGCCCACTCCCCCGCCATATCCCCGTAACCCCGCCTAACCTGCACACCTGAATTTAGCATGGCCAGTCCACCTGACCTGCACATCTTTGGTCACTAAGGTGCAATTTATCAGGGCCAATCCACCTAACCTGCACATCTTTAGCCGGTGGGAGGAAACCGGAGCACCCGGAAGAAACCAACGCAGACACAGGGAGAATGTGCAAGCTCCACACACACACATTCACCCAAGGTGGGAATTGAACCAGGGTCCCTGGTACAAACCACTGTGCCACCGTGATGTCCTTCTGACACAGTACTGACTGTTGTCAGTGTTACATTGTTATTTCCATCACACATTCGCATACCCCATCTGGTCACCTTTAATTTGTCAATCTCTTCAGAAAGGTCCCTTTAAATAGCATCAGCTACAAAAATCCCCGAGGCTATCTGGTCATTATCACATTGCTGTTTCCATAAATTGGTTCCCACATTTTCAGCCATTGCTGCGGTGACAACCTTTCAAACATAATATTGGCTTGTAAAGTGATTTGGAATGTCCTGAGGTCCATTCAAATAATCATCTAATTGAATATCTCGATTGAACCTGCCTCCACCTCACTTCCAGGCCACACATTCCAGGACCTCCTGGCTCTTGTACTCTGTGCTCCTATTAAGAAAGCCCAGAATACTCTGTACTTTATTAACTGCACTCTCCACCTGTCCCGCCACCTTCAATGATCTATACACACCGCCACCCGGTCCCTCTGCTCCTGCACACCTTTTAGAAACGGGCGCAGGTAGAGAAAACCAGTGTCCAACCATTCTCTGACTCTCAGTTATGACTCTTAAGTAGCCGGTTGTGCATGTCAGCGGCCATAACCCGAGGTCTCGAGTCTGCAGTCATGCAAAACTAATTGCAGAGTTGATTAGCTTCAGCTGGCGTGGTGTGTGGACGTCGCCCCTCCGAATGTGCCACGAAGGTTGGGAACAGCTGAGGAGGCGGAAGAGTTCTACAAGCTAATAAGTCACTGGCTCAGAAGGCAGAGACCAGTAAGGTGTACGACACACCCAAGGACACAGTTATGGGGCTTAGTAAGGCAATAGGGCAGTCACCCAGCAAGAGTCTGGAGCCTCACACGGTAAAACGCCCACAGTTAGTCACGGTCAAAAATAGGAGATGCAGAAATGGTTGAGGCCCCTACAGCCAATTCTGTTGTAAACAAATTCATGACAAAGTTGACCTAAACTCAGAAGCAATGTCAGCTTCTCAATCCATTCCACTCAATGGAAGAGGTACTTCATTGAGAATAGGAACAGGGAATATACAGACCTTCTATCAGACAGGACTGCTTGGTAATTGGATGCAGGAAATGTGTAGGCCCTGCCCTAAAACTTGCTGAAGTAAGATTTTTTAAATTCACGTATGCTATGTGGGCCTAACCTAATTTATTGTCCATCCCTAATTGCCCCTTGACAAGGTGGTGTTGAGCTGCTGTCTTGAAGCCGCTGCAGTCCCTGAGGTGTAGGTACACCCACTGTGCTGTTAGGGAGGGTGCTCCAGGATTTGGACCCGGCGACACTGAGGGAACGGCCGATATATTTCTCAGTCAGGATGGGGAGTGACTTGGAGGGGAACCTCCAGGTGGGGGTGATCCCAGGTATCTGCTGCTCTTGTCCTTCTAGATGGTGGTGGCCGTGGGTCTGGAAGGTGCTGCCTGAGGAACCTTGGTGAGTTCTTGCAGTGAATCTTGTCGATGGTGCACACGGCTGACACTGTCCATCGGAGGTGGAGGGAGTGAATCATAGAATCATAGAACATACAGTGCAGATGGAGGCCATTTGGCCCATCAAGTCTGCACCGGCCTTTGGAAAGAGCACCCACCCAAGCCTACACCTCCACCCCATCCCCATAACCCAGCAACCCACCTAACCGTTTTGGACACTTAGGGCAATTTAGCAAGGCCAATCCACCTAACCTGCACATCTTTGGAATGTGGGAGGAAACCGGAGCACCCGGGGGAAACCCACGCACACACGGGGAGAACGTTCAGACTCCGTTGAGACAGTGACCCAAGCCAGGAATCGAACGTGGAACCGTTTTGGACACTTAGGGCAATTTAGCAAGGCCAATCCACCTAACCTGCACATCTTTGGAATGTGGGAGGAAACCGGAGCACCCGGGGGAAACCCACGCACACACGGGGAGAACGTTCAGACTCCGTTGAGACAGTGACCCAAGCCAGGAATCGAACGTGGGACCCTGGAGCTGTGAAGCAACTGTGTTAACCACTGTGCTACCCTGCTGACCAAATATTTGTGGGTGGGGTGCCAGTCAAGCGGGGCTGCTTTGTCCTGGATAGTGTCGAGCTTCTTGAGTGTTGTTGGAGCTGAGCTCATCCAGGCAAGTGGAGAGTATTCCATCTCACTCCTGACTTGTGCCTTGTAGACGGTGGACAAGCTTTTGGGGGGTCAGGAGATGCATTTAAAAAAAAAAAATTTTGAGTACCCAATTCATTATTTTCCAATTAGGGGGCAATTTAACGTGGCCAATCCACCTACCCTGCACATCTTTGGGTTATGTGGGTGAGACCCATGCGGTCACGGGGAGAATTTGCAAACTCCACATGGACAGTGACCCGGGGCTGGGATCGAACCCGGGTCCTTGGCGCCCTGAGGCAGTAGTGCTAACCACTGCACCACCGTGCGACCCAGGAGGTGCATTACTCACCGCAGGATTCTCAGCCTGTGACCTGCTGTTGTAGTATTTATTTGGCTAGTCTCAGTTTCTGGCCAATGGCGAACCTCCAGGATCTTGATGATGGTGGTTAGGATCTGGTCAGATGGAGGAGAGGAATTATGTGCTTCACTTCTCAGGAGGTGAGAAGCATAGGAATGGTGTCGTAATCCCAGCAAATATAAAGTACAAGAGACCACTTCAAAGTTACCGACAAATCTCGGACAGAGTGATCATGATTAGGATCGAAGGATTGCCTTCAAGCCCTGACAAAAAAATCAGTGAGCAGCAAATTGAGGCATTTTACGGTGATCTCCTGAAGTGTTATGATTTAATTTTAGGGTGGCACAGTGGTTAGCACTGCTGCCTCACAGCGGCAGGGTCCCGGGTTCAATTCCCACCTTGGGTGACTGTGCGGAGTTTGCACGTTCTCCCCGTGTCTGCGTGTGTTTCCTCCGGGTGCTCCGGTTTCCTCCCACAGTCCAAAAGGTGGGGTTATGAGGATAGGGTGGGGGAGTGGGCCTAGGTAGAGTGCATTTTCGGTGCAGACTCGAAGCGATTCTATTTTATTCTATTCCAAATCAACTGATGTGGTAATTACTGAAATCGGTGAAGGATCATCAGGAATATGTCAGTCAATATGGTCTTGGATCAAGAGGAGAGAGACTGATGCAATTTTGTCAAGAACATTATCTGACAGTGACAAACATCTTCTTTGAGTAATCAATGCAGAGACTGTACACTGGAAAAGTCCAAGTGATCGGTATAGAAATCAAATAGATAACGTGACTGGGAAACAATGTTTTTGCAAGTATAACGAGCATTCAGACGTGTCCCAGCCTGCATATTAATTCAGATCTGTCTCCTTCAGCAGGAATTCAGATGAAACTTAAAATACCAAAAGAGAAAAAGATGTGCGACCATTTAGACCTTGACATGCTGAAGAATGAGGGATTTGTCGTATGAAGAGAGATTGAACAGTTTCGGCCTAATGTTATGAGCGAGGCGTTTTTAGAACCCCAAAATGTATCATGGAGTTCAACCAACCTCCCCCTTTAATGTATTTGTTGCTTTTCCGAGCACACGGCTTGTTCCCTAGGTGTGGGATTACAATTATGGACACGTGGGTGTTTAAACACAAAACACTGTTTATTCCATGAACTCAACTTAACATCTTAAATAAACATCGGATCTCTTAACACCCCTTACCTCAAAGATAACTCAGAAACTATTGCAACAGTAAATAACTCCTTAAAATGTTCCTTCAAACTTCCAAGAGACTTAACACCTTTAAACAAAATCACATCAGGTTAAAGGTTTTACAACAGGGGCTGGTTTAGCACAATGGGCTAAACAGCTGGCTTGTAATGCAGAACAAGGCAGCAGCGCGGGTTCAATTCCTGTACCGGCCTCCCCGAAAAGGCGCCGGAATGTGGCAACTAGGGGCTTTTCACAGTAACTTCATTGAAGCCTACTTGTGACAATAAGCTATTATTTATTCTGGGCAGAGGTCACTTTCTAGGTGTTGTGTAGAGGTCACTTTCTCTGTGTGTAAAGGTCACTTTCTAGGTGTTGTGTAGAGGTCACTTCCTAGGTGTTGTGAAGAGGTCACTTTCTAGGTGTTGTGTAGAGGTCACTTTATAGGTGTCGTGTAGAGTTCATTTTCTAGGTGTGTAGAGGTCACTTTCTAGGTGTGTAGAGGTCACTTTCTAGGTGTGTGGAGGTCACTTTCTAGGTGTTGTGTGGGGGTCACTTTCTAGGTGTTGTGTGAAGGTCACTTTCGAGCTGTGTAGAGGTCACGTTCTAGGTGTTACATAGAACATAGAACAATAGAGCGCAGTACAGGCCCTTCGGCCAACGATGTTGCACCGAAACAAAAGCCATCTAACCTACACTATGCCATTATCATCCATATGTTTATCCAATAAACTTTTAAATGCCCTCAATGTTGGCGAGTTCACTACTGTAGCAGGTAGGGCATTCCACGGCCTCACTACTCTCTGCGTAAAGAACCTACCTCTGACCTCTGTCCTATATCTATTACCCCTCAGTTTAAAGTTATGTCCCCTCGTGCCAGCCATTTCCATCCGCGGGAGAAGGCTCTCACTGTCCACCCTATCCAACCCCCTGATCATTTTGTATGCCTCTATTAAGTCTCCTCTTAACCTTCTTCTCTCCAACGAAAACAACCTCAAGTCCATCAGCCTTTCCTCATAAGATTTTCCCTCCATACCAGGCAACATCCTGGTAAATCTCCTCTGCACCCGCTCCAAAGCCTCCACGTCCTTCCTATAATGCGGTGACCAGAACTGTACGCAATACTCCAAATGCGGCCGTACCAGAGTTCTGTACAGCTGCAACATGACCTCCTGACTCCGGAACTCAATCCCTCTACCAATAAAGGCCAACACTCCATAGGCCTTCTTCACAACCCTATCAACCTGGGTGGCAACTTTCAGGGATCTATGTACATGGACACCTAGATCCCTCTGCTCATCCACACTTTCAAGAACTTTACCATTAGCTAAATATTCCGCATTCCTGTTATTCCTTCCAAAGTGAATCACCTCACACTTCTCTACATTAAACTCCATTTGCCACCTCTCAGCCCAGCTCTGCAGCTTATCTATATCCCTCTGTAACCTGCTACATCCTTCCACACTATCGACAACACCACCGACTTTAGTATCGTCTGCAAATTTACTCACCCACCCTTCTGCGCCTTCCTCTAGGTCATTGATAAAAATGACAAACAGCAACGGCCCCAGAACAGATCCTTGTGGTACTCCACTTGTGACTGTACTCCATTCTGAACATTTCCCATCAACCACCACCCTCTGTCTTCTTTCAGCTGGCCAATTTCTGATCCACATCTCTAAATCACCCTCAATCCCCAGCCTCCGCATTTTCTGCAATAGCCTACCGTGGGGAACCTTATCAAACGCTTTGCTGAAATCCATAAACACCACATCAACTGCTCTACCCTCATCTACCTGTTCAGTCACCTTCTCAAAGAATTCAATAAGGTTTGTGAGGCATGACCTATCCTTCACAAAGCCATGCTGACTATCCCTGATCATATTATTCCTATCTAGATGATTATAAATCTTGTCTCTTATAATCCCCTCCAAGACTTTACCCACTACAGACGTGAGGCTCACCGGTCTATAGTTGCCGGGGTTGTCTCTGCTCCCCTTTTTGAACAAAGGGACCACATTTGCTGTCCTCCAGTCCTCTAGCACTATTCCTGTAGCCAATGATGACATAAAAATCAAAGCCAAAGGTCCAGCAATCTCTTCCCTGGCCTCCCAGAGAATCCTAGGATAAATCCCATCAGGTCCCGGGGACTTATTTATTTTATGCCTGTCCAGAATTGCCAACACCTCTTCCCTACGTACCTCAATGCCATCTATTCTATTAGCCTGGGGCTCAGCATTCTCCTCCACAACATTATCTTTTTCCTGAGTGAATACTGACGAAAAATATTCATTTAGTATCTCGCCTATCTCTTCAGACTCCACACACAATTTCCCATCCCTGTCCTTGACTGGTCCTACTCTTTCCCTAGTCATTCGCTTATTCCTGACATACCTATAGAAAGCTTTTGGGTTTTCCTTGATCCTTCCTGCCAAATACTTCTCATGTCCCCTCCTTGCTCGTCTTAGCTCTCTCTTTAGATCCTTCCTCGCTACCTTGTAACTATCCATCGCCCCAACTGAAACTTCACACCTCATCTTCACATAGGCCTCCTTCTTCCTCTTAACAAGAGATTCCACTTCCTTGGTAAACCACGGTTCCCTCGCTCGACGCCTTCCTCCCTGCCTGACCGGTACATACTTATCAAGAACACGCAGTAGCTGATCCTTGAACAAGCCCCACTTATCCAGTGTGCCCAACACTTGCAGCCTACTTCTCCACCTTATCCCCCCCAAGTCACGTCTAATGGCATCATAATTGCCCTTCCCCCAGCTATAACTCTTGCCCTGCGGTGTATACTTATCCCTTTCCATCATTAACGTAAACGTCACCGAATTGTGGTCACTGTCCCCAAAGTGCTCTCCTACCTCCAAATCCAACACCTGGCCTGGTTCATTACCCAAAACCAAATCCAACGTGGCCTCGCCTCTTGTTGGCCTGTCAACATATTGTTTCAGGAAACCCTCCTGCACACACTGTACAAAAAACGACCCATCTATTGTACTCGAACTATATCTTTTCCAGTCAATATTTGGAAAGTTAATGTCTCCCATAATAACTACCCTGTTACTTTCGCTCTTATCCAGAATCATCTTCGCCATCCTTTCCTCTACATCCCTAGAACTATTAGGAGGCCTATAAAAAACTCCCAACAGGGTGACCTCTCCTTTCCTGTTTCTAACTTCAGCCCATACTACCTCGGAAGAAGAGTCCCCATCTAGCATCCTCTCCGCCACCGTAATACTGCTCTTGACTAGCAGCGCCACAGCTCCCCCTCTTTTGCCTCCTTCTCTGACCTTACTAAAACACCTAAACCCCGGAACCTGCAACATCCATTCCTGTCCCTGCTCTATCCATGTCTCCGAAATGGCCACAACATCGAAGTCCCAGGTACCAACCCATGCTGCCAGTTCCCCTACCTTGTTTCGTATACTCCTGGCATTGAAGTAGACACACTTCAAACCACCTACCTGAACACTGGCCCCCTCCTGCGACGTCAAATCTGTGCTCCTGACCTCTATACTCTCATTCTCCCTTACCCTAAAACTACAATCCAGGTTCCCATGCCCCTGCTGCATTAGTTTAAACCCCCCCAAAGAGCACTAACAAATGTCCCCCCCAGGATATTTGTGCCCCTCAGGTTCAGATGTAGACCATCCTGTCTGTAGAGGTCCCACCTTCCCCAGAAAGAGCCCCAGTTATCCAGAAATCTGAATCCCTCCCGCCTGCACCATCCCTGTAGCCACGTGTTTAAATGCTCTCTCTCCCTATTCCTCATCTCACTATCACGTGGCACGGGCAACAACCCAGAGATAACAACTCTGTTCTAGTTCTGAGCTTCCATCCTAGCTCCCTGAAAGCCTGCCTGACATCCTTGTCCCCTTTCCTACCTATGTCGTTAGTGCCAATGTGGACCACGACTTGGGGCTGCTCCCCCTCCCCCCTAAGGACCCGGAAAACACGATCCGAGACATCACGTACCCTTGCACCTTGGAGGCAACATACCAAATGTGAGTCTCTCACGCTCCCACAAAATCTCCTATCTGTGCCCCTGACTATAGAGTCCCCAATTACTAATGCTCTGCTCCTCTCCCCCCTTCCCTTCTGAGCAACAGGTACAGACTCCGTGCCAGAGGCCCGTACCCCATGGCTTACCCCTGGTAAGTCGTCCCCCCCACAAGTATCCAAAGCGGTATACTTGTTTCTCAGGGGAACGACCGCAGGGGATCCCTGCACTGACGGCTTTTTCCCAGTCCCTCTTACAGTTACCCACCTATCTCCAATCTTTGGTGTAACTAATTCCCTGAAGCTGCTATCTATGACCCCTTCTGCCTCCCGAATGATCCGAAGTTCTTCCAACTCCAGCTCCAGTTCCCTAACTCGATCTTGGAGGAGCTGGAGATGGCAGCACTTCCTGCAGGTAAAATCAGCAGGGACACTAACTGCATCCCTCACCTCAAACATCCTGCAGGAGGAACATTGCACTCCCTTCCCTGCCATTCCTCTAACTTTCTACCAAGATCTGGCTAACAACTAAATTAAATTTTTTATAAAAAATAATAATAATATAAAATATGGTACTTACCTCAGACCAATGGGTTTTATTATTAGGTTAGAGGAGGAGGGCGGGTGGGTTCCTCTCCACCAGAATTTATTGGTGAGGGTCTTCCCAGACGTCCACGGGTCGTCTTCCTGTTCCCGCCTAAAACACTAATTTAAAAAAAAAAATTCTCAGCTCCTGCTGAAATTGACTAACCAGCTCCACTCCAACCGAAATCGACTGGCCTGCCCCTGCAAAGACAAGTGGACAGGACAAGGACAGACGTACCTCCCAGCAGCCACTTCCGCACTGCTCCCGCTGAAACTGATTCACCAGCTGTTCTCCCGCCGAAATCGTGTTGTGTAGAGGTCACTTTCTAGGTGTTGTGTAGTGGTCACTTTCTAGGTGTGTAGAGGTCACGTTCTTGGTGTTGTGTAGAGGTCACTTTCTAGGTGTGTAGAGGTCACGTTCTAGGTGTTGTGTAGTGGTCACTTTCGAGGTGTGTAGAGGTCACGTTCTAGGTGTTGTGTAGAGGTCACTTTCTAGGTGTTGTGTAGAGGTCACTTTCTAGGTGTGTTGAGGTCATTTTCTAGGTGTTGTGTCGAGGTCACTTTCTAGGTGTGTAGAGGTCACTTTCTAGGTGTTGTGTTGAGGTCACTTTCTAGGTGTGTAGAGATCACTTTCTAGGTGTTGTGTAAAGGTCACTTTCTAGGTGTTGTGTTGAGGTCACTTTCTAGGTGTGTAGAGGTCACTTTCTAGGTGTTGTTTGGGGGTCACTTTCTAGGTGTTGTGTAAAGGTCACTTTCTAGGTGTTGTGTAGAGTTCATTTTCTAGGTGTGTAGAGGTCACTTTCTAGGCGTGTAGAGGTCACTTTCTAGGTTTTGTGTCGGGGTCACTTTCTAGGTGTTGTGCAGAGGTCACTTTCTAGGTGTGCAGAGGTCACTTTCTAGCTGTGTAGAGGTCACTTTCTAGGTTTTGTGTAGGGGTCACTTTCTAGGTGTTGTGCAGAGGTCACTTTCTAGGTGTTGTGTGGGGGTCACTTTCTAGGTGTTGTGTGGGGGTCACTTTCTAGGTGTTGTGTAGGGGTCACTTTCTAGGTGTTGTGTGGGGGTCACTTTCTAGGTGTGTAGAGGTCTCTTTCTAGGTGTTGTGTAGAGGTCACTTTCTAGGTGTTGTGTAGAGGTCACTTTCTAGGTGTGTAGAGGTCACTTTCTAGGTGTGTGGGGGTCACTTTCTAGGTGTTGTGTAGAGGTCACTTTCAAGGTGTCGTGTAGAGGTCACTTTCTAGGTGTGTAGAGGTCACTTTCTAGGTGTGTAGAGGTCCCTTTCTTGGTGTTGTGTAGAGGTCACTTTCTAGGTGTGTGGAGGTCACTTTCTCGGTGTTGCGTAGAGGTCACTTTCTAGGTGTTGTGTGGGGGTCACTTTCCCTCCATCATCCATTTACGGATCATCGCCACATTGGTGGCCCAATAGTAGTCGCCCAAATTCGGCAGCGCCAATCCTCCTCTGTCTCTGCTACGTTGTAAGAACCCCCTCCTTACCCTCGGGACTTTCCCTGCCCACACGAAGCTCGTGATGCTCCTGTCTATTTTTTTAAAGAAGGCCTTAGTGATTAGTATAGGGAGACATTGGAATACAAATAAGAACCTCGGGAGGACCATCATCCTAATTGCCTGCACTCTGCCCGCCGACGACAGTGGCTGCATGTCCCACCTCTTGAAGTCCTCCTCCATTTGTTCTACCAATCGTGTCAGATTAAGTCTGTGCAAGGTTCCCCAGCTCCTGGCGATCTGAATCCCCAGGTATCGGAAGTTTCTTTCCACTTTCCTTCGAGGCAGGCCTTCTATCCCTCTACTCTGGTCCCCAGGGTGTATCACAAAAAGTTCACTCTTCCCCATGTTAAGCCTATATCCCGAGAAATCTCCGAACTCCCTCAATATCTGCATGACCTCTGTCATCCCCCCCACTGGGTCCGTCACATACAACAGTAGGTCATCCGCGTAGAGCGACACTCGGTGTTCTTCTCCCCCTCTAATCACCCCTCTCCATTTCCTGGAGTCTCTCAGCGCCATGGCCAGTGGTTCAATTGCCAACGCGAACAGCAATGGAGATAGCGGGCATCCCTGTCTTGTTCCCCTGTATAGTCGGAAATACTCTGATCTTTGCCGACCCGTGACCACACTTGCCGTTGGGGCCCCATAAAGGAGTTTGACCCAGCTAATAAACCCGTTCCCGAACCCAAACCTCCTTAGCACCTCCCATAAGTACTCCCACTCCACCCTGTCAAATGCCTTCTCTGCATCCATTGCCGCCACTATCTCTGCCTCCCCCTCTACTGGGGGCATCATTATCACCCCTAATAGCCGTCGCACGTTGACATTCAGTTGTCTCCCCTTTACGAACCCTTTCTGGTCTTCGTGCACCACCCCCGGGACACAGTCCTCTATCCTCGATGCCAGTACCTTTGCCAGCAATTTGGCGTCCACATTCAACAGTGAGATAGGTCTATAGGACCCGCACTGCAGCGGATCTTTATCCCGCTTCGAAATTAGCGATATCGTCGCCTCCGACATTGTCGGGGGTAGAGTCCCTCCTTCCCTGGCCTCGTTAAAAGTCCTCACCAACAGCGGGGCCAGCAGGTCCACATATTTTCCATAAAATTCCACCGGGAACCCATCTGGTCCCGGAGCCTTCCCTTCTTGCATATTCCCCAGCCCCTTAATAACCTCGTCCACCCCAATTGGTGCCCCCAGGCCTTCCATCTCCTGCTCCTCCACCCTCGGGAACCTCAATTGATCCAGGAACTGCCGCATCTCCTCTTTTCCCTCCGGGGGTTGGGACCTATACAGTCCTTCGTAAAAGGTCTTAAACACCTCGTTTATCTTCCCTGCTCTCCGCACCGTAGCTCCCTTTTCGTCTCTAATTCCCCCTATCTCCCTCGCCGCTGTCTTCTTTCGCAGCTGATGGGCCAACAGGCGACTAGCTTTTTCCCCATACTCATACCTCACCCCCTATGCTTTCCTCCACAGCACCTCCGCCCTCCTGATGGTCAGAAGGTCGAAATCCGTCTGGAGTCGTCGTCTCTCCCTGTACAGTCCCTCCTCCGGGGTCTCTGCAAATTCCCTGTCCACCCTTAAGATCTCCCCCAGTAGTCTTTCCCTTTCCTTGGCCTCTGTTTTCCCTTTGTGGACCCTAATGGAGATCATCTCTCCTCTGACCACTGCTTTTAGTGCTTCCCATACCACTCCCACTCGGACCTCCCCGTCGTCATTGGCCTCCAGGTACCTCTCAATACATCCCCGCACTCTTCCACAGACTCCCTCATCCGCCAACAATCCCACATCTAATCGCCAGAGTGCTCGCTGCTCCCTCTCCTCTCCTAGTTCCAGGTCCACCCAATGTGGGGCATGATCCGAAATAGCTATGGCTGAATACTCAGCTTCTTCCACCCTCGAGATCAACGACCTTCCCAGAACAAAAAAATCTATCCGGGAGTACACTTTATGAACATGGGAGAAGAAGGAGAACTCCCTGGCCCTCGGTCTAAGAAATCGCCATGGATCCACTCCCCCCATTTGGTCCATAAACCCCTTGAGCACCTTGGCCGCTGCCGGCCTTCTCCCGGTCTTAGATCTGGATCTATCTAACCCTGGGTCCAGCAGGGTGTTGAAGTCCCCTCCCAATATCAAGTTTCCTACCTCCAGGTCCGGTATACGTCCCAACATCCGTCTCATAAATCCCGCATCGTCCCAATTCGGGGCATATACATTAACCAACACGACCTCCATTCCCTCCAGCCTGCCACTCACCATTACATATCTACCTCCGCTATCTGCTACAATGCTCCTTGCTTCGAATGCTACCCGTTTCCCCACCAGTATGGCCACCCCTCTATTCTTTGCATCTAGCCCTGAATGGAACACCTGTCCCACCCATCCTTTCCTTAACCTAACTTGGTCTGCCACCTTCAGGTGCGTCTCCTGTAGCATAGCCACGTCTGCCCTTAGTCCTTTCAAGTGCGCGAGCACTCGGGCCCTTTTAATCGGTCCATTTAGGCCTCTCACGTTCCACGTGATCAGCCTCACTAGGTGGCTACCTGCCCCCTTCCCGTGTCGACTAGCCATCACCTTCTCTAGGCCAGTCCCACGTCCCGCTTCCGCGCTCCCACTCGCTCCCCAGGTGTCGCATTCCAGCCCCGACCACCCACTCTTTAGCCATTTCCTCTTTGATTTCCGCAGCAGCAACCCAGTTACCCCCCCCCCCCCCCCCCGCTAGATCCCCCTCTAGCGTGATTGCTCCCCCCATATTACTTCCGCAAGTCAGCTGACTTCAACTGACCCCGGCTACTCCTGCTCACTCCTTGACCCCCCCGTGTGGGGAACTCCCATCTACCTTGCGCCTATCTTCCCGCCATTATCTTTCTGGCGCGGGAACCTCCCTATAGCTGACCCGCCTCTTGTGGCGCAGCTCCCTTTCCCATCCCACTCCCATTCCTCATCCTCCGCCTATGTCCCTTCTTTCCCCCCCCACCGGCGCCCACATTTCTTAGGGTCTCCCCCCTTCCCAATTTACTTCTCTATTTACATCGACAGTAACATTTCCTGCAATATCAGTCTCTCAGTTCCGATCCAATTTTTCATCTTTAATAAAGGTCCATGCTTCTTCCGCCGTTTCGAAATAGTGATGTCTCTCCTGGTACGTGACCCATAGTCGCGCCGGCTGCAGCATTCCGAACTTCACATTCTTTTTGTGTAACACCTCCTTGGCTCGGTTAAAACTCGCCCTCCTTCTCGCCACCTCCGCACTCCAATCCTGGTACACCCGTACCACTGCATTCTCCCATCTGCTACTCTGTACCTTTTTGGCCCATCTCACAACCACTTCTCTATCTTTAAAGCGGTGAAACCGCACGATTGTCGCCCTAGGTGGTTCTCCCGCTTTTGGTCTCCTCGCCGGGATCCGATGGGCCCCCTCCACTTCTAAGGGGCCCAAAGGGGCCTCAGCTCCCATCAACGAGCTTAGCATCGTGCTCACATAAGCCCCGCAGTCCGCTCCTTCCACTCCCTCAGGGAGACCCAGTATCCGAAGGTTTTTTCTTCGTGCTCTGTTTTCTAGGGCCTCCATTCTTTCAATGCACTTTTTGTGGAGCGCCTCGTGCGTCTGTGTTTTGACCGCCAGGCCCAGGATCTCGTCCTCATTATCCGTCACCTTCTGCTCCACCACGCGGAGCTCTGTCTCCTGGGTCCTTTGTGCCTCCTTAAGCCCCTCAATTGCCTGTAGCATCGGGGTCAGCACCTCCTTCTTTAGTAGCTCCACACACCGTCTTAGGAATTCGTCTTGATCGGGCCCCCATGTCGCCTGGGCTTTCTCCGCCGCCATCTTGTTTCTTTTTCCTTTCTGTCCCTATCGTCGAGGATTCCTCGCGCCAATATTTTCCTCTTTCGTTGGGGGGGGACTCCCTACTCACTCACCCCACAACGGGTTTCGCCGCGCGAAACATTTCCCGTTCGGGCTCTTAAAAGAGCGCGAAGAACCGTTGGAGCTGGAGCCGCCGAAACGTGCGGCTTAGCTAGTCATCGCCGCAACCGGAAGTCTAGAGGTCACTTTCTAGGTGTTGTGTAGAGGTCACTTTCTAGGTGTGTGGGAGTCACTTTTTAGCTGTTGTGTGGGAGTCACTTTCTAGGTGTTGTGTAGAGGTCACTTTCTAGGTGTTGTGTAGAGGTCACCATCTAGGTGTTATGTGGAGGTCCCTTTCTAGGTGTTGTGTAGACGTCACTTTCTAGGAGTTGTGTGGGGGTCACTTTATAGGTGTTCTGTAGAGGTCACTTTCGAGGTGTGTAGAGGTCACGTTCTAGGTGTTGTGTAGAGGTCACTTTCTAGGAGTTGTGTAGTGGTCACTTTTTAGGTGTGTAAAGGTCACTTTCTAGTTGTTGTGTGGGGGTCACTTTCTAGGTGTTGTGTAGAGTTCACGTTCTAGGTGTTGTGTAGAGGTCACTTTCTAGGTGTGTAGAGGTCACTTTCTAGGTTTGTAGAGGTCACTTTCTAGGTGTTGTGTAGATGTCACTTTCTAGGTGTTGTGTAGAGGTCACTTTCTAGGTGTTGTGTAGAGGTCACTTTCTAGGTATGTGGGGGTCACTTTCTAGGTGTTGTGTAGATGTCACTTTCTAGGTGTTGTGTGGGGGTCACTTTCTAGGTGTTGTGTGGAGGTCACTTTCTAGGTGTTGTGTAGAGGTCACTATCTAGGTGTGTAGAGGACACTTTCTAGGTGTGTAGTGGTCACTTTCTAGGTGTTGTGTAGAGGACACTTTCTAGGTGTTGTGTAGAGGTCACTTTCTAGGTGTTGTGTAGAGGTCACTTTCTAGGTATGTGGGGGTCACTTTCTAGGTGTTGTGTGGAGGTCACTTTCGAGTGTGTAGAGGTCACGTTCTAGGTGTTGTGTAGAGGTCACTTTCTAGATGTCGTGTAGAGGTCACTTACTAGGTGTTGTGTGGGGGTCACTTTCTAGGTGTTGTGTTGTGGTCACATTCTGTGTGTCGTGTGGTGGTCACTTTCTAGATGTTGTGTGGGGGTCACTTTCTAGGTGCTGTGTGGGGGTTACTTTCTCGGTGTTGTGTGGGGGCCACTTTCTAGGTGTTGTGTAGGGGTCACTTTCTAGGTGTTGTGTAGAAGTCACTTTCAAGTGTGTAGAGGTCACGTTCTAGGTGTTGTGTAGACGTCTCTTTCTAGGTGTTGTGTGGGGGTCACTTTTTAGGTGAGTAAAGGTCACTTTCTAGGTGTTGTGTGGGGGTCACTTTCTAGGTGTTGTGTGGGGGTTACTTTCTAGGTGTGGTGTGGAAGTCACATTCTAGGTGTTGTGTAGAGGTCACTTTCTAGGTGTTGTGTAGAAGTCACTATCTAGGTGTTGTGTTGAGGTCTCTTTCTAGGTGTTGCATAGAGGTCACTTTCTAGGTGTGGTGTGGAGGTCACATTCTAGGTGTTGTGTAGAGGTCACTTTCTAGGTGTTGTGTAGAGGTCACTTTCTAGGTGTTGTGTAGAGGTCACTTCCTAGGTGTGTAGAGGTCACTTTCTAGGTGTTGTGTAGAGGTCACTTTCTAGGTGTGTAGAGGTCACTTTCTTGGTGTCGTGTAGAGGTCACTTTCTAGGTGTTGTGTAGAGGTCACTTTCTAGGTGTTGTGTAGATGTCACTTTCTAGGTGTTGTGTAAAGGTCACTTTCTCGGTGTTGTGTAGAGGTCACTTTCGAGGTGTTGTGTAGGGTTCACTTACTAGGTGTTGTGTAGAGGTCACTTTCTAGGTGTGTACAGGTCACTTTCTCGGTGTGTGGAGGTCACTTTCTAGGTGTTGTGTAGAGGTCACTTTCTAGGTGTGTGGGGGTCACTTTCTAGGTGTTGTGTGGGAGTCACTTTCTAGGTGTTGTGTAGGGGTCACTTTCTAGGTGTTGTGTGGGGGTCACTTTCCAGGTGTTGTGTGGGGTTCACTTTCTAGGTGTTGTGTGGGAGTCACTTTCTAGGTGTTGTGTGGAGGTCACTTTCTAGGTGTTGTGTGGGGGTCACTTTCTAGGTGTTGTGTGGAGGTCACTTTCTAGGAGTTGTATGGGGGTCACTTTCTAGGTGTTGTGTGGGGGTCACTTTCTAGGTGTTGTGTGGAGGTCACTTTCTAGGTGTTGCGTGGAGGTCACTTTCTAGGTGTTGTGTGGGGGTCACTTTCTAGGTGTTGTGTTGTGGTCACTTTCTAGGTGTTGTGTGGGGGTCACTTTCTAGGTGTTGTGTGGGGGTCACTTTCTAGGTGTTGTGTAGAGGTCACTTTCTAGGTGTTGAGTGGGGGTCACTTTCTAGGTGTTGTGTGGGGGTCACTTTCTAGGTGTTGTGTGGGGATCACTTTCTAGGTGTTGTGTGGGGGTCACTTGCTAGGTGTTGTGTACGGGTCACTTTCTAGGTGTTGTGTGGGGGTTACTTTATAGGGGTTGTGTAGAGGTCACTTTTGAGGTGTGTAGAGGTCACGTTCTAGGTGTTGTGTAGAGGTCACGTTCTAGGTGTTGTGTTGTGGTCACTTTTTAGGTGTGTAAAGGTCACTTTCTAGTTGTTGTGTGGGGGTCACTTCCTAGGTGTTGTGTAGAGTTCACGTTCTAGGTGTTGTGTAGAGGTCACTTTCTAGGTGTGTAGAGGTCACTTTCTAGGTTTGTAGAGGTCACTTTCTAGGTGTTGTGTAGATGTCACTTTCTAGGTGTGTGGGGGTCACTTTCTAGGTGTTGTGTGGAGGTCACTTTCTAGGTGTTGTGTAGAGGTCACTATCTAGGTGTGTAGAGGACACTTTCTAGGTGTTGTGTAGAGGTCACTTTCTAGGTATGTGGGGGTCACTTTCTAGGTGTTGTGTAGACGTCACTTTCTAGGTGTGTAGAGGTCACTTTCTAGGTTTGTAGAGGTCACTTTCTAGGTGTTGTGTGGAGGTCACTTTCTAGGTGTTGTGTAGAGGTCACTTTCTAGGTGTGTAGAGGTCACTTTCTAGGTGTTGTGTGGTGGTCACTTTATAGGTGTTGTGTAGAGGTCACTTTCGAGTGTATAGAGGTCACGTTCTAGGTGTTGTGTAGAGGTCACTTTCTAGGTGTCGTGTAGAGGTCACTTACTAGGTGTTGTGTGGGGGTCACTTTCTAGGTGTTGTGTGGAGGTCACTTTCTAGTTGTTGTGTTGTGGTCACTTTCTGGGTGTCGTGTGGTGGTCACTTTCTAGATGTTGTGTAGAGGTCACGTTCTAGGTGTTGTGTAGGGGTCACTTTCTAGGTATTGTGTGGGGGTCACTTTTTAGGTACGTAAAGGTCACTTTCTAGGTGTTGTGTGGGGGTCACTTTCTAGGTGTTGTTTGGGGGTCACTTTCTAGGTGTTGCGTAGAGGTCACTTTCTAGGTGTTGCGTAGAGGTCTCTTTTTAGGTGTTGCGTAGAGGTCACTTTCTAGGTGTGGTGTGGAAGTCACATTCTAGGTGTTGTGTAGAGGTCACTTTCTAGGTGTTGTGTAGAGGTCACTATCTAGGTGTTGTGTAGAGGTCACTTTCTAGGTGTTGCAGAGAGATCTCTTTCTAGGTGTTGCATAGAGGTCACTTTCTAGGTGTGGTGTGGAGGTCACATTCTAGGTGTTGTGTAGAGGTCACTTTCTAGGTGTTGTGTAGAGGTCACTTTCTCGGTGTTGTGTAGAGGTCACTTCCTAGGTGTGTAGAGGTCACTTTCTAGGTGTTGTGCAGAGGTCACTTTCTAGGTGTTGTGTCGAGGTCACTTTCTAGGTGTTGTGTAGACGTCACTTTCTAGGTGTTGTGTAAAGGTCACTTTCTAGGTGTTGTGTAGAGGTCACTTTCGAGGTGTTGTGTAGGGTTCACTTACTAGGTGTTGTGTAGAGGTCACTTTCTTGGTGTGTACAGGTCACTTTCTCGGTGTGTGGAGGTCACTTTCTAGGTGTTGTGTAGAGGTCACTTTCTAGGTGTTGTGTGGAGGTCACTTTCTAGGTGTTGTGTGGGAGTCACTTTCTAGGTGTTGTGTAGTGGTCACTTTCTAGGTGTTGTGTGGGGGTCACTTTCCAGGTGTTGTGTGGGGTTCACTTTCTAGGTGTTGTGTGGGAGTCACTTTCTAGGTGTTGTGTGGAGGTCACTTTCTAGGTGTTGTGTGGGGGTCACTTTCTATGTGTTGTGTGGAGGTCACTTTCTAGGTGTTGTGTGGAGATCACTTTCTAGTTGTTGTGTTGTGGTCACTTTCTGGGTGTCGTGTGGTGGTCACTTTCTAGATGTTGTGTAGAGGTCAGTTTCTAGGTGTTGTGTAGAGGTCACTTTCTAGGTGTCGTGTAGAGGTCACTTACTAGGTGTTGTGTGGGGGTCACTTTCTAGGTGTTGTGTGGGGTCACTTTCTAGGTGTGTGGAGGTCACTTTCTAGGTGTTGTGTTGTGTTCACATTCTGGGTGTCGTGTGGTGGTCACTTTCTAGATGTTGCGTGGGGGTCACTTTCTAGGTGTTGTGTGGGGGTCACTTTCTAGGTGTTGTGTGGGGGTTACTTTCTCGGTGTTGTGTGGGGGTCACTTTCTAGGTGTTGTGTTGAGGTCACTTTCTCGGTGCTGTGTGGGGGTCACTTTCTAGGTGTTGTGTAGGGGTCACTTTCTAGGTGTTGTGTTGAGGTCACTTTCTAGGTGTTGTGTGGGGGTCACTTTCTAGGTGTTGTGTGGGGGCCACTTTCTAGGTGTTGTGTTGAGGTCACTTTCTAGGTGTCGTTTGGGGGTCACTTTCTAGGTGTTGTATGGGGGTCACTTTCTAGGTGTTGTGTGAGGGTCACTTTCTAGATGTTGTATAGAGGTCACTTTCTAGGTTTTGTGTAGAGGTCACTTACTAGGTGTTGTGTGGGGGTCACTTTCTAGGTGTTGCGTGGAGGTCAATTTCTAGGTGTTGTGTTGTCACTTTCTGGGTGTCGTGTGGTGGTCACTTTCTAGATGTTGTGTAGAGGTCACGTTCTAGGCGTTGTGTAGGGGTCACTTTCTAGGTGTTGTGTGGGGGTCACTTTCTAGGTGTTGTGTGGGGGTCACTTTCTAGGTGTTGTGTAGAGGTCACTTTCTAGGTGTTGAGTGGGGGTCACTTTCTAGGTGTTGTGTGGAGGTCACTTTCTAGGTGTTGTGTTGTGGTCACTTTCTGGGTGTCGTGTGGTGGTCACTTTCTAGATCTTGTGTAGAGGTCACGTTCTAGGTGTTGTGTAGGGGTCACTTTCTAGGTATTGTGTGGGGGTCACTTTTTAGGTGCGTAAAGGTCACTTTCTAGGTGTTGTGTGGGGGTCACTTTCTAGGTGTTGTTTGGGGGTCACTTTCTAGGTGTTGCGTAGAGGTCACTTTCTAGGTGTTGCGTAGAGGTCTCTTTTTAGGTGTTGCGTAGAGGTCACTTTCTAGGTGTGGTGTGGAAGTCACATTCTAGGTGTTGTGTAGAGGTCACTTTCTAGGTGTTGTGTAGAGGTCACTATCTAGGTGTTGTGTAGAGGTCACTTTCTAGGTGTTGCAGAGAGATCTCTTTCTAGGTGTTGCATAGAGGTCACTTTCTAGGTGTGGTGTGGAGGTCACATTCTAGGTGTTGTGTAGAGGTCACTTTCTAGGTGTTGTGTAGAGGTCACTTTCTCGGTGTTGTGTAGAGGTCACTTCCTAGGTGTGTAGAGGTCACTTTCTAGGTGTTGTGCAGAGGTCACTTTCTAGGTGTTGTGTAGAGGTCACTTTCTAGGTGTTGTGTAGACGTCACTTTCTAGGTGTTGTGTAAAGGTCACTTTCTAGGTGTTGTGTAGAGGTCACTTTCGAGGTGTTGTGTAGGGTTCACTTACTAGGTGTTGTGTAGAGGTCACTTTCTTGGTGTGTACAGGTCACTTTCTCGGTGTGTGGAGGTCACTTTCTAGGTGTTGTGTAGAGGTCACTTTCTAGGTGTTGTGTGGAGGTCACTTTCTAGGTGTTGTGTGGGGGTCACTTTCTAGGTGTTGTGTGGGGGTCACTTTCTAGGTGTTGTGTGGAGGTCACTTTCTAGGTGTTGCGTGGAGGTCACTTTCTAGGTGTTGTGTGGGGGTCACTTTCTAGGTGTGTTGTGGTCACTTTCTAGGTGTTGTGTGGGGGTCACTTTCTAGGTGTTGTGTGGGGGTCACTTTCTAGGTGTTGTGTAGAGGTCACTTTCTAGGTGTTGAGTGGGGGTCACTTTCTAGGTGTTGTGTGGGGGTCACTTTCTAGGTGTTGTGTGGGGATCACTTTCTAGGTGTTGTGTGGGGGTCACTTGCTAGGTGTTGTGTACGGGTCACTTTCTAGGTGTTGTGTGGGGGTCACTTTCTAGATGTTGTGTAGAGGTCACGTTCTAGGTGTTGTGTAGGGGTCACTTTCTAGGTATTGTGTGGGGGTCACTTTTTAGGTACGTAAAGGTCACTTTCTAGGTGTTGTGTGGGGGTCACTTTCTAGGTGTTGTTTGGGGGTCACTTTCTAGGTGTTGCGTAGAGGTCACTTTCTAGGTGTTGCGTAGAGGTCTCTTTTTAGGTGTTGCGTAGAGGTCACTTTCTAGGTGTGGTGTGGAAGTCACATTCTAGGTGTTGTGTAGAGGTCACTTTCTAGGTGTTGTGTAGAGGTCACTATCTAGGTGTTGTGTAGAGGTCACTTTCTAGGTGTTGCAGAGAGATCTCTTTCTAGGTGTTGCATAGAGGTCACTTTCTAGGTGTGGTGTGGAGGTCACATTCTAGGTGTTGTGTAGAGGTCACTTTCTAGGTGTTGTGTAGAGGTCACTTTCTCGGTGTTGTGTAGAGGTCACTTCCTAGGTGTGTAGAGGTCACTTTCTAGGTGTTGTGCAGAGGTCACTTTCTAGGTGTTGTGTCGAGGTCACTTTCTAGGTGTTGTGTAGACGTCACTTTCTAGGTGTTGTGTAAAGGTCACTTTCTAGGTGTTGTGTAGAGGTCACTTTCGAGGTGTTGTGTAGGGTTCACTTACTAGGTGTTGTGTAGAGGTCACTTTCTTGGTGTGTACAGGTCACTTTCTCGGTGTGTGGAGGTCACTTTCTAGGTGTTGTGTAGAGGTCACTTTCTAGGTGTTGTGTGGAGGTCACTTTCTAGGTGTTGTGTGGGAGTCACTTTCTAGGTGTTGTGTAGTGGTCACTTTCTAGGTGTTGTGTGGGGGTCACTTTCCAGGTGTTGTGTGGGGTTCACTTTCTAGGTGTTGTGTGGGAGTCACTTTCTAGGTGTTGTGTGGAGGTCACTTTCTAGGTGTTGTGTGGGGGTCACTTTCTATGTGTTGTGTGGAGGTCACTTTCTAGGTGTTGTGTGGAGATCACTTTCTAGTTGTTGTGTTGTGGTCACTTTCTGGGTGTCGTGTGGTGGTCACTTTCTAGATGTTGTGTAGAGGTCAGTTTCTAGGTGTTGTGTAGAGGTCACTTTCTAGGTGTCGTGTAGAGGTCACTTACTAGGTGTTGTGTGGGGGTCACTTTCTAGGTGTTGTGTGGGGTCACTTTCTAGGTGTGTGGAGGTCACTTTCTAGGTGTTGTGTTGTGTTCACATTCTGGGTGTCGTGTGGTGGTCACTTTCTAGATGTTGCGTGGGGGTCACTTTCTAGGTGTTGTGTGGGGGTCACTTTCTAGGTGTTGTGTGGGGGTTACTTTCTCGGTGTTGTGTGGGGGTCACTTTCTAGGTGTTGTGTTGAGGTCACTTTCTCGGTGCTGTGTGGGGGTCACTTTCTAGGTGTTGTGTAGGGGTCACTTTCTAGGTGTTGTGTTGAGGTCACTTTCTAGGTGTTGTGTGGGGGTCACTTTCTAGGTGTTGTGTGGGGGCCACTTTCTAGGTGTTGTGTTGAGGTCACTTTCTAGGTGTCGTTTGGGGGTCACATCTCTAGGTGTTGTATGGGGGTCACTTTCTAGGTGTTGTGTGAGGGTCACTTTCTAGATGTTGTATAGAGGTCACTTTCTAGGTTTTGTGTAGAGGTCACTTACTAGGTGTTGTGTGGGGGTCACTTTCTAGGTGTTGCGTGGAGGTCAATTTCTAGGTGTTGTGTTGTCACTTTCTGGGTGTCGTGTGGTGGTCACTTTCTAGATGTTGTGTAGAGGTCACGTTCTAGGCGTTGTGTAGGGGTCACTTTCTAGGTGTTGTGTGGAGGTCACTTTCTAGGTGTTGTGTTGTGGTCACTTTCTGGGTGTCGTGTGGTGGTCACTTTCTAGATCTTGTGTAGAGGTCACGTTCTAGGTGTTGTGTAGGGGTCACTTTCTAGGTATTGTGTGGGGGTCACTTTTTAGGTGCGTAAAGGTCACTTTCTAGGTGTTGTGTGGGGGTCACTTTCTAGGTGTTGTTTGGGGGTCACTTTCTAGGTGTTGCGTAGAGGTCACTTTCTAGGTGTTGCGTAGAGGTCTCTTTTTAGGTGTTGCGTAGAGGTCACTTTCTAGGTGTGGTGTGGAAGTCACATTCTAGGTGTTGTGTAGAGGTCACTTTCTAGGTGTTGTGTAGAGGTCACTATCTAGGTGTTGTGTAGAGGTCACTTTCTAGGTGTTGCAGAGAGATCTCTTTCTAGGTGTTGCATAGAGGTCACTTTCTAGGTGTGGTGTGGAGGTCACATTCTAGGTGTTGTGTAGAGGTCACTTTCTAGGTGTTGTGTAGAGGTCACTTTCTCGGTGTTGTGTAGAGGTCACTTCCTAGGTGTGTAGAGGTCACTTTCTAGGTGTTGTGCAGAGGTCACTTTCTAGGTGTTGTGTAGAGGTCACTTTCTAGGTGTTGTGTAGACGTCACTTTCTAGGTGTTGTGTAAAGGTCACTTTCTAGGTGTTGTGTAGAGGTCACTTTCGAGGTGTTGTGTAGGGTTCACTTACTAGGTGTTGTGTAGAGGTCACTTTCTTGGTGTGTACAGGTCACTTTCTCGGTGTGTGGAGGTCACTTTCTAGGTGTTGTGTAGAGGTCACTTTCTAGGTGTTGTGTGGAGGTCACTTTCTAGGTGTTGTGTGGGGGTCACTTTCTAGGTGTTGTGTGGGGGTCACTTTCTAGGTGTTGTGTGGAGGTCACTTTCTAGGTGTTGCGTGGAGGTCACTTTCTAGGTGTTGTGTGGGGGTCACTTTCTAGGTGTTGTGTTGTGGTCACTTTCTAGGTGTTGTGTGGGGGTCACTTTCTAGGTGTTGTGTGGGGGTCACTTTCTAGGTGTTGTGTAGAGGTCACTTTCTAGGTGTTGAGTGGGGGTCACTTTCTAGGTGTTGTGTGGGGGTCACTTTCTAGGTGTTGTGTGGGGATCACTTTCTAGGTGTTGTGTGGGGGTCACTTGCTAGGTGTTGTGTACGGGTCACTTTCTAGGTGTTGTGTGGGGGTCACTTTATAGGGGTTGTGTAGAGGTCATTTTCGAGGTGTGTAGAGGTCACGTTCTAGGTGTTGTGTAGAGGTCACTTTCTAGGTGTTGTGTTGTGGTCACTTTTTAGGTGTGTAAAGGTCACTTTCTAGTTGTTGTGTGGGGGTCACTTTCTAGGGGTTGTGTAGAGTTCACGTTCTAGGTGTTGTGTAGAGGTCACTTTCTAGGTGTGTAGAGGTCACTTTCTAGGTTTGTAGAGGTCACATTCTAGGTGTTGTGTAGATGTCACTTTCTAGGTGTGTGGGGGTCACTTTCTAGGTGTTGTGTGGAGGTCACTTTCTAGGTGTTGTGTAGAGGTCACTATCTAGGTGTGTAGAGGACACATTCTAGGTGTTGTGTAGAGGTCACTTTCTAGGTGTTGTGTAGAGGTCACTATCTAGGTGTGTAGAGGACACTTTCTAGGTGTTGTGTAGAGGTCACTTTCTAGGTGTTGTGTAGACGTCACTTTCTAGGTGTGTAGAGGTCACTTTCTAGGTGTGTAGAGGTCACTTTCTAGGTGTTGTGTGGAGGTCACTTTCTAGGTGTTGTGTAGAGGTCACTTTCTAGGTGTGTAGAGGTCACTTTCTAGGTGTTGTGTGGTGGTCACTTTATAGGTGTTGTGTAGAGGTCACTTTCGAGTGTGTAGAGGTCACGTTCTAGGTGTTGTGTAGAGGTCACTTTCTAGGTGTCGTGTAGAGGTAACTTACTAGGTGTTGTGTGGGGGTCACTTTCTAGGTGTTGTGTGGAGGTCACTTTCTAGTTGTTGTGTTGTGGTCACTTTCTGGGTGTCATGTGGTGGTCACTTTCTAGATGTTGTGTAGAGGTCACGTTCTAGGTGTTGTGTAGGGGTCACTTTCTAGGTATTGTGTGGGGGTCACTTTTTAGGTACGTAAAGGTCACTTTCTAGGTGTTGTGTGGGGGTCACTTTCTAGGTGTTGTTTGGGGGTCACTTTCTAGGTGTTGCGTAGAGGTCACTTTCTAGGTGTTGCGTAGAGGTCTCTTTTTAGGTGTTGCGTAGAGGTCACTTTCTAGGTGTGGTGTAGAAGTCACATTCTAGGTGTTGTGTAGAGGTCACTTTCTAGGTGTTGTGTAGAGGTCACTATCTAGGTGTTGTGTAGAGGTCACTTTCTAGGTGTTGCAGAGAGATCTCTTTCTAGGTGTTGCATAGAGGTCACTTTCTAGGTGTGGTGTGGAGGTCACATTCTAGGTGTTGTGTAGAGGTCACTTTCTAGGTGTTGTGTAGAGGTCACTTTCTCGGTGTTGTGTAGAGGTCACTTCCTAGGTGTGTAGAGGTCACTTTCTAGGTGTTGTGCAGAGGTCACTTTCTAGGTGTTGTGTAGAGGTCACTTTCTAGGTGTTGTGTAGACGTCACTTTCTAGGTGTTGTGTAAAGGTCACTTTCTACGTGTTGTGTAGAGGTCACTTTCGAGGTGTTGTGTAGGGTTCACTTACTAGGTGTTGTGTAGAGGTCACTTTCTTGGTGTGTACAGGTCACTTTCTCGGTGTGTGGAGGTCACTTTCTAGGTGTTGTGTAGAGGTCACTTTCTAGGTGTTGTGTGGGGGTCACTTTCTAGGTGTTGTGTGGGAGTCACTTTCTAGGTGTTGTGTAGTGGTCACTTTCTAGGTGTTGTGTGGGGGTCACTTTCCAGGTGTTGTGTGGGGTTCACTTTCTAGGCGTTGTGTGGGAGTCACTTTCTAGGTGTTGTGTGGAGGTCACTTTCTAGGTGTTGTGTGGGGGTCACTTTCTATGTGTTGTGTGGAGGTCACTTTCTAGGTGTTGTGTGGAGATCACTTTCTAGTTGTTGTGTTGTGGTCACTTTCTGGGTGTCGTGTGGTGGTCACTTTCTAGATGTTGTGTAGAGGTCAGTTTCTAGGTGTTGTGTAGAGCTCACTTTCTAGGTGTCGTGTAGAGGTCACTTACGAGGTGTTGTGTGGGGGTCACTTTCTAGGTGTTGTGTGGGGTCACTTTCTAGGTGTGTGGAGGTCACTTCCTAGGTGTTGTGTTGTGGTCACATTCTGGGTGTCGTGTGGTGGTCACTTTCTAGATGTTGCGTGGGGGTCACTTTCTAGGTGTTGTGTGGGGGTCACTTTCTAGGTGTTGTGTGGGGGTTACTTTCTCGGTGTTGTGTGGGGGTCACTTTCTAGGTGTTGTGTTGAGGTCACTTTCTCGGTGCTGTGTGGGGGTCACTTTCTAGGTGTTGTGTAGGGGTCACTTTCTAGGTGTTGTGTTGAGGTCACTTTCTAGTTGTTGTGTGGGGGTCACTTTCTAGGTGTTGTGTGGGGGCCACTTTCTAGGTGTTGTGTTGAGGTCACTTTCTAGGTGTCGTTTGGGGGTCACTTTCTAGGTGTTGTATGGGGGTCACTTTCTAGGTGTTGTGTGAGGGTCACTTTCTAGATGTTGTATAGAGGTCACTTTCTAGGTTTTGTGTAGAGGTCACTTACTAGGTGTTGTGTGGGGGTCACTTTCTAGGTGTTGCGTGGAGGTCAATTTCTAGGTGTTGTATTGTCACTTTCTGGGTGTCGTGTGGTGGTCACTTTCTAGATGTTGTGTAGAGGTCACGTTCTAGGCGTTGTGTAGGGGTCACTTTCTAGGTGTTGTGTGGAGGTCACTTTCTAGGTGTTGTGTTGTGGTCACTTTCTGGGTGTCGTGTGGTGGTCACTTTCTAGATGTTGTGTAGAGGTCACGTTCTAGGTGTTGTGTAGGGGTCACTTTCTAGGTATTGTGTGGGGGTCACTTTTTAGGTGCGTAAAGGTCACTTTCTAGGTGTTGTGTGGGGGTCACTTTCTAGGTGTTGTTTGGGGGTCACTTTCTAGGTGTTGCGTAGAGGTCACTTTCTAGGTGTTGCGTAGAGGTCTCTTTTCAGGTGTTGCGTAGAGGTCACTTTCTAGGTGTGGTGTGGAAGTCACATTCTAGGTGTTGTGTAGAGGTCACTTTCTAGGTGTTGTGTAGAGGTCACTATCTAGGTGTTGTGTAGAGGTCACTTTCTAGGTGTTGCAGAGAGATCTCTTTCTAGGTGTTGCATAGAGGTCACTTTCTAGGTGTGGTGTGGAGGTCACATTCTAGGTGTTGTGTAGAGGTCACTTTCTAGGTGTTGTGTAGAGGTCACTTTCTCGGTGTTGTGTAGAGGTCACTTCCTAGGTGTGTAGAGGTCACTTTCTAGGTGTTGTGCAGAGGTCACTTTCTAGGTGTTGTGTAGAGGTCACTTTCTAGGTGTTGTGTCGACGTCACTTTCTAGGTGTTGTGTAAAGGTCACTTTCTAGGTGTTGTGTAGAGGTCACTTTCGAGGTGTTGTGTAGGGTTCACTTACTAGGTGTTGTGTAGAGGTCACTTTCTTGGTGTGTACAGGACACTTTCTCGGTGTGTGGAGGTCACTTTCTAGGTGTTGTGTAGAGGTCACTTTCTAGGTGTTGTGTGGGGGTCACTTTCTAGGTGTTGTGTGGGAGTCACTTTCTAGGTGTTGTGTAGTGGTCACTTTCTAGGTGTTGTGTGGGGGTCACTTTCCAGGTGTTGTGTGGGGTTCACTTTCTAGGTGTTGTGTGGGAGTCACTTTCTAGGTGTTGTGTGGAGGTCACTTTCTAGGTGTTGTGTGGGGGTCACTTTCTATGTGTTGTGTGGAGGTCACTTTCTAGGTGTTGTCTGGAGATCACTTTCTAGTTGTTGTGTTGTGGTCACTTTCTGGGTGTCGTGTGGTGGTCACTTTCTAGATGTTGTGTAGAGGTCAGTTTCTCGGTGTTGTGTAGAGGTCACTTTCTAGGTGTCGTGTAGAGGTCACTTACTAGGTGTTGTGTTGGGGTCACTTTCTAGGTGTTGTGTGGGGTCACTTTCTAGGTGTGTGGAGGTCACTTTCTAGGTGTTGTGTTGTGGTCACATTCTGGGTGTCGTGTGGTGGTCACTTTCTAGATGTTGCGTGGGGGTCACTTTCTAGGTGTTGTGTGGGGGTCACTTTCTAGGTGTTGTGTGGGGGTTACTTTCTCGGTGTTGTGTGGGGGTCACTTTCTAGGTGTTGTGTTGAGGTCACTTTCTCGGTGTTGTGTAGAGGTCACTTTCTAGGTGTCGTGTAGAGGTCACTTACTAGGTGTTGTGTTGGGGTCACTTTCTAGGTGTTGTGTGGGGTCACTTTCTAGGTGTGTGGAGGTCACTTTCTAGGTGTTGTGTTGTGGTCACATTCTGGGTGTCGTGTGGTGGTCACTTTCTAGATGTTGCGTGGGGGTCACTTTCTAGGTGTTGTGTGGGGGTCACTTTCTAGGTGTTGTGTGGGGGTTACTTTCTCGGTGTTGTGTGGGGGTCACTTTCTAGGTGTTGTGTTGAGGTCACTTTCTCGGTGCTGTGTGGGGGTCACTTTCTAGGTGTTGTGTAGGGGTCACTTTCGAGGTGTTGTGTTGAGGTCACTTTCTAGGTGTTGTGTGGGGGTCACTTTCTAGGTGTTGTGTGGGGGCCACTTTCTAGGTGTTGTGTTGAGGTCACTTTCTAGGTGTCGTTTGGGGGTCACTTTCTAGGTGTTGTATGGGGGTCACTTTCTAGGTGTTGTGTGAGGGTCACTTTCTAGATGTTGTATAGAGGTCACTTTCTAGGTTTTGTGTAGAGGTCACTTACTAGGTGTTGTGTGGGGGTCACTTTCTAGGTGTTGCGTGGAGGTCAATTTCTAGGTGTTGTGTACGGGTCACTTTCTAGGTGTTGTGTGGGGGTTACTTTATAGGGGTTGTGTAGAGGTCACTTTCGAGGTGTGTAGAGGTCACGTTCTAGGTGTTGTGTAGAGGTCACTTTCTAGGTGTTGTGTTGTGGTCACTTTTTAGGTGTGTAAAGGTCACTTTCTAGTTGTTGTGTGGGGGTCACTTTCTAGGTGTTGTGTAGAGTTCACGTTCTAGGTGTTGTGTAGAGGTCACTTTCTAGGTGTGTAGAGGTCACTTTCTAGGTTTGTAGAGGTCACTTTCTAGGTGTTGTGTAGATGTCACTTTCTAGGTGTGTGGGGGTCACTTTCTAGGTGTTGTGTGGAGGTCACTTACTAGGTGTTGTGTAGAGGTCACTATCTAGGTGTGTAGAGGACACTTTCTAGGTGTTGTGTAGAGGTCACTTTCTAGGTATGTGGGGGTCACTTTCTAGGTGTTGTGTAGACGTCACTTTCTAGGTGTGTAGAGGTCACTTTCTAGGTTTGTAGAGGTCACTTTCTAGGTGTTGTGTGGAGGTCACTTTCTAGGTGTTGTGTAGAGGTCACTTTCTAGGTGTGTAGAGGTCACTTTCTAGGTGTTGTGTGGTGGTCACTTTATAGGTGTTGTGTAGAGGTCACTTTCGAGTGTATAGAGGTCACGTTCTAGGTGTTGTGTAGAGGTCACTTTCTAGGTGTCGTGTAGAGGTCACTTACTAGGTGTTGTGTGGGGGTCACTTTCTAGGTGTTGTGTGGAGGTCACTTTCTAGTTGTTGTGTTGTGGTCACTTTCTGGGTGTCGTGTGGTGGTCACTTTCTAGATGTTGTGTAGAGGTCACGTTCTAGGTGTTGTGTAGGGGTCACTTTCTAGGTATTGTGTGGGGGTCACTTTTTAGGTACGTAAAGGTCACTTTCTAGGTGTTGTGTGGGGGTCACTTTCTAGGTGTTGTTTGGGGGTCACTTTCTAGGTGTTGCGTAGAGGTCACTTTCTAGGTGTTGCGTAGAGGTCTCTTTTTAGGTGTTGCGTAGAGGTCACTTTCTAGGTGTGGTGTGGAAGTCACATTCTAGGTGTTGTGTAGAGGTCACTTTCTAGGTGTTGTGTAGAGGTCACTATCTAGGTGTTGTGTAGAGGTCACTTTCTAGGTGTTGCAGAGAGATCTCTTTCTAGGTGTTGCATAGAGGTCACTTTCTAGGTGTGGTGTGGAGGTCACATTCTAGGTGTTGTGTAGAGGTCACTTTCTAGGTGTTGTGTAGAGGTCACTTTCTCGGTGTTGTGTAGAGGTCACTTCCTAGGTGTGTAGAGGTCACTTTCTAGGTGTTGTGCAGAGGTCACTTTCTAGGTGTTGTGTCGAGGTCACTTTCTAGGTGTTGTGTAGACGTCACTTTCTAGGTGTTGTGTAAAGGTCACTTTCTAGGTGTTGTGTAGAGGTCACTTTCGAGGTGTTGTGTAGGGTTCACTTACTAGGTGTTGTGTAGAGGTCACTTTCTTGGTGTGTACAGGTCACTTTCTCGGTGTGTGGAGGTCACTTTCTAGGTGTTGTGTAGAGGTCACTTTCTAGGTGTTGTGTGGAGGTCACTTTCTAGGTGTTGTGTGGGAGTCACTTTCTAGGTGTTGTGTAGTGGTCACTTTCTAGGTGTTGTGTGGGGGTCACTTTCCAGGTGTTGTGTGGGGTTCACTTTCTAGGTGTTGTGTGGGAGTCACTTTCTAGGTGTTGTGTGGAGGTCACTTTCTAGGTGTTGTGTGGGGGTCACTTTCTATGTGTTGTGTGGAGGTCACTTTCTAGGTGTTGTGTGGAGATCACTTTCTAGTTGTTGTGTTGTGGTCACTTTCTGGGTGTCGTGTGGTGGTCACTTTCTAGATGTTGTGTAGAGGTCAGTTTCTAGGTGTTGTGTAGAGGTCACTTTCTAGGTGTCGTGTAGAGGTCACTTACTAGGTGTTGTGTGGGGGTCACTTTCTAGGTGTTGTGTGGGGTCACTTTCTAGGTGTGTGGAGGTCACTTTCTAGGTGTTGTGTTGTGGTCACATTCTGGGTGTCGTGTGGTGGTCACTTTCTAGATGTTGCGTGGGGGTCACTTTCTAGGTGTTGTGTGGGGGTCACTTTCTAGGTGTTGTGTGGGGGTTACTTTCTCGGTGTTGTGTGGGGGTCACTTTCTAGGTGTTGTGTTGAGGTCACTTTCTCGGTGCTGTGTGGGGGTCACTTTCTAGGTGTTGTGTAGGGGTCACTTTCTAGGTGTTGTGTTGAGGTCACTTTCTAGGTGTTGTGTGGGGGTCACTTTCTAGGTGTTGTGTGGGGGCCACTTTCTAGGTGTTGTGTTGAGGTCACTTTCTAGGTGTCGTTTGGGGGTCACTTTCTAGGTGTTGTATGGGGGTCACTTTCTAGGTGTTGTGTGAGGGTCACTTTCTAGATGTTGTATAGAGGTCACTTTCTAGGTTTTGTGTAGAGGTCACTTACTAGGTGTTGTGTGGGGGTCACTTTCTAGGTGTTGCGTGGAGGTCAATTTCTAGGTGTTGTGTTGTCACTTTCTGGGTGTCGTGTGGTGGTCACTTTCTAGATGTTGTGTAGAGGTCACGTTCTAGGCGTTGTGTAGGGGTCACTTTCTAGGTGTTGTGTGGAGGTCACTTTCTAGGTGTTGTGTTGTGGTCACTTTCTGGGTGTCGTGTGGTGGTCACTTTCTAGATCTTGTGTAGAGGTCACGTTCTAGGTGTTGTGTAGGGGTCACTTTCTAGGTATTGTGTGGGGGTCACTTTTTAGGTGCGTAAAGGTCACTTTCTAGGTGTTGTGTGGGGGTCACTTTCTAGGTGTTGTTTGGGGGTCACTTTCTAGGTGTTGCGTAGAGGTCACTTTCTAGGTGTTGCGTAGAGGTCTCTTTTTAGGTGTTGCTTGGAGGTCACTTTCTAGGTGTGGTGTGGAAGTCACATTCTAGGTGTTGTGTAGAGGTCACTTTATAGGTGTTGTGTAGAGGTCACTATCTAGGTGTTGTGTAGAGGTCACTTTCTAGGTGTTGCAGAGAGATCTCTTTCTAGGTGTTGCATAGAGGTCACTTTCTAGGTGTGGTGTGGAGGTCACATTCTAGGTGTTGTGTAGAGGTCACTTTCTAGGTGTTGTGTAGAGGTCACTTTCTCGGTGTTGTGTAGCGGTCACTTCCTAGGTGTGTAGAGGTCACTTTCTAGGTGTTGTGCAGAGGTCACTTTCTAGGTGTTGTGTAGAGGTCACTTTCTAGGTGTTGTGTAGACGTCACTTTCTAGGTGTTGTGTAAAGGTCACTTTCTAGGTGTTGTGTAGAGGTCACTTTCGAGGTGTTGTGTAGGGTTCACTTACTAGGTGTTGTGTAGAGGTCACTTTCTTGGTGTGTACAGGTCACTTTCTCGGTGTGTGGAGGTCACTTTCTAGGTGTTGTGTAGAGGTCACTTTCTAGGTGTTGTGTGGAGGTCACTTTCTAGGTGTTGTGTGGGGGTCACTTTCTAGGTGTTGTGTGGGGGTCACTTTCTAGGTGTTGTGTGGAGGTCACTTTCTAGGTGTTGCATGGAGGTCACTTTCTAGGTGTGTGGGGGTCACTTTCTAGGTGTTGTGTTGTGGTCACTTTCTAGGTGTTGTGTGGGGGTCACTTTCTAGGTGTTGTGTGGGGGTCACTTTCTAGGTGTTGTGTAGAGGTCACTTTCTAGGTGTTGAGTGGGGGTCACTTTCTAGGTGTTGTGTGGGGGTCACTTTCTAGGTGTTGTGTGGGGATCACTTTCTAGGTGTTGTGTGGGGGTCACTTGCTAGGTGTTGTGTACGGGTCACTTTCTAGGTGTTGTGTGGGGGTCACTTTATAGGGGTTGTGTAGAGGTCACTTTCGAGGTGTGTAGAGGTCACGTTCTAGGTGTTGTGTAGAGGTCACTTTCTAGGTGTTGTGTTGTGGTCACTTTTTAGGTGTGTAAAGGTCACTTTCTAGTTGTTGTGTGGGGGTCACTTTCTAGGTGTTGTGTAGAGTTCACGTTCTAGGTGTTGTGTAGAGGTCACTTTCTAGGTGTGTAGAGGTCACTTTCTAGGTTTGTAGAGGTCACATTCTAGGTGTTGTGTAGATGTCACTTTCTAGGTGTGTGGGGGTCACTTTCTAGGTGTTGTGTGGAGGTCACTTTCTAGGTGTTGTGTAGAGGTCACTATCTAGGTGTGTAGAGGACACATTCTAGGTGTTGTGTAGAGGTCACTTTCTAGGTGTTGTGTAGAGGTCACTATCTAGGTGTGTAGAGGACACTTTCTAGGTGTTGTGTAGAGGTCACTTTCTAGGTGTTGTGTAGACGTCACTTTCTAGGTGTGTAGAGGTCACTTTCTAGGTTTGTAGAGGTCACTTTCTAGGTGTTGTGTGGAGGTCACTTTCTAGGTGTTGTGTAGAGGTCACTTTCTAGGTGTGTAGAGGTCACTTTCTAGGTGTTGTGTGGTGGTCACTTTATAGGTGTTGTGTAGAGGTCACTTTCGAGTGTGTAGAGGTCACGTTCTAGGTGTTGTGTAGAGGTCACTTTCTAGGTGTCGTGTAGAGGTCACTTACTAGGTGTTGTGTGGGGGTCACTTTCTAGGTGTTGTGTGGAGGTCACTTTCTAGTTGTTGTGTTGTGGTCACTTTCTGGGTGTCATGTGGTGGTCACTTTCTAGATGTTGTGTAGAGGTCACGTTCTAGGTGTTGTGTAGGGGTCACTTTCTAGGTATTGTGTGGGGGTCACTTTTTAGGTACGTAAAGGTCACTTTCTAGGTGTTGTGTGGGGGTCACTTTCTAGGTGTTGTTTGGGGGTCACTTTCTAGTTGTTGCGTAGAGGTCACTTTCTAGGTGTTGCGTAGAGGTCTCTTTTTAGGTGTTGCGTAGAGGTCACTTTCTAGGTGTGGTGTGGAAGTCACATTCTAGGTGTTGTGTAGAGGTCACTTTCTAGGTGTTGTGTAGAGGTCACTATCTAGGTGTTGTGTAGAGGTCACTTTCTAGGTGTTGCAGAGAGATCTCTTTCTAGGTGTTGCATAGAGGTCACTTTCTAGGTGTGGTGTGGAGGTCACATTCTAGGTGTTGTGTAGAGGTCACTTTCTAGGTGTTGTGTAGAGGTCACTTTCTCGGTGTTGTGTAGAGGTCACTTCCTAGGTGTGTAGAGGTCACTTTCTAGGTGTTGTGCAGAGGTCACTTTCTAGGTGTTGTGTAGAGGTCACTTTCTAGGTGTTGTGTAGACGTCACTTTCTAGGTGTTGTGTAAAGGTCACTTTCTACGTGTTGTGTAGAGGTCACTTTCGAGGTGTTGTGTAGGGTTCACTTACTAGGTGTTGTGTAGAGGTCACTTTCTTGGTGTGTACAGGTCACTTTCTCGGTGTGTGGAGGTCACTTTCTAGGTGTTGTGTAGAGGTCACTTTCTAGGTGTTGTGTGGGGGTCACTTTCTAGGTGTTGTGTGGGAGTCACTTTCTAGGTGTTGTGTAGTGGTCACTTTCTAGGTGTTGTGTGGGGGTCACTTTCCAGGTGTTGTGTGGGGTTCACTTTCTAGGCGTTGTGTGGGAGTCACTTTCTAGGTGTTGTGTGGAGGTCACTTTCTAGGTGTTGTGTGGGGGTCACTTTCTATGTGTTGTGTGGAGGTCACTTTCTAGGTGTTGTGTGGAGATCACTTTCTAGTTGTTGTGTTGTGGTCACTTTCTGGGTGTCGTGTGGTGGTCACTTTCTAGATGTTGTGTAGAGGTCAGTTTCTAGGTGTTGGGTAGAGCTCACTTTCTAGGTGTCGTGTAGAGGTCACTTACTAGGTGTTGTGTGGGGGTCACTTTCTAGGTGTTGTGTGGGGTCACTTTCTAGGTGTGTGGAGGTCACTTCCTAGGTGTTGTGTTGTGGTCACATTCTGGGTGTCGTGTGGTGGTCACTTTCTAGATGTTGCGTGGGGGTCACTTTCTAGGTGTTGTGTGGGGGTCACTTTCTAGGTGTTGTGTGGGGGTTACTTTCTCGGTGTTGTGTGGGGGTCACTTTCTAGGTGTTGTGTTGAGGTCACTTTCTCGGTGCTGTGTGGGAGTCACTTTCTAGGTGTTGTGTAGGGGTCACTTTCTAGGTGTTGTGTTGAGGTCACTTTCTAGGTGTTGTGTGGGGGTCACTTTCTAGGTGTTGTGTGGGGGCCACTTTCTAGGTGTTGTGTTGAGGTCACTTTCTAGGTGTCGTTTGGGGGTCACTTTCTAGGTGTTGTATGGGGGTCACTTTCTAGGTGTTGTGTGAGGGTCACTTTCTAGATGTTGTATAGAGGTCACTTTCTAGGTTTTGTGTAGAGGTCACTTACTAGGTGTTGTGTGGGGGTCACTTTCTAGGTGTTGCGTGGAGGTCAATTTCTAGGTGTTGTGTTGTCACTTTCTGGGTGTCGTGTGGTGGTCACTTTCTAGATGTTGTGTAGAGGTCACGTTCTAGGCGTTGTGTAGGGGTCACTTTCTAGGTGTTGTGTGGAGGTCACTTTCTAGGTGTTGTGTTGTGGTCACTTTCTGGGTGTCGTGTGGTGGTCACTTTCTAGATGTTGTGTAGAGGTCACGTTCTAGGTATTGTGTGGGGGTCACTTTTTAGGTGCGTAAAGGTCACTTTCTAGGTGTTGTGTGGGGGTCACTTTCTAGGTGTTGTTTGGGGGTCACTTTCTAGGTGTTGCGTAGAGGTCACTTTCTAGGTGTTGCGTAGAGGTCTCTTTTTAGGTGTTGCGTAGAGGTCACTTTCTAGGTGTGGTGTGGAAGTCACATTCTAGGTGTTGTGTAGAGGTCACTTTCTAGGTGTTGTGTAGAGGTCACTATCTAGGTGTTGTGTAGAGGTCACTTTCTAGGTGTTGCAGAGAGATCTCTTTCTAGGTGTTGCATAGAGGTCACTTTCTAGGTGTGGTGTGGAGGTCACATTCTAGGTGTTGTGTAGAGGTCACTTTCTAGGTGTTGTGTAGAGGTCACTTTCTCGGTGTTGTGTAGAGGTCACTTCCTAGGTGTGTAGAGGTCACTTTCTAGGTGTTGTGCAGAGGTCACTTTCTAGGTGTTGTGTAGAGGTCACTTTCTAGGTGTTGTGTAGACGTCACTTTCTAGGTGTTGTGTAAAGGTCACTTTCTAGGTGTTGTGTAGAGGTCACTTTCGAGGTGTTGTGTAGGGTTCACTTACTAGGTGTTGTGTAGAGGTCACTTTCTTGGTGTGTACAGGACACTTTCTCGGTGTGTGGAGGTCACTTTCTAGGTGTTGTGTAGAGGTCACTTTCTAGGTGTTGTGTGGGGGTCACTTTCTAGGTGTTGTGTGGGAGTCACTTTCTAGGTGTTGTGTAGTGGTCACTTTCTAGGTGTTGTGTGGGGGTCACTTTCCAGGTGTTGTGTGGGGTTCACTTTCTAGGTGTTGTGTGGGAGTCACTTTCTAGGTGTTGTGTGGAGGTCACTTTCTAGGTGTTGTGTGGGGGTCACTTTCTATGTGTTGTATGGAGGTCACTTTCTAGATGTTGTGTAGAGGTCACGTTCTAGGTGTTGTGTAGGGGTCACTTTCTAGGTATTGTGTGGGGGTCACTTTTTAGGTGCGTAAAGGTCACTTTCTAGGTGTTGTGTGGGGGTCACTTTCTAGGTGTTGTTTGGGGGTCACTTTCTAGGTGTTGCGTAGAGGTCACTTTCTAGGTGTTGCGTAGAGGTCTCTTTTTAGGTGTTGCGTAGAGGTCACTTTCTAGGTGTGGTGTGGAAGTCACATTCTAGGTGTTGTGTAGAGGTCACTTTCTAGGTGTTGTGTAGAGGTCACTATCTAGGTGTTGTGTAGAGGTCACTTTCTAGGTGTTGCAGAGAGATCTCTTTCTAGGTGTTGCATAGAGGTCACTTTCTAGGTGTGGTGTGGAGGTCACATTCTAGGTGTTGTGTAGAGGTCACTTTCTAGGTGTTGTGTAGAGGTCACTTTCTCGGTGTTGTGTAGAGGTCACTTCCTAGGTGTGTAGAGGTCACTTTCTAGGTGTTGTGCAGAGGTCACTTTCTAGGTGTTGTGTAGAGGTCACTTTCTAGGTGTTGTGTAGACGTCACTTTCTAGGTGTTGTGTAAAGGTCACTTTCTAGGTGTTGTGTAGAGGTCACTTTCGAGGTGTTGTGTAGGGTTCACTTACTAGGTGTTGTGTAGAGGTCACTTTCTTGGTGTGTACAGGACACTTTCTCGGTGTGTGGAGGTCACTTTCTAGGTGTTGTGTAGAGGTCACTTTCTAGGTGTTGTGTGGGGGTCACTTTCTAGGTGTTGTGTGGGAGTCACTTTCTAGGTGTTGTGTAGTGGTCACTTTCTAGGTGTTGTGTGGGGGTCACTTTCCAGGTGTTGTGTGGGGTTCACTTTCTAGGTGTTGTGTGGGAGTCACTTTCTAGGTGTTGTGTGGAGGTCACTTTCTAGGTGTTGTGTGGGGGTCACTTTCTATGTGTTGTGTGGAGGTCACTTTCTAGGTGTTGTGTGGAGATCACTTTCTAGTTGTTGTGTTGTGGTCACTTTCTGGGTGTCGTGTGGTGGTCACTTTCTAGATGTTGTGTAGAGGTCAGTTTCTAGGTGTTGTGTAGAGGTCACTTTCTAGGTGTCGTGTAGAGGTCACTTACTAGGTGTTGTGTTGGGGTCACTTTCTAGGTGTTGTGTGGGGTCACTTTCTAGGTGTGTGGAGGTCACTTTCTAGGTGTTGTGTTGTGGTCACATTCTGGGTGTCGTGTGGTGGTCACTTTCTATATGTTGCGTGGGGGTCACTTTCTAGGTGTTGTGTGGGGGTCACTTTCTAGGTGTTGTGTGGGGGTTACTTTCTCGGTGTTGTGTGGGGGTCACTTTCTAGGTGTTGTGTTGAGGTCACTTTCTCGGTGCTGTGTGGGGGTCACTTTCTAGGTGTTGTGTAGGGGTCACTTTCTAGGTGTTGTGTTGAGGTCACTTTCTAGGTGTTGTGTGGGGGTCACTTTCTAGGTGTTGTGTGGGGGCCACTTTCTAGGTGTTGTGTTGAGGTCACTTTCTAGGTGTCGTTTGGGGGTCACTTTCTAGGTGTTGTATGGGGGTCACTTTCTAGGTGTTGTGTGAGGGTCACTTTCTAGATGTTGTATAGAGGTCACTTTCTAGGTTTTGTGTAGAGGTCACTTACTAGGTGTTGTGTGGGGGTCACTTTCTAGGTGTTGCGTGGAGGTCAATTTCTAGGTGTTGTGTACGGGTCACTTTCTAGGTGTTGTGTGGGGGTTACTTTATAGGGGTTGTGTAGAGGTCACTTTCGAGGTGTGTAGAGGTCACGTTCTAGGTGTTGTGTAGAGGTCACTTTCTAGGTGTTGTGTTGTGGTCACTTTTTAGGTGTGCAAAGGTCACTTTCTAGTTGTTGTGTGGGGGTCACTTTCTAGGTGTTGTGTAGAGTTCACGTTCTAGGTGTTGTGTAGAGGTCACTTTCTAGGTGTGTAGAGGTCACTTTCTAGGTTTGTAGAGGTCACTTTCTAGGTGTTGTGTAGATGTCACTTTCTAGGTGTGTGGGGGTCACTTTCTAGGTGTTGTGTGGAGGTCACTTTCTAGGTGTTGTGTAGAGGTCACTATCTAGGTGTGTAGAGGACACTTTCTAGGTGTTGTGTAGAGGTCACTTTCTAGGTATGTGGGGGTCACTTTCTAGGTGTTGTGTAGACGTCACTTTCTAGGTGTGTAGAGGTCACTTTCTAGGTTTGTAGAGGTCACTTTCTAGGTGTTGTGTGGAGGTCACTTTCTAGGTGTTGTGTAGAGGTCACTTTCTAGGTGTGTAGAGGTCACTTTCTAGGTGTTGTGTGGTGGTCACTTTATAGGTGTTGTGTAGAGGTCACTTTCGAGTGTATAGAGGTCACGTTCTAGGTGTTGTGTAGAGGTCACTTTCTAGGTGTCGTGTAGAGGTCACTTACTACGTGTTGTGTGGGGGTCACTTTCTAGGTGTTGTGTGGAGGTCACTTTCTAGTTGTTGTGTTGTGGTCACTTTCTGGGTGTCGTGTGGTGGTCACTTTCTAGATGTTGTGTAGAGGTCACGTTCTAGGTGTTGTGTAGGGGTCACTTTCTAGGTATTGTGTGGGGGTCACTTTTTAGGTACGTAAAGGTCACTTTCTAGGTGTTGTGTGGGGGTCACTTTCTAGGTGTTGTTTGGGGGTCACTTTCTAGGTGTTGCGTAGAGGTCACTTTCTAGGTGTTGCGTAGAGGTCTCTTTTTAGGTGTTGCGTAGAGGTCACTTTCTAGGTGTGGTGTGGAAGTCACATTCTAGGTGTTGTGTAGAGGTCACTTTCTAGGTGTTGTGTAGAGGTCACTATCTAGGTGTTGTGTAGAGGTCACTTTCTAGGTGTTGCAGAGAGATCTCTTTCTAGGTGTTGCATAGAGGTCACTTTCTAGGTGTGGTGTGGAGGTCACATTCTAGGTGTTGTGTAGAGGTCACTTTCTAGGTGTTGTGTAGAGGTCACTTTCTCGGTGTTGTGTAGAGGTCACTTCCTAGGTGTGTAGAGGTCACTTTCTAGGTGTTGTGCAGAGGTCACTTTCTAGGTGTTGTGTCGAGGTCACTTTCTAGGTGTTGTGTAGACGTCACTTTCTAGGTGTTGTGTAAAGGTCACTTTCTAGGTGTTGTGTAGAGGTCACTTTCGAGGTGTTGTGTAGGGTTCACTTACTAGGTGTTGTGTAGAGGTCACTTTCTTGGTGTGTACAGGTCACTTTCTCGGTGTGTGGAGGTCACTTTCTAGGTGTTGTGTAGAGGTCACTTTCTAGGTGTTGTGTGGAGGTCACTTTCTAGGTGTTGTGTGGGAGTCACTTTCTAGGTGTTGTGTAGTGGTCACTTTCTAGGTGTTGTGTGGGGGTCACTTTCCAGGTGTTGTGTGGGGTTCACTTTCTAGGTGTTGTGTGGGAGTCACTTTCTAGGTGTTGTGTGGAGGTCACTTTCTAGGTGTTGTGTGGGGGTCACTTTCTATGTGTTGTGTGGAGGTCACTTTCTAGGTGTTGTGTTGAGATCACTTTCTAGTTGTTGTGTTGTGGTCACTTTCTGGGTGTTGTGTGGAGGTCACTTTCTAGGTGTTGTGTGGGGGTCACTTTCTAGGTGTTGTGTGGGGTCACTTTCTAGGTGTGTGGAGGTCACTTTCTAGGTGTTGTGTTGTGGTCACATTCTGGGTGTCGTGTGGTGGTCACTTTCTAGATGTTGCGTGGGGGTCACTTTCTAGGTGTTGTGTGGGGGTCACTTTCTAGGTGTTGTGTGGGGGTTACTTTCTCGGTGTTGTGTGGGGGTCACTTTCTAGGTGTTGTGTTGAGGTCACTTTCTCGGTGCTGTGTGGGGGTCACTTTCTAGGTGTTGTGTAGGGGTCACTTTCTAGGTGTTGTGTTGAGGTCACTTTCTAGGTGTTGTGTGGGGGTCACTTTCTAGGTGTTGTGTGGGGGCCACTTTCTAGGTGTTGTGTTGAGGTCACTTTCTAGGTGTCGTTTGGGGGTCACTTTCTAGGTGTTGTATGGGGGTCACTTTCTAGGTGTTGTGTGAGGGTCACTTTCTAGATGTTGTATAGAGGTCACTTTCTAGGTTTTGTGTAGAGGTCACTTACTAGGTGTTGTGTGGGGGTCACTTTCTAGGTGTTGCGTGGAGGTCAATTTCTAGGTGTTGTGTTGTCACTTTCTGGGTGTCGTGTGGTGGTCACTTTCTAGATGTTGTGGAGAGGTCACGTTCTAGGCGTTGTGTAGGGGTCACTTTCTAGGTGTTGTGTGGAGGTCACTTTCTAGGTGTTGTGTTGTGGTCACTTTCTGGGTGTCGTGTGGTGGTCACTTTCTAGATCTTGTGTAGAGGTCACGTTCTAGGTGTTGTGTAGGGGTCACTTTCTAGGTATTGTGTGGGGGTCACTTTTTAGGTGCGTAAAGGTCACTTTCTAGGTGTTGTGTGGGGGTCACTTTCTAGGTGTTGTTTGGGGGTCACTTTCTAGGTGTTGCGTAGAGGTCACTTTCTAGGTGTTGCGTAGAGGTCTCTTTTTAGGTGTTGCGTAGAGGTCACTTTCTAGGTGTGGTGTGGAAGTCACATTCTAGGTGTTGTGTAGAGGTCACTTTCTAGGTGTTGTGTAGAGGTCACTATCTAGGTGTTGTGTAGAGGTCACTTTCTAGGTGTTGCAGAGAGATCTCTTTCTAGGTGTTGCATAGAGGTCACTTTCTAGGTGTGGTGTGGAGGTCACATTCTAGGTGTTGTGTAGAGGTCACTTTCTAGGTGTTGTGTAGAGGTCACTTTCTCGGTGTTGTGTAGCGGTCACTTCCTAGGTGTGTAGAGGTCACTTTCTAGGTGTTGTGCAGAGGTCACTTTCTAGGTGTTGTGTAGAGGTCACTTTCTAGGTGTTGTGTAGACGTCACTTTCTAGGTGTTGTGTAAAGGTCACTTTCTAGGTGTTGTGTAGAGGTCACTTTCGAGGTGTTGTGTAGGGTTCACTTACTAGGTGTTGTGTAGAGGTCACTTTCTTGGTGTGTACAGGTCACTTTCTCGGTGTGTGGAGGTCACTTTCTAGGTGTTGTGTAGAGGTCACTTTCTAGGTGTTGTGTGGAGGTCACTTTCTAGGTGTTGTGTGGGGGTCACTTTCTAGGTGTTGTGTGGGGGTCACTTTCTAGGTGTTGTGTGGAGGTCACTTTCTAGGTGTTGCATGGAGGTCACTTTCTAGGTGTGTGGGGGTCACTTTCTAGGTGTTGTGTTGTGGTCACTTTCTAGGTGTTGTGTGGGGGTCACTTTCTAGGTGTTGTGTGGGGGTCACTTTCTAGGCGTTGTGTAGAGGTCACTTTCTAGGTGATGAGTGGGGGTCACTTTCTAGGTGTTGTGTGGGGGTCACTTTCTAGGTGTTGTGTGGGGATCACTTTCTAGGTGTTGTGTGGGGGTCACTTGCTAGGTGTTGTGTACGGGTCACTTTCTAGGTGTTGTGTGGGGGTCACTTTATAGGGGTTGTGTAGAGGTCACTTTCGAGGTGTGTAGAGGTCACGTTCTAGGTGTTGTGTAGAGGTCACTTTCTAGGTGTTGTGTTGTGGTCACTTTTTAGGTGTGTAAAGGTCACTTTCTAGTTGTTGTGTGGGGGTCACTTTCTAGGTGTTGTGTAGAGTTCACGTTCTAGGTGTTGTGTAGAGGTCACTTTCTAGGTGTGTAGAGGTCACTTTCTAGGTTTGTAGAGGTCACATTCTAGGTGTTGTGTAGATGTCACTTTCTAGGTGTGTGGGGGTCACTTTCTAGGTGTTGTGTGGAGGTCACTTTCTAGGTGTTGTGTAGAGGTCACTATCTAGGTGTGTAGAGGACACATTCTAGGTGTTGTGTAGAGGTCAGTTTCTAGGTGTTGTGTAGAGGTCACTATCTAGGTGTGTAGAGGACACTTTCTAGGTGTTGTGTAGAGGTCACTTTCTAGGTGTTGTGTAGACGTCACTTTCTAGGTGTGTAGAGGTCACTTTCTAGGTTTGTAGAGGTCACTTTCTAGGTGTTGTGTGGAGGTCACTTTCTAGGTGTTGTGTAGAGGTCACTTTCTAGGTGTGTAGAGGTCACTTTCTAGGTGTTGTGTGGTGGTCACTTTATAGGTGTTGTGTAGAGGTCACTTTCGAGTGTGTAGAGGTCACGTTCTAGGTGTTGTGTAGAGGTCACTTTCTAGGTGTCGTGTAGAGGTCACTTACTAGGTGTTGTGTGGGGGTCACTTTCTAGGTGTTGTGTGGAGGTCACTTTCTAGTTGTTGTGTTGTGGTCACTTTCTGGGTGTCATGTGGTGGTCACTTTCTAGATGTTGTGTAGAGGTCACGTTCTAGGTGTTGTGTAGGGGTCACTTTCTAGGTATTGTGTGGGGGTCACTTTTTAGGTACGTAAAGGTCACTTTCTAGGTGTTGTGTGGGGGTCACTTTCTAGGTGTTGTTTGGGGGTCACTTTCTAGGTGTTGCGTAGAGGTCACTTTCTAGGTGTTGCGTAGAGGTCTCTTTTTAGGTGTTGCGTAGAGGTCACTTTCTAGGTGTGGTGTGGAAGTCACATTCTAGGTGTTGTGTAGAGGTCACTTTCTAGGTGTTGTGTAGAGGTCACTATCTAGGTGTTGTGTAGAGGTCACTTTCTAGGTGTTGCAGAGAGATCTCTTTCTAGGTGTTGCATAGAGGTCACTTTCTAGGTGTGGTGTGGAGGTCACATTCTAGGTGTTGTGTAGAGGTCACTTTCTAGGTGTTGTGTAGAGGTCACTTTCTCGGTGTTGTGTAGAGGTCACTTCCTAGGTGTGTAGAGGTCACTTTCTAGGTGTTGTGTAGAGGTCACTTTCTAGGTGTTGTGTAGACGTCACTTTCGAGGTGTTGTGTAAAGGTCACTTTCTACGTGTTGTGTAGAGGTCACTTTCGAGGTGTTGTGTAGGGTTCACTTACTAGGTGTTGTGTAGAGGTCACTTTCTTGGTGTGTACAGGTCACTTTCTCGGTGTGTGGAGGTCACTTTCTAGGTGTTGTGTAGAGGTCACTTTCTAGGTGTTGTGTGGGGGTCACTTTCTAGGTGTTGTGTGGGAGTCACTTTCTAGGTGTTGTGTAGTGGTCACTTTCTAGGTGTTGTGTGGGGGTCACTTTCCAGGTGTTGTGTGGGGTTCACTTTCTAGGCGTTGTGTGGGAGTCACTTTCTAGGTGTTGTGTGGAGGTCACTTTCTAGGTGTTGTGTGGGGGTCACTTTCTATGTGTTGTGTGGAGGTCACTTTCTAGGTGTTGTGTGGAGATCACTTTCTAGTTGTTGTGTTGTGGTCACTTTCTGGGTGTCGTGTGGTGGTCACTTTCTAGATGTTGTGTAGAGGTCAGTTTCTAGGTGTTGGGTAGAGCTCACTTTCTAGGTGTCGTGTAGAGGTCACTTACTAGGTGTTGTGTGGGGGTCACTTTCTAGGTGTTGTGTGGGGTCACTTTCTAGGTGTGTGGAGGTCACTTCCTAGGTGTTGTGTTGTGGTCACATTCTGGGTGTCGTGTGGTGGTCACTTTCTAGATGTTGCGTGGGGGTCACTTTCTAGGTGTTGTGTGGGGGTCACTTTCTAGGTGTTGTGTGGGGGTTACTTTCTCGGTGTTGTGTGGGGGTCACTTTCTAGGTGTTGTGTTGAGGTCACTTTCTCGGTGCTGTGTGGGGGTCACTTTCTAGGTGTTGTGTAGGGGTCACTTTCTAGGTGTTGTGTTGAGGTCACTTTCTAGGTGTTGTGTGGGGGTCACTTTCTAGGTGTTGTGTGGGGGCCACTTTCTAGGTGTTGTGTTGAGGTCACTTTCTAGGTGTCGTTTGGGGGTCACTTTCTAGGTGTTGTATGGGGGTCACTTTCTAGGTGTTGTGTGAGGGTCACTTTCTAGATGTTGTATAGAGGTCACTTTCTAGGTTTTGTGTAGAGGTCACTTACTAGGTGTTGTGTGGGGGTCACTTTCTAGGTGTTGCGTGGAGGTCAATTTCTAGGTGTTGTGTTGTCACTTTCTGGGTGTCGTGTGGTGGTCACTTTCTAGATGTTGTGTAGAGGTCACGTTCTAGGCGTTGTGTAGGGGTCACTTTCTAGGTGTTGTGTGGAGGTCACTTTCTAGGTGTTGTGTTGTGGTCACTTTCTGGGTGTCGTGTGGTGGTCACTTTCTAGATGTTGTGTAGAGGTCACGTTCTAGGTATTGTGTGGGGGTCACTTTTTAGGTGCGTAAAGGTCACTTTCTAGGTGTTGTGTGGGGGTCACTTTCTAGGTGTTGTTTGGGGGTCACTTTCTAGGTGTTGCGTAGAGGTCACTTTCTAGGTGTTGCGTAGAGGTCTCTTTTTAGGTGTTGCGTAGAGGTCACTTTCTAGGTGTGGTGTGGAAGTCACATTCTAGGTGTTGTGTAGAGGTCACTTTCTAGGTGTTGTGTAGAGGTCACTATCTAGGTGTTGTGTAGAGGTCACTTTCTAGGTGTTGCAGAGAGATCTCTTTCTAGGTGTTGCATAGAGGTCACTTTCTAGGTGTGGTGTGGAGGTCACATTCTAGGTGTTGTGTAGAGGTCACTTTCTAGGTGTTGTGTAGAGGTCACTTTCTCGGTGTTGTGTAGAGGTCACTTCCTAGGTGTGTAGAGGTCACTTTCTAGGTGTTGTGCAGAGGTCACTTTCTAGGTGTTGTGTAGAGGTCACTTTCTAGGTGTTGTGTAGACGTCACTTTCTAGGTGTTGTGTAAAGGTCACTTTCTAGGTGTTGTGTAGAGGTCACTTTCGAGGTGTTGTGTAGGGTTCACTTACTAGGTGTTGTGTAGAGGTCACTTTCTTGGTGTGTACAGGACACTTTCTCGGTGTGTGGAGGTCACTTTCTAGGTGTTGTGTAGAGGTCACTTTCTAGGTGTTGTGTGGGGGTCACTTTCTAGGTGTTGTGTGGGAGTCACTTTCTAGGTGTTGTGTAGTGGTCACTTTCTAGGTGTTGTGTGGGGGTCACTTTCCAGGTGTTGTGTGGGGTTCACTTTCTAGGTGTTGTGTGGGAGTCACTTTCTAGGTGTTGTGTGGAGGTCACTTTCTAGGTGTTGTGTGGGGGTCACTTTCTATGTGTTGTGTGGAGGTCACTTTCTAGGTGTTGTGTGGAGATCACTTTCTAGTTGTTGTGTTGTGGTCACTTTCTGGGTGTCGTGTGGTGGTCACTTTCTAGATGTTGTGTAGAGGTCAGTTTCTAGGTGTTGTGTAGAGGTCACTTTCTAGGTGTCGTGTAGAGGTCACTTACTAGGTGTTGTGTTGGGGTCACTTTCTAGGTGTTGTGTGGGGTCACTTTCTAGGTGTGTGGAGGTCACTTTCTAGGTGTTGTGTTGTGGTCACATTCTGGGTGTCGTGTGGTGGTCACTTTCTAGATGTTGCGTGGGGGTCACTTTCTAGGTGTTGTGTGGGGGTCACTTTCTAGGTGTTGTGTGGGGGTTACTTTCTCGGTGTTGTGTGGGGGTCACTTTCTAGGTGTTGTGTGGGGGTCACTTTCTAGGTGTTGTGTAGGGGTCACTTTCTAGGTGTTGTGTTGAGGTCACTTTCTAGGTGTTGTGTGGGGGTCACTTTCTAGGTGTTGTGTGGGGGCCACTTTCTAGGTGTTGTGTTGAGGTCACTTTCTAGGTGTCGTTTGGGGGTCACTTTCTAGGTGTTGGATGGGGGTCACTTTCTAGGTGTTGTGTGAGGGTCACTTTCTAGATGTTGTACAGAGGTCACTTTCTAGGTTTTGTGTAGAGGTCACTTACTAGGTGTTGTGTGGGGGTCACTTTCTAGGTGTTGCGTGGAGGTCAATTTCTAGGTGTTGTGTTGTCACTTTCTGGGTGTTGTGTTGTGGTCACATTCTGGGTGTCGTGTGGTGGTCACTTTCTAGATGTTGCGTGGGGGTCACTTTCTAGGTGTTGTGTGGGGGTCACTTTCTAGGTGTTGTGTGGGGGTTACTTTCTCGGTGTTGTGTGGGGGTCACTTTCTAGGTGTTGTGTTGAGGTCACTTTCTCGGTGCTGTGTGGGGGTCACTTTCTAGGTGTTGTGTAGGGATCACTTTCTAGGTGTTGTGTTGAGGTCACTTTCTAGGTGTTGTGTGGGGGTCACTTTCTAGGTGTTGTGTGGGGGCCACTTTCTAGGTGTTGTGTTGAGGTCACTTTCTAGGTGTCGTTTGGGGGTCACTTTCTAGGTGTTGTATGGGGGTCACTTTCTAGGTGTTGTGTGAGGGTCACTTTCTAGATGTTGTATAGAGGTCACTTTCTAGGTTTTGTGTAGAGGTCACTTACTAGGTGTTGTGTGGCGGTCACTTTCTAGGTGTTGCGTGGAGGTCAATTTCTAGGTGTTGTGTTGTCACTTTCTGGGTGTCGTGTGGTGGTCACTTTCTAGATGTTGTGTAGAGGTCACGTTCTAGGCGCTGTGTAGGGGTCACTTTCTAGGTGTTGTGTGGAGGTCACTTTCTAGGTGTTGTGTTGTGGTCACTTTCTGGGTGTCGTGTGGTGGTCACTTTCTAGATGTTGTGTAGAGGTCACTTTCTAGGTGTTGTGTAGAGGTCACTTTCTAGGTGTTGTGTGGAAGTCACTTTCTAGGTGTTGTTTGGGGGTCACTTTCTAGGTGTTGTGTAGAGGTCACTTTCTAGGTGTTGTTTGGGCGTCACTTTCTAGATGTTGTGTGGGCGTCACTTTGTAGGTGTTGTGTGGGGGTCACTTTCTAGGTGTTGTGTTGAGGTCACTTTCTAGGTGTTGTTTGGGGGTCACTTTCTAGGTGTTGTGTGGGGGTCACTTTCTAGGTGTTGTGTGAGGGTCAATTTCTAGATGTTGTATAGAGGTCACTTTCTAGGTGTGGTGTGGAAGTCACATTCTAGGTGTTGTGTAGGGGTCACTTTCTAGGTGTTGTGTGGAGGTCAATTTCTAGGTGTGTTGTCACTTTCTGGGTGTCGTGTGGTGGTGACTTTCTAGATGTTGTGCAGAGGTCACTTTCTAGGCGTTGTGTAGGGGTCACTTTCTAGGTGTTGTGTGGAGGTCACTTTCTAGGTGTTGTGTTGTGGTCACTTTCTGGGTGTCGTGTGGTGGTCACTTTCTAGATGTTGTGTAGAGGTCACTTTCTAGGTGTTGTGTAGACGTCACTTTCTAGGTGTTGTGTAAAGGTCACTTTCTAGGTGTTGTGTAGAGGTCACTTTCGAGGTGTTGTGTAGGGTTCACTTACTAGGTGTTGTGTAGAGGTCACTTTCTTGGTGTGTACAGGTCACTTTCTCGGTGTGTGGAGGTCACTTTCTAGGTGTTGTGTAGAGGTCACTTTCTAGGTGTTGTGTGGGGGTCACTTTCTAGGTGTTGTGTGGGAGTCACTTTCTAGGTGTTGTGTAGAGGTCACTTTCTAGGTGTTGAGTGGGGGTCACTTTCTAGGTGTTGTGTGGGTGTCACTTTCTAGGTGTTGTGTGGGGATCACTTTCTAGGTGTTGTGTGGGGGTCACTTGCTAGGTGTTGTGTACGGGTCACTTTCTAGGTGTTGTGTGGGGGTCACTTTATAGGGGTTGTGTAGAGGTCACTTTCGAGGTGTGTAGAGGTCACGTTCTAGGTGTTGTGTAGAGGTCACTTTCTAGGTGTTGTGTTGTGGTCACTTTTTAGGTGTGTAAAGGTCACTTTCTAGTTGTTGTGTGGGGGTCACTTTCTAGGTGTTGTGTAGAGTTCACGTTCTAGGTGTTGTGTAGAGGTCACTTTCTAGGTGTGTAGAGGTCACTTTCTAGGTTTGTAGAGGTCACATTCTAGGTGTTGTGTAGATGTCACTTTCTAGGTGTGTGGGGGTCACTTTCTAGGTGTTGTGTGGAGGTCACTTTCTAGGTGTTGTGTAGAGGTCACTATCTAGGTGTGTAGAGGACACATTCTAGGTGTTGTGTAGAGGTCACTTTCTAGGTGTTGTGTAGAGGTCACTATCTAGGTGTGTAGAGGACACTTTCTAGGTGTTGTGTAGAGGTCACTTTCTAGGTGTTGTGTAGACGTCACTTTCTAGTTGTGTAGAGGTCACTTTCTAGGTTTGTAGAGGTCACTTTCTAGGTGTTGTGTGGAGGTCACTTTCTAGGTGTTGTGTAGAGGTCACTTTCTAGGTGTGTAGAGGTCACTTTCTAGGTGTTGTGTGGTGGTCACTTTATAGGTGTTGTGTAGAGGTCACTTTCGAGTGTGTAGAGGTCACGTTCTAGGTGTTGTGTAGAGGTCACTTTCTAGGTGTCGTGTAGAGGTCACTTACTAGGTGTTGTGTGGGGGTCACTTTCTAGGTGTTGTGTGGAGGTCACTTTCTAGTTGTTGTGTTGTGGTCACTTTCTGGGTGTCATGTGGTGGTCACTTTCTAGATGTTGTGTAGAGGTCACGTTCTAGGTGTTGTGTAGGGGTCACTTTCTAGGTATTGTGTGGGGGTCACTTTTTAGGTACGTAAAGGTCACTTTCTAGGTGTTGTGTGGGGGTCACTTTCTAGGTGTTGTTTGGGGGTCACTTTCTAGGTGTTGCGTAGAGGTCACTTTCTAGGTGTTGCGTAGAGGTCTCTTTTTAGGTGTTGCGTAGAGGTCACTTTCTAGGTGTGGTGTGGAAGTCACATTCTAGGTGTTGTGTAGAGGTCACTTTCTAGGTGTTGTGTAGAGGTCACTATCTAGGTGTTGTGTAGAGGTCACTTTCTAGGTGTTGCAGAGAGATCTCTTTCTAGGTGTTGCATAGAGGTCACTTTCTAGGTGTGGTGTGGAGGTCACATTCTAGGTGTTGTGTAGAGGTCACTTTCTAGGTGTTGTGTAGAGGTCACTTTCTCGGTGTTGTGTAGAGGTCACTTCCTAGGTGTGTAGAGGTCACTTTCTAGGTGTTGTGCAGAGGTCACTTTCTAGGTGTTGTGTAGAGGTCACTTTCTAGGTGTTGTGTAGACGTCACTTTCTAGGTGTTGTGTAAAGGTCACTTTCTACGTGTTGTGTAGAGGTCACTTTCGAGGTGTTGTGTAGGGTTCACTTACTAGGTGTTGTGTAGAGGTCACTTTCTTGGTGTGTACAGGTCACTTTCTCGGTGTGTGGAGGTCACTTTCTAGGTGTTGTGTAGAGGTCACTTTCTAGGTGTTGTGTGGGGGTCACTTTCTAGGTGTTGTGTGGGAGTCACTTTCTAGGTGTTGTGTAGTGGTCACTTTCTAGGTGTTGTGTGGGGGTCACTTTCCAGGTGTTGTGTGGGGTTCACTTTCTAGGCGTTGTGTGGGAGTCACTTTCTAGGTGTTGTGTGGAGGTCACTTTCTAGGTGTTGTGTGGGGGTCACTTTCTATGTGTTGTGTGGAGGTCACTTTCTAGGTGTTGTGTGGAGATCACTTTCTAGTTGTTGTGTTGTGGTCACTTTCTGGGTGTCGTGTGGTGGTCACTTTCTAGATGTTGTGTAGAGGTCAGTTTCTAGGTGTTGTGTAGAGCTCACTTTCTAGGTGTCGTGTAGAGGTCACTTACTAGGTGTTGTGTGGGGGTCACTTTCTAGGTGTTGTGTGGGGTCACTTTCTAGGTGTGTGGAGGTCACTTCCTAGGTGTTGTGTTGTGGTCACATTCTGGGTGTCGTGTGGTGGTCACTTTCTAGATGTTGCGTGGGGGTCACTTTCTAGGTGTTGTGTGGGGGTCACTTTCTAGGTGTTGTGTGGGGGTTACTTTCTCGGTGTTGTGTGGGGGTCACTTTCTAGGTGTTGTGTTGAGGTCACTTTCTCGGTGCTGTGTGGGGGTCACTTTCTAGGTGTTGTGTAGGGGTCACTTTCTAGGTGTTGTGTTGAGGTCACTTTCTAGGTGTTGTGTGGGGGTCACTTTCTAGGTGTTGTGTGGGGGCCACTTTCTAGGTGTTGTGTTGAGGTCACTTTCTAGGTGTCGTTTGGGGGTCACTTTCTAGGTGTTGTATGGGGGTCACTTTCTAGGTGTTGTGTGAGGGTCACTTTCTAGATGTTGTATAGAGGTCACTTTCTAGGTTTTGTGTAGAGGTCACTTACTAGGTGTTGTGTGGGGGTCACTTTCTAGGTGTTGCGTGGAGGTCAATTTCTAGGTGTTGTGTTGTCACTTTCTGGGTGTCGTGTGGTGGTCACTTTCTAGATGTTGTGTAGAGGTCACGTTCTAGGCGTTGTGTAGGGGTCACTTTCTAGGTGTTGTGTGGAGGTCACTTTCTAGGTGTTGTGTTGTGGTCACTTTCTGGGTGTCGTGTGGTGGTCACTATCTAGATGTTGTGTAGAGGTCACGTTCTAGGTGTTGTGTAGGGGTCACTTTCTAGGTATTGTGTGGGGGTCACTTTTTAGGTGCGTAAAGGTCACTTTCTAGGTGTTGTGTGGGGGTCACTTTCTAGGTGTTGTTTGGGGGTCACTTTCTAGGTGTTGCGTAGAGGTCACTTTCTAGGTGTTGCGTAGAGGTCTCTTTTTAGGTGTTGCGTAGAGGTCACTTTCTAGGTGTGGTGTGGAAGTCACATTCTAGGTGTTGTGTAGAGGTCACTTTCTAGGTGTTGTGTAGAGGTCACTATCTAGGTGTTGTGTAGAGGTCACTTTCTAGGTGTTGCAGAGAGATCTCTTTCTAGGTGTTGCATAGAGGTCACTTTCTAGGTGTGGTGTGGAGGTCACATTCTAGGTGTTGTGTAGAGGTCACTTTCTAGGTGTTGTGTAGAGGTCACTTTCTCGGTGTTGTGTAGAGGTCACTTCCTAGGTGTGTAGAGGTCACTTTCTAGGTGTTGTGCAGAGGTCACTTTCTAGGTGTTGTGTAGAGGTCACTTTCTAGGTGTTGTGTAGACGTCACTTTCTAGGTGTTGTGTAAAGGTCACTTTCTAGGTGTTGTGTAGAGGTCACTTTCGAGGTGTTGTGTAGGGTTCACTTACTAGGTGTTGTGTAGAGGTCACTTTCTTGGTGTGTACAGGACACTTTCTCGGTGTGTGGAGGTCACTTTCTAGGTGTTGTGTAGAGGTCACTTTCTAGGTGTTGTGTGGGGGTCACTTTCTAGGTGTTGTGTGGGAGTCACTTTCTAGGTGTTGTGTAGTGGTCACTTTCTAGGTGTTGTGTGGGGGTCACTTTCCAGGTGTTGTGTGGGGTTCACTTTCTAGGTGTTGTGTGGGAGTCACTTTCTAGGTGTTGTGTGGAGGTCACTTTCTAGGTGTTGTGTGGGGGTCACTTTCTATGTGTTGTGTGGAGGTCACTTTCTAGGTGTTGTGTGGAGATCACTTTCTAGTTGTTGTGTTGTGGTCACTTTCTGGGTGTCGTGTGGTGGTCACTTTCTAGATGTTGTGTAGAGGTCAGTTTCTAGGTGTTGTGTAGAGGTCACTTTCTAGGTGTCGTGTAGAGGTCACTTACTAGGTGTTGTGTTGGGGTCACTTTCTAGGTGTTGTGTGGGGTCACTTTCTAGGTGTGTGGAGGTCACTTTCTAGGTGTTGTGTTGTGGTCACATTCTGGGTGTCGTGTGGTGGTCACTTTCTAGATGTTGCGTGGGGGTCACTTTCTAGGTGTTGTGTGGGGGTCACTTTCTAGGTGTTGTGTGGGGGTTACTTTCTCGGTGTTGTGTGGGGGTCACTTTCTAGGTGTTGTGTTGAGGTCACTTTCTCGGTGCTGTGTGGGGGTCACTTTCTAGGTGTTGTGTAGGGGTCACTTTCTAGGTGTTGTGTTGAGGTCACTTTCTAGGTGTTGTGTGGGGGTCACTTTCTAGGTGTTGTGTGGGGGCCACTTTCTAGGTGTTGTGTTGAGGTCACTTTCTAGGTGTCGTTTGGGGGTCACTTTCTAGGTGTTGTATGGGGGTCACTTTCTAGGTGTTGTGTGAGGGTCACTTTCTAGATGTTGTATAGAGGTCACTTTCTAGGTTTTGTGTAGAGGTCACTTACTAGGTGTTGTGTGGGGGTCACTTTCTAGGTGTTGCGTGGAGGTCAATTTCTAGGTGTTGTGTTGTCACTTTCTGGGTGTTGTGTTGTGGTCACATTCTGGGTGTCGTGTGGTGGTCACTTTCTAGATGTTGCGTGGGGGTCACTTTCTAGGTGTTGTGTGGGGGTCACTTTCTAGGTGTTGTGTGGGGGTTACTTTCTCGGTGTTGTGTGGGGGTCACTTTCTAGGTGTTGTGTTGAGGTCACTTTCTCGGTGCTGTGTGGGGGTCACTTTCTAGGTGTTGTGTAGGGATCACTTTCTAGGTGTTGTGTTGAGGTCACTTTCTAGGTGTTGTGTGGGGGTCACTTTCTAGGTGTTGTGTGGGGGCCACTTTCTAGGTGTTGTGTTGAGGTCACTTTCTAGGTGTCGTTTGGGGGTCACTTTCTAGGTGTTGTATGGGGGTCACTTTCTAGGTGTTGTGTGAGGGTCACTTTCTAGATGTTGTATAGAGGTCACTTTCTAGGTTTTGTGTAGAGGTCACTTACTAGGTGTTGTGTGGGGGTCACTTTCTAGGTTTTGCGTGGAGGTCAATTTCTAGGTGTTGTGTTGTCACTTTCTGGGTGTCGTGTGGTGGTCACTTTCTAGATGTTGTGTAGAGGTCACGTTCTAGGCGCTGTGTAGGGGTCACTTTCTAGGTGTTGTGTGGAGGTCACTTTCTAGGTGTTGTGTTGTGGTCACTTTCTGGGTGTCGTGTGGTGGTCACTTTCTAGATGTTGTGTAGAGGTCACTTTCTAGGTGTTGTGTAGAGGTCACTTTCTAGGTGTTGTGTGGAAGTCACTTTCTAGGTGTTGTTTGGGGGTCACTTTCTAGGTGTTGTGTAGAGGTCACTTTCTAGGTGTTGTTTGGGGGTCACTTTCTAGATGTTGTGTGGGCGTCACTTTGTAGGTGTTGTGTGGGGGTCACTTTCTAGGTGTTGTGTTGAGGTCACTTTCTAGGTGTTGTTTGGGGGTCACTTTCTAGGTGTTGTGTGGGGGTCACTTTCTAGGTGTTGTGTGAGGGTCAATTTCTAGATGTTGTATAGAGGTCACTTTCTAGGTGTGGTGTGGAAGTCACATTCTAGGTGTTGTGTAGGGGTCACTTTCTAGGTGTTGTGTGGAGGTCAATTTCTAGGTGTGTTGTCACTTTCTGGGTGTCGTGTGGTGGTGACTTTCTAGATGTTGTGCAGAGGTCACTTTCTAGGCGTTGTGTAGGGGTCACTTTCTAGGTGTTGTGTGGAGGTCACTTTCTAGGTGTTGTGTTGTGGTCACTTTCTGGGTGTCGTGTGGTGGTCACTTTCTAGATGTTGTGTAGAGGTCACTTTCTAGGTGTTGTGTAGACGTCACTTTCTAGGTGTTGTGTAAAGGTCACTTTCTAGGTGTTGTGTAGAGGTCACTTTCGAGGTGTTGTGTAGGGTTCACTTACTAGGTGTTGTGTAGAGGTCACTTTCTTGGTGTGTACAGGTCACTTTCTCGGTGTGTGGAGGTCACTTTCTAGGTGTTGTGTAGAGGTCACTTTCTAGGTGTTGTGTGGGGGTCACTTTCTAGGTGTTGTGTGGGAGTCACTTTCTAGGTGTTGTGTAGTGGTCACTTTCTAGGTGTTGTGTGGGGGTCACTTTCCAGGTGTTGTGTGGGGTTCACTTTCTAGGTGTTGTGTGGGAGTCACTTTCTAGGTGTTGTGTGGAGGTCACTTTCTAGGTGTTGTGTGGGGGTCACTTTCTATGTGTTGTGTGGAGGTCACTTTCTAGGTGTTGTGTGGAGATCACTTTCTAGTTGTTGTGTTGTGGTCACTTTCTGGGTGTCGTGTGGTGGTCACTTTCTAGATGTTGTGTAGAGGTCAGTTTCTAGGTGTTGTGTAGAGGTCACTTTCTAGGTGTCGTGTAGAGGTCACTTACTAGGTGTTGTGTGGGGGTCACTTTCTAGGTGTTGTGTGGGGTCACTTTCTAGGTGTGTGGAGGTCACTTTCTAGGTGTTGTGTTGTGGTCACATTCTGGGTGTCGTGTGGTGGTCACTTTCTAGATGTTGCGTGGGGGTCACTTTCTAGGTGTTGTGTGGGGGTCACTTTCTAGGTGTTGTGTGGGGGTTACTTTCTCGGTGTTGTGTGGGGGTCACTTTCTAGGTGTTGTGTTGAGGTCACTTTCTCGGTGCTGTGTGGGGGTCACTTTCTAGGTGTTGTGTAGGGGTCACTTTCTAGGTGTTGTGTTGAGGTCACTTTCTAGGTGTTGTGTGGGGGTCACTTTCTAGGTGTTGTGTGGGGGCCACTTTCTAGGTGTTGTGTTGAGGTCACTTTCTAGGTGTCGTTTGGGGGTCACTTTCTAGGTGTTGTATGGGGGTCACTTTCTAGGTGTTGTGTGAGGGTCACTTTCTAGATGTTGTATAGAGGTCACTTTCTAGGTTTTGTGTAGAGGTCACTTACTAGGTGTTGTGTGGGGGTCACTTTCTAGGTGTTGCGTGGAGGTCAATTTCTAGGTGTTGTGTTGTCACTTTCTGGGTGTCGTGTGGTGGTCACTTTCTAGATGTTGTGTAGAGGTCACGTTCTAGGCGCTGTGTAGGGGTCACTTTCTAGGTGTTGTGTGGAGGTCACTTTCTAGGTGTTGTGTTGTGGTCACTTTCTGGGTGTCGTGTGGTGGTCACTTTCTAGATGTTGTGTAGAGGTCACTTTCTAGGTGTTGTGTAGAGGTCACTTTCTAGGTGTTGTGTGGAAGTCACTTTCTAGGTGTTGTTTGGGGGTCACTTTCTAGGTGTTGTGTAGAGGTCACTTTCTAGGTGTTGTTTGGGGGTCACTTTCTAGATGTTGTGTGGGCGTCACTTTGTAGGTGTTGTGTGGGGGTCACTTTCTAGGTGTTGTGTTGAGGTCACTTTCTAGGTGTTGTTTGGGGGTCACTTTCTAGGTGTTGTGTGGGGGTCACTTTCTAGGTGTTGTGTGAGGGTCAATTTCTAGATGTTGTATAGAGGTCACTTTCTAGGTGTGGTGTGGAAGTCACATTCTAGGTGTTGTGTAGGGGTCACTTTCTAGGTGTTGTGTGGAGGTCAATTTCTAGGTGTTGTGTTGTCACTTTCTGGGTGTCGTGTGGTGGTGACTTTCTAGATTTTGTGCAGAGGTCACTTTCTAGGCGTTGTGTAGGGGTCACTTTCTAGGTGTTGTGTGGAGGTCACTTTCTAGGTGTTGTGTTGTGGTCACTTTCTGGGTGTCGTGTGGTGGTCACTTTCTAGATGTTGTGTAGAGGTCACTTTCTAGGTGTTGTGTGGATGTCACTTTCTAGGTGTTGTGTGGAGGTCACTTTCTAGGCGTTGTTTGGGGGTCACTTTCTAGGTGTTGTGTAGAGGTCACTTTCTAGGTGTTGTGTGGGGGTCACTTACTCGGTGTTGTGTAGAGGTCACTTTCTAGGTGTTTGGGGGCCACTTTCTAGGTGTTGTGTTGAGGTCACTTTCTAGGTGTTGTTTGGGAGTCACTTTCTAGGTGTTGTGTAGAGGTCACTTTCTTGGTGTTGTGTAGAGGTCACTTTCTAGGTCTTGTGTGGGGGTCTCTTTCTAAGTGTTGTGTGGTGGTCACTTTCTAGGTGTTGTGTGGAGGTCACTTTCTAGGTGTTGTGTGGGGGTCACTTTCTAGGTGTTGTGTGGAGGTCACTTTCTAGGTGTTGTGTGGGGGTCACTTTCTAGGTGTTGTGTGGGGGTCACTTTCTAGGTGTTGTGTGGAGGTCACTTTCTAGGTGTGTGGGGGTCACTTTCTCGGTGTTGTGTGGGGGTCACTTTCTAGGTGTTGTGTGGGGGTCACTTTCTAGGTGTTGTGTGTGGGTCACTTTCTAGGTGTTGTGTGGGGGTCACTTAAGAGGTGATGTGTGGAGGTCACTTTCTAGGTGTTGTGTGGGGGTCACTTTCTAGGTGTTGTGTGGGGGTCACTTTCTAGGTGTTGTGTGGGGGTCACTCTCTAGGTGTTGTGTGGGGGTCACTTTCTAGGTGTTGTGTGGAGGTCACTTTCTAGGTGTTGTGTGGGGGTCACTTTCTAGGTGTTGTGTGGGGGTCACTCTCTAGGTGTTGTGTGGAGGTCACTTTCTAGGTGTTGTGTGGGGGTCACTTTCTAGGTGTTGTGTGGGGGTCACTTTCTAGGTGTTGTGTGGCTGTCACTTTCTAGGTGTTGTGTGGGGGTCACTTTCTAGGTGTTGTGTGGGGGTCACTTTCTAGGTGTTGTGTGGGGGTCACTCTCTAGGTGTTGTGTGGGGGTCACTTTCTAGGTGTTGCGTGGGGGTCACTTTCCAGGTGTTGTGTGGAAGTCACTTTCTAGGTGTTGTGTGGGGGCCACTTTCTAGGTGTTGTGTTGAGGTCACTTTCTAGGTGTTGTGTAGAGGTCACTTTCTAGGTCTTGTGTGGGGGTCACTTTCTAGATGTTGTGTGGGGGTCACTTTCTAGGTGTTGTGTGGGGGTCACTCTCTAGGTGTTGTGTAGAGGTCACTTTCTAGGTCTTGTGTGGGGGTCACTTTCTAGGTGTTGTGTGGGGGTCACTTTCTAGGAGTTGTGTGGGGGTCACTTTCTAGGTGTTGTGTGGGGGTCACTTTCTAGGTGTTGTGTGGAGGTCACTTTCTATGTGTTGCGTGGAGGTCACTTTCTAGGTGTTGTGTGGGGGTCACTTTCTAGGTGTTGTGTGGAGGTCACTTTCTAGGTGTTGTGTGGGGGTCACTTTCTAGGTGTTGTGTGGGGGTCACTTTCTAGGTGTTGTGTAGAGGTCACTTTCTAGGTGTTGTGTGGGGGTCACTTTCTAGGTGTTGTGTGGGGGTCACTTTCTAGGTGTTGTGAGGGGATTACTTTCTAGGTGTTGTGTGGGGGTCACTTGCTAGGTGTTGTGAGGGGATTACTTTCTAGGTGTTGTGTGGGCGTCACTTTCTAGGTGTTGTGTGGGGGTCACTTTCTAGGTGTTGTGTGGGGGTCACTTTCTAGGTGTTGTTTGGGGGTCACTTTCTAGGTGTTGTGTGGGGGTCACTTTCCAGGTGTTGTGTGGGGGTCACTTTCTAGGTGTTGTGTGGAGGTCACTTTCTAGGAGTTGTGTGGGGGTCACTTTCTAGGTGTTGTGTGGGGGTCACTTTCTAGGTGTTGTGTGGGGGTCACTTTCTAGGTGTTGTGTGGGGGTCACTTTCTAGGTGTTGTGTGTGGGTCACTTTCTAGGTGTTGTGTGGGGGTCACTTTCTAGGTGTTGTGTGGGGGTCACTTTCTAGGTGTTGTTTGGGGGTCACTTTCTAGGTGTTGTGTGGGGGTCACTTTCCAGGTGTTGTGTGGGGGTCACTTTCTAGGTGTTGTGTGGAGGTCACTTTCTAGGAGTTGTGTGGGGGTCACTTTCTAGCTGTTGTGTGGGGGTCACTTTCTAGGTGTTGTGTGGGCGTCACTTTCTAGGTGTTACGTGGGGGTCACTTTCTAGGTGTTGTGTGTGGGTCACTTTCTAGGTGTTGTGTGGGGGGTCACTTTCTAGGTGTTGTGTGTGGGTCACTTTCTAGGTATTGCGTTGTCTCTGACTCTCTCGGTCGGCCGAAGCTCCTCGCCTCATGGGTCCGCCGGTTCGTCTGCTCGTTGCCCGTGGCCATTTCCGCCACTTCTGTCATCTCGTCAGCCTCCTGAGCTCCCCTTCGCTGGCATTTTTCCCCATTGTTCCTTTTCTTTCCCTGGGATTGTTTTATTGTTGATTTTTCAGGCATAATTCAGCTAATTGTGTCTTCTGTGGTTGTGGTTGGGAGGAGAGCCACCTGATGTGCGTCCGCTCAGCACATCACCGTCACCGGATGTCCCACCTCTCATTCTTCTAAACTCCAATGTGTATAGGTCCATCTGCTCAACCTGTCCACGTGAGAAATCCCAGAAATCAGCCGAGTGAACCTTTTCCCTGCTTCCAATCCAGCTATATTCCCTCCTTAAGTCAGCAATTAGCGAGCAGGAACCAAAGGTAGCAGTAACCGCTGGATTGCTCTCAATCTCATGAGCACGGAAATAAGAGTACAGAGTTAATTAATGTGTGGCTGGAGAGAGAGAGCAGGAAGGAGGGCTTTACATTCCTGGCACACTGGGACCAGCTGTGTACAGACTGGGCGAGCCGTATCAGAACAGAACCGGGTTCAATTTCTTTGCAAGTTGATTTGCTGGTGTTACTGGGGAGAAAATAAACTAACTTGGCAGCTGTGTGGGGATTCGGAGGCAATAAGAGAGAAGAACACCAAGTTGAGAGAATGTGGGGCGATACACACGGCACTGCAGTAGGAAATAAGAGAGGGGCAGAGAACGAGGGAGGGTTCCAAAGGCCACAGGGCGGGCATCCTCTGGTTGGTCTGAGCTCTGCTGCCCCCTGCTCCCTCTGCCAACACCTGGCGGGCTCCTGATTGAGCTTGGTCCTTGAGGAAACAGCTGGGTTATGAAGGGTGTCCAGAAAGATGGCCTGGATGGACCCCCAGATGACGAGAGGCCTTCTGAGTATTTGAAGGACACATGAACAGTCAGCAGTGTGAGCAGCCAGGAGCCTGCAAGTAGCAACTAAGGGGTTTTGATGTACCTTCAATTCACCGAGAGGCAGAGAGAGCGAGTGAACATTAGGCTTTATTAATCATGAACTTGCCGAGCAAGAGTCGGTTGTACAGATGAGTGGCAATTGCACTGAGAGCTTCTCGGGGCTGGAAAGGGCTGGTCCGGGGGGGAGTGGAACATAGAGTCTCGTTATACGCGGATGATCTGCTGTTATATGTATCGGACCCAATGGTGGGGATAGACGGAATTATAGACGGGAGGTGAGTTTTTGATTTAAAAACGCTTACCTAACAGGAGCAGTCCTCAGAATTTCACCGGGAGCAGAGTGCAGGGGCCTGTCGGGAGGTGAGTTTTTGATTTAAAAACGCTTACCTTACAGGAGCAGTCCTCAGAATTTCGGCGGGAGCAGAGTGCAGGGGCCTGTCGGGAGGTGAGTTTTTGATTTATAAACACTTACCTGGTCCCGATTCTGTTCTTTTCTGTGTTATTTATTTATTTTTTTAATATAAGGCAGGAACCGGAAGTTTGACCCGCGGACTTCTGGGACGGTCCCCCCCCCACCCCCAAACCAATAGATCCTGGTGGAGAGGAAACCCGAGACACTACACGTGTAGTGCCTCCCACCCGCCCTCCTCCTCTAACCTAATAATAAGACCCATTGGTGTGAGGTAAGTGCCATATTATATTATTATTTATTTATTTATTAACCAGAACTTGGTTGGAAGTTAAAGGGATGGCAGGGAAGGGAGTGCAATGTTCCTCCTGCAGGATGTTTGAGGTGAGGGATGCAGTTAGTGTCCCTGCTGATTTTACCTGCAGGAAGTGCTGCCATCTCCAGCTCCTCCAAGACCGAGTTAGGGAACTGGAGCTGGAGTTGGACGAACTTCGGATCATTCAGGAGGCAGAGGGGGTCATAGATAGCAGCTTCAGGGAATTAGTTACACCAAAGATTGGAGATAGATGGGTAACTGTCAGCGGGACTGGGAAGAAACAGTCGTTCCCCTGAGAAACAAGTATACCGCTTTGGATACTTGTGGGGGGGGGGGACTTACCAGGGGTAAGGCATGGGGTACGGGCCTCTGGCACGGAGTCTGTCCCTGTTGCTCAGAAGGGAAGGGGTAGAGGAGCAGAGCATTAGTAATTGGGGACTCGATAGTCAGGGGCACAGATAGGAGATTTTGTGGGAGCAAGAGAGACTCACATTTGGTATGTTGCTTCCCAGGTGCAAGGGTACGTGATGTCTCGGATCGTGTTTTCCGGGTCCTTAAGGGGGAGGGGGAGCAGCCCCAAGTCGTGGTCCACATTGGCACTAACGACATAGGTAGGAAAGGTGACAAGGATGTCAGGCAGGCTTTCAGGGAGCTAGGATGGAAGCTCAGAACTAGAACAAACAGAGTTGTTATCTCTGGGTTGTTGCCCGTGCCACGTGATAATGAGATGAGGAATAGGGAGAGAGAGCAAGTAAACACGTGGCTACAGGGATGGTGCAGGCGGGAGGGATTCAGATTTCTGGATAACTGGGGCTCTTTCTGGGGAAGGTGGGACCTCTACAGACAGGATGGTCTACATCTGAACCTGAGGGGCACAAATATCCTGGGGGGGGAGATTTGTTAGTGCTCTTTGGGGGGTTTTAAACTAATGCAGCAGGGGCATGGGAACCTGGATTGTAGTTTTAGGGTACGGGAGATTGAGAGTATAGAGGTCAGGAGCACAGATCTGACTTCGCAGGAGGGGGCCAGTGTTCAGGTAGGTGGTTTGAAGTGTGTCTACTTCAATGCCAGGAGTATACGAAATAAGGTAGGGGAACTGGCAGCATGGGTTGGTACCTGGGACTTCGATGTTGTGGCCATTTCGGAGACATGGATAGAGCAGGGGCAGGAATGGATATTGCAGGCTCCGGGGTTTAGGTGTTTTAGTAAGCTCAGAGAAGGAGGCAAAAGAGGGGGAGGTGTGGCGCTGCTAGTCAAGAGCAGTATTACGGTGGCGGAGAGGATGCTGGATGGGGACTCTTCTTCCGAGGTAGTATGGGCTGAGGTTAGAAACAGGAAAGGAGAGGTCACTCTGTTGGGAGTTTTCTATAGGCCTCCTAATAGTTCTAGGGATGTAGAGGAAAGGATGGCGAAGATGATTCTGGATAAGAGCGAAAGTAACAGGGTAGTTATTATGGGAGACTTTAACTTTCCAAATATTGACTGGAAAAGATATAGTTCGAGTACATTAGATGGGTCGTTTTTTGTACAATGTGTGCAGGAGGGTTTCCTGACAAAATATGTTGACAGGCCAACAAGAGGAGAGGCCACGTTGGATTTGGTTTTGGGTAATGAACCAGGCCAGGTGTTAGATTTGGAGGTAGGTGAGCACTTTGGGGACAGTGACCACAGTTCGGTGACGTTTACGTTAGTGATGGAAAGGGATAAGTATACCCCGCAGGGCAAGAGTTATAGCTGGGGGAAGGGCAATTATGATTGCCATTAGACATGACTTGGGAGGGGTAGGTTGGAGAAGTAGGCTCTTGTTAAGAGGAAGAAGGAGGCTTATGTGAAGATGAGGTGTGAAGTTTCAGTTGGGGCGCTTGATAGTTACAAGGTAGCGAGGAAGGATCTAAGGAGAGAGTTAAGACGAGCAAGGAGGGGACATGAGAAGTATTTGGCAGGTCGGATCAAGGAAAACCCAAAAGCTTTCTATAGGTATGTCAGGAATAAAAGAATGACTAGGGTAAGAGTAGGGCCAGTCAAGGACAGGGATGGGAAGTTGTGTGTGGAGTCTGAAGAGATAGGCGAGATACTAAATGAATATTTTTCGTCAGTATTCTCTCAGGAAAAAGATAATGTTGTGGAGGAGAATGCTGAGATCCAGGCTATTAGAATAGATGGCATTGAGGTACGTAGGGAAGAGGTGTTGGCAATTCTGGACAGGCTGCAAATAGATAAGTCCCCGGGGCCTGATGGGATTTATCCTAGGATTCTCTGGGAAGCCAGGGAAGAGATTGCTGGGCCTTTGGCGTTGATTTTTATGTCATCATTGGCTACAGGAATAGTGCCAGAGGACTGGAGGATAGCAAATGTGGTCCCTTTGTTCAAGAAGGGGAGTAGAGACAACCCCGGCAACTATAGACCGGTGAGCCTCACGTCTGTTGTGGGTAAAGTCTCGGAGGGGATTATAAGAGACAAGATTTATAATCATCTAGATAGGAATAATATGATTAGGGATAGTCAGCATGGCTTTGTGAAGGGTAGGTCATGCCTCACAAACCTTATCGAGTTCTTTGAGAGGGTGACTGAACAGGTAGACGAGGGTAGAGCAGTTGATGTGGTGTATATGGATTTCAGTAAAGCGTTTGATAAGGTTCCCCACGGTAGGCTATTGCAGAAAATACGGAGGCTGGGGATTGAGGGTGATTTAGAGATGTGGATCAGAAATTGGCTTGCTGAAAGAAGACAGAGGGTGGTGGTTGATGGGAAATGTTCAGAATGGAGTTCAGTTACAAGTGGAGAACCACAAGGATCTGTTCTGGGGCCGTTGCTGTTTGTCATTTTTATCAATGACCTAGAGGAGGACGCAGAAGGGTGGGTGAGTAAATTTGCAGACGACACGAAAGTCGGTGGTGTTGTCGACAGTGCGGAAGGATGTAGCAGGTTACAGAGGGACATAGATAAGCTGCAGAGCTGGGCTGAGAGGTGGCAAATGGAGTTTAATGTAGAGAAGTGTGAGGTGATTCACTTTGGAAGGAATAACAGGAATGCGGAATATTTGGCTAATGGTAAAGTTCTTGGAAGTGTGGATGAGCAGAGGGATCTAGGTGTCCATGTACATAGATCCCTGAAAGTTGCCACACAGGTTGATCGGTTTGTGAAGAAGGCCTATGGAGTTTTGGCCTTTATTGGTAGAGGGATTGAGTTCCGGAGTCATGAGGTCATGTTGCAGCTGTACAAAACTCTGGTACGGCCGCATTTGGAGTATTGCGTACAGTTCTGGTCACCGCATTATAGAAAGGACGTGGAAGCTTTGGAGCGGGTGCAGAGGAGATTTACCAGGATGTTGCCTGGTATGGAGGGAAAATCTGATGAGGAAAGGCTGATGGACTTGAGGTTGTTTTCGTTAGAGAGAAGAAGGTTAAGAGGAGACTTAATAGAGGCATACAAAATGATCAGAGGGTTAGATAGGGTGGACAGTGAGAGCCTTCTCCCGCAGATGGAAATGGCTGGCACGAGGGGACATAGCTTTAAACTGAGGGGTAATAGATATAGGACAGAGGTCAGAGATAGGTTCTTTACGTAGAGTGGTGAGGCCGTGGAATGCCCTACCTGCAACAGTAGTGAACTCGCCAACATTGAGGGCATTTAAAAGTTTATTGGATAAACATATGGATGATAATGGCATAGTGTAGGTTAGATGGCTTTTGTTTCGGTGCAACATCGTGGGCCGAAGGGCCTGTACTGCGCTGTATTGTTCTATGTTCTATGTTCTATACTGTGTCCAATCCGCTGATTAGATTTAACTCTATGTAAATGAGGGTGTTACATGGGCCCGCTGCAGGGCACAAACTTTGATTTCACCGCCAGGGAGGGACTGGAGCCTGGCGTCGGAATCAGTGCCGGGCACAAACCTCGATTTGTGCATTACGCCCGATTCTCCGCCCGATCGCACTTCCGGTGCCGTGAAGCCGAGAATCCGCCATATTTGTTTCCACGGAGCAGAACGGAAATATCTCGGTGTTGAGATCTTCATCTAAATTTGAGAAGAGATTCGTTTATTTTGATGATGTCACCCACCCCCCACAGTTTTACACACACACACAGTTACACACACACACACACAGCACACACAGTTACACACACACACAGTTACACACACACACGCAGTTACACACACACACATACACACACACACAGTTACACACACAGTTACACACACAGTTACACACACGCAGTTACACACACACACATACACACACACACACACACACACACACAGTTACACACACACACAGTTACACACACACACATACACACACACACAGAGTTATACACACAGTTACACACACACACACACACAGTTACACACACAGTTACACACACACAGTTATACACACAGTTACACACACACACATACACACACACACAGTTACACACACAGTTACACACACACACAGTTACACACACGCAGTTACACACACACACACAGTTACACACACACACATACACACACACACACAGTTACACACACACAGTTATACACACAGTTACACACACACATACACACACACACAGTTACACACACACAGTTACACACACGCAGTTACACACACACACATACACACAGTTACACACACACACATACACACACAGTTACACACACACAGTTATACACACACACACACAGTTACACACACACAGTTACACACACACCCACACACACACAGTTACACACACACAGTTACACACACACAGTAACACACACACAGTTACACACACACAGTTACACACACACACAGTTACACACACACACACAGTTACATGCACACACACAGTTACACACACACAGTTATACACACACACACACACAGTTACACACACACCCACACACACAGTTACACACACACAGTTACACACACACAGTTACACACACACACACAGTTACATGCACACACACAGTTACACACACACAGTTACACACACACACACACAGTTACACACACACAGTTACACACACAGTTACACACACACACAGTTACACACACAGTTACACACACACAGTTACACACACACACAGTTACACACACACCCACACCCACAGTTACACACACACACAGTTACACACACACAGTTACACACACACACATACACCAACACACACACACAGTTACACACACACAGTTACACACACACACAGTTACATGCACACACACAGTTACACACACACAGTTACACACACACACACAGTTACACACACACACAGTTACACACACACAGTTACACACACACCCACACACACAGTTACACACTCACAGTTACACACACACCCACACACAGTTTCACACATCCACGCCCACCTAGTTCCATACACACACACAGTTACACACACACAGTTACACACACACAGTTTCACACACACACCCACACAGGTACACACACACAGTTACACACAAACACACACACAGTTACACACACACAATTACACACACAGTTACACACACACACAATTACACACACACACAGTTTCACACACACACACACACACAGTTACACACACATACACACTGTTACACACACACACAGTTACACACACAGTTACACACACACACAGTTACACACACACACAGTTACACACACGCACATAGAGTCTCTCCCCGATCCCCAGTGACTCTCCCCCGATCCCCAGTGAGTCTCTCCCCCGATCCCCAGTGAGTCTCCCCCCGATCCCCAGTGAGTCTCTCCCCGATCCCCAGTGAGTCTCCCCCTGATTCCCAGTGAGTCTCTCCCCGATCCCCAGTGAGTACCCCCCCGATCCCCAGTGAGTCTCTCCACGATCCCCAGTGAGTACCCCCCCGATCCCTAGTGAGTCTCTCCCCCGATCCCCAGTGAGTCTCCCCCCGATCCCCAGTGAGTCTCTCTCTGATCCCCAGTGAGTCTCTCCCCCCGATCCCCAGTGAGTCTCCCCCAATCCACAGTGAGTCTCTCTCTGATCCCCAGTGAGTCTCTCCCCCGATCCCCAGTGAGTCTCTCCCCCCGATCCCGTGAGTCTCTCCCCCCGAAACCCAGTGAGTCTCTCCCCACCAAAACCCAGTGAGTCTCTCCCCCCCGAAACCCAGTGAGTCTCTCCCGCCCAATTCCAGGTGAGTCTCTCCCCCGATCCCCAGTGAGTCTCTCCCCCCGATCCCCAGTGTGTCTCTCCCCCCAATCCCCAGTGAGTCTCTCCCCCGATCCCCAGTGAGTCTCTCTCCCCGATCCCCAGTGAGTCTCTCCCGATCCCCAGTGAGTCTCCCCCCCGATTCCCAGTGAGTCTTTCCCCCGATCCCCAGTGAGTCTTTCCCCAATCCCCAGTGAGCCTATTACCCTGCTCCCCAGTGAGTTTCTCCCCCGATCCCCAGTGAGTCTCCCCCCGATCCCCAGTGAGTCTCTCCCCGATCCCCAGTCTCTCTCCCGATCCCCAGTGAGTCTCCCCCCGATCCCCAGTGAGTCTCTCCCCGATCCCCAGTGAGTACCCCCCCGATCCCCAGTGAGTCTCCCCCTGATCCCCAGTGAGTCTCTCCCCGATCCCCAGTGAGTACCCCCCCGATCCCTAGTGAGTCTCTCCCCCGATCCCCAGTGAGTCTCCCCCCGATCCCCAGTGAGTCTCTCTCTGATCCCCAGTGAGTCTCTCCCCCCGATCCCCAGTGAGTCTCCCCCAATCCACAGTGAGTCTCTCTCTGATCCCCAGTGAGTCTCTCCCCCGATCCCCAGTGAGTCTCTCCCCCCGATCCCGTGAGTCTCTCCCCCCGAAACCCAGTGAGTCTCTCCCCACCAAAACCCAGTGAGTCTCTCCCCCCCGAAACCCAGTGAGTCTCTCCCGCCCAATTCCAGGTGAGTCTCTCCCCCGATCCCCAGTGAGTCTCTCCCCCCGATCCCCAGTGTGTCTCTCCCCCCAATCCCCAGTGAGTCTCTCCCCCGATCCCCAGTGAGTCTCTCTCCCCGATCCCCAGTGAGTCTCTCCCGATCCCCAGTGAGTCTCCCCCCCGATTCCCAGTGAGTCTTTCCCCCGATCCCCAGTGAGTCTTTCCCCAATCCCCAGTGAGCCTATTACCCTGCTCCCCAGTGAGTTTCTCCCCCGATCCCCAGTGAGTCTCCCCCCGATCCCCAGTGAGTCTCTCCCCGATCCCCAGTCTCTCTCCCGATCCCCAGTGAGTCTCCCCCCGATCCCCAGTGAGTCTCTCCCCGATCCCCAGTGAGTCTCCCCTGATCACCAGTGATTCTCTCCCCCCGATCCCCAGTGAGTCTCCCCTGATCCCCAGTGGGTCTCTCCCCCCCGATCCCCAGTGAGTCTCTCCCCGATCCCCAGTGAGTCTCTCCCCGATCCCCAGTGAGTCTCCCCCGATCCCCAGTGAGTCTCTCCCCGATCCCCAGTGAGTCTCTCCCCGATCCCCAGTGAGTCTCCCCCGATCCCCAGTAAGTCTCTCTCCCCCGATCCCCAGTGAGTCTCCCCCTGATCCCCAGTGAGTCTCTCCCCGATCCCCAGTGAGTCTCTCCCCCGATCCCCAGTGAGTCTCTCCCCCCGATCCCCAGTGAGTCTCTCCCCGATCCCCAGTGAGTCTCCCCCGATCCCCAGTGAGTCTCTCCCCCCGATCCCCAGTGAGTCTCTCCCCGATCCCCAGTGAGTCTCCCCCGATCCCCAGTGAGTCTCTAATTTTCTGTTTTTTCTCCCAGTCTCTGGGACCCTGGATGTGGAAACAGCGAATCCCCGGCTCGAGGTGCCTGAGGATCTGAAGAGTTTGAGATGGACCCGGACCCGGAGGAGTCTCCCTGGCACCAGGAAGAGGTTTACACACTGGCTCTGTGTGCTGGGATCAGAGGGATTCACGTCGGGGAGACATTACTGGGAGGTGGAGGTGACGGGGAATCGGCGCTGGGGTCTGGGAGTAGCCGCAGAGTCTGTGTAGAGGAAGGACTGGGTCAGTCTGAGCCCAGAGACTGGATTCTGGACCATTGGGCGGGTTGTTGATCAGTTTAATATAAATTCCTCTCCTGGATCCCGTCTCCGTGTCGGTCAGATCCCCGGGAAGGTGGGAGTTTATCTCAGTTATGAGTCTGGGACAGTTTCATTTTACAACGTGGACACCAAGTCCCATCTCCACACCTTCACCGGGAATAAATTCACTGAGAAACTTTATCCTTTCTTCTGGACTCGGGATGAAAACCAGTTTCTGAGAATCTGCTCCGGTTCTGATCCGGATTGGGAAAGGGGCGGGGCCTCGGGGTGGTGACATCATCCCTGACATCACAATGACTTGAGGGTCAGGGGCAGAGGTCAGGGGTTGGGGGTCAGAAACTGCCACAGACAACAGTTTGTCACTAAATGTGTTTGTTAATTTGCAAATTGTAAAATCCCAATCAGACTGTAAATAAAAACAACACAAATAAAAACGTCAGAGGATTAAAATAAAAAGGAAATTAAATATCTTGAACTTTCCCTTGCAGTTCATTGTAGTGCCGATTTCAGCCACACGATGGTGATGTTGAGCTGTACAAAGATCAGTAACGTTTACAGCACAGTATCGCCACCTGCTGCTGGATACCTGGTACTGGCAGGAATACCAACAACTCAAAATGCTTAATCGCTGATCAGACAATTCAGGCAGGACCTTTCTTCACAACTGAAAGAGAATTGGTTCAGAAGCAGAGGAGAAATAAACATCAGCCTGAATTTCCCACTTCCAGAGCAACACCACCTCCCCCTGGCTGAGAATGGTATTACAGCAATAAAATTAGATTTTTAAAAACCAGTGCAGCAATTCCTGGTGAGACTGGAACAACATGTTTCCCTGTTCAATTAACCAGCAGATCAAATTAATAATAAAAACAGAAAGTTCTGGAAAAATGTTCAGCAGGTCCGGTCTGTGGAGGGAGAAACAGAGTTGACATTACTTGTCAGCAAAACAGTAAACCTGAAACCACAGACTGTCTGTGGATTTATTTTTAACCCAGTCATTTCTCAGAATCTTTGTTATTCAGGCCCCCAAATTTATTTCACTGTTCAATTAGTTCACAAAACTTCATTTCAGTCACTAATATCTGATGATACCTCTCCAGGGTTCCTCTGTTTTGATCTTTATTCAGGTAAATGATTAAAAACATTTTAAACATAAAAATCCTGTTTTGCATGGAGCAGCACTGCCACCCGCTGGCAGAGATCGGGACTCCACAGATTTATTGGTCCTGCATTACTGACTATGGCCACATGGTGGTGGTAGAACACAGCTGTTTCTTTTTGGGGAGACGATTCTGTTGACTGTTCACCAAACTTAACAATAACTAGCGAAGGGAGCTTTGTGTCAGTGAATGGGTCCATTAGTCTGTGTAGGTATTAGGGATGGACAACAAATGCTGGCTTTGCCATTGACACGCGCCTGTTCTGAGCTGCCACCATGTTCTGAGATTGGGTTCTTTGGCTCGGACTCTGGGTCTGGGACGTGGTTCTCAGACAGACTGGAGACAGACTTTAGTATCCGCTTCAACACTTGTTTATTAGGATTACTTCTGAACCGGTTACAGAATAGGCACGTAGCTCTTAGGCATGATTCCAAACTCTCCCTTGAGAGTCGAACACATGACTGACGAGAGTCATTGTTACATCATCATCAACGTCACACAATAGAATATCCCACCTGTTAAACTTTTAAAGAACACGTGAATGTTTTATACATGTTAACCCTTTATACAACATGCGACACGGTGGCACAGTGGTTAGCACTGTTGCTTCACCACACCAGGGTCCCAACCTGCGTCACTGTCTGTGCAGTAGTCTGTGTAAACTAGAAAGAGTGCAGAAAAGATTTACTAGGATGTTGCCGGGACTTGATGGTTTGAGTTATAAGGAGAGGCTGGATAGACTGGGACTTTTTTCCCTGGAGCGTAGGAGGCTTAGGGGTGATCTTTTCGAGGTCTATAAAATAATGAGGGGCATAGATAAGGTAGATAGTCAACATCTTTTCCCAAAGGTAGGGGAGTCTAAAACTAGAGGGCATAGGTTTAAGGTGAGAGGGGAGAGATTCAGAAGGGCCCAGAGGGGCAATTTCTTCACTCAGAGGGTAGTGAGTGTCTGGAATGGGCTGCCAGAGGTAGTAGTAGAGGCGGGTACAATTGTGTCTTTCAAAAAGCATTTAGATGGTTACATGGGTAAGATGGGTCTTGAGGGTTATGGGCCAAGTGCGGGCAACTGGGACTAGCTTAATGGTAAAAACTGGGCGGCATGGACTGGTTGGGCCGAAGGGCCTGTTTCCATGCTGTAAACTTCTATGATTCTATGATTCTAGGTGCTCCGGTTTCCTCCCACAAGTCCCGAATTCTCCCTCTGTGTACCTGAACAGGTGCTGGAATGTGGCAACTAGGAGATTTTCACAGTAGCTTCATTACAGTGTTAATGTAAATCTACTTGTGACACTAATAAAGATTATTATAATATCAAGAAACGGCTGAAGGCACTGGATACTGCAAAGGCTCTGGGCCCTGACAATATTCCGGCAATAGTACTGAAGACTTGTGCTCCAGAACTGGCCGCACCCCTAGCCAAGCTGTTCCAGAACAGATACAACACTGGCATCTACCCGGCAATGTGGAAAATTGCCCTGGACACAAGAAACAGGACAAATCTAACCTATCAGTCTACTCTCCATCATCAGCAAAGTGATGGAAGGAGTCATCAACAGTGCTATCAAGCAGCACTTACTCAGCAATAACCTGCTCACGGACGCTCAGTTTGGGTTCCGCCAGGGTCACTCAGCTCCTGACCTCATTACAGCCTTGGTTCAAACATGGACAAAAGAGCTGAATGCCAGAGGTGAGGTGGGAGTGACTGCCCTCGACATCAAGGCAGCTTTTGACCGAGTGGGAACAAGGAGCCCCAACTAAACTGGAGTCAATGGGAATCAGAGGGAAAACTCGCCGCTGGTTGGAGTCATACCCGGCACAAAGGAAGATGCTTTTGGTGCTTGGAGGTCAATCATCTCAGCTCCAGAACATCACTGCAGGAGTTCCTCAGGGTAGTGTCCTGGGCCCAACTATTTTCAGCTGCTTCATCAATGACCTGCCTTCCATCAAAAGGTCAGAAGTGGGGATGTTCGCGGATGACTGCACAACAAGGGGCTGGTTTAGCACACTGGACTAAATCGCTGGCTTTGAAAGCAGGCCAGCAGCAGGGTTCAATTCCCGTACCAGCCTCCCCGAACAGGCGCCGGAATGTGGCGACTAGGGGCTTTTCACAGTGACTTAATTTGAAGCCTACTTGTGACAATAAGGGATTTTCATTTCATTTCAATATTCAGACCATTCGCGACTCCTCCGATAATGAAGCAGTCCGTGTCCAAATGCAGCAAGACCTGGACAATATCCAGGCTTGGGCTGACAAGTGGCAGTGTCAGGCAATGACCATCTCCTACAAGAGAGGATCTAACCATTGCCCCTTGACATTCAATGGCATTACCATCGCTGAATCCCCACAATCAACATCCGGGGGATTACCATTGGTCAGAAGCTGAACTGGACTAGCCACATTCATACTGTGGCTACCAGGGCAGGTCAAAGGTTAGGAATCCTCCGGCGAGTAACAAAACCGTTGACCCCCCAAAGCCTGTCCAGCATCTACAAAACACAAGTCAGGAGTGTAATGGAATACTCTGGATGAGTGCAGCTCCAACAACACTCAAGGAGCTCGACACCATCCAGGACAAAGTAGCCCTGCTTGTTTGCTCCTCCTTCCACAAACGTTCAAACCCTCCACCACTGATGTACAGCGGCAGCCGTGTGTACCATCTACAAGATTCACTGCAGTAACTCACCAAGGTTCCTTAGACAACAGCTTCCAAACACATGACCACTACCATCTAGAAGGACAAGAGCAGCAGATATTTGGGAACCCACCACCTGGACGTTCCTCTCCAAGCCACACACAACCCTGACTTGGAAATATATCGCTGTTCCTTCACTGTTGCTGGGACAAAATCCTACAGCTCCCTCCCTAACAGCATGGTGGGTGTACCTACCGCTAAAGGACTGCAGCAGATCAAGAAGGTAACTCACCACCACCTTGTCAAGGGGCAACTAGAGATGGGCAACATATGCTGGCAGAACCAGCATCACCCACATCCCGTAAACAAATTTTTAAAAATCTTTAAGTTTACGCTAAAATTGTCTTTGTGGGTTAAGGGTTGAGACTTCAGTTTTGTTTCATGTTGAAAGATACAAGTCTGTAGGTTTAGTTTCACTTTAAACATTGCCTGCATTGCAATGAGGGTTTTACTACTCTAAAAGCAAACACAGGATATAAACAAAACTAAGCTATTGCTTAGAAACCAGAGGGTCACACTGAAAAGCAGAAGTACTTGAGTTTCAGTTTGGAAACAGGCAACCCAGAGTAAGAAGCATTTCCCAGAAACTGCTCGAACAGACAGGACAATGCAGAGGGACAGAGAGCCAGTCGCAAACTAAAGAACAGGAAGTTCCAGAATGGGACACAGGAAAGTCTCTGACGTGTGAAGTCCACAAAAGTTAAATTAATGAGTGGAGAAAGGTAGACCTGGAAATGTGGACCTGGAGGTGCAGACCTGGAGATGTTGGCTCGCGAGAAGCCAGGTATCCGGGATAATCAAATGTTTGGTGACACCTTAATCCAGCCTGTGAGGCAGTGGTGGTCCATTGGAGTAGCTGGGCCTGAGAGATGGTGTGGAAGCTTGAATGTACGTGGTGATCCAGGGTAGAGGAATTCCAAATGGAGAGGTTGAAGTCCTGGAGGTGGATTCTTGGTGAAGCTGTCCGAGCGAGAGTAAGTGGGGGATGATTCCAATATGTTTTCTTTGGAAGGGGAGTTTGGAAATTCTCGTGTGAAAGTCAGAGTTTCAGTCAGTCCAATTGGCTCACAGTGACAAGAATCTGGGAGAATTGGGAAACCCATAGAAGTTGTCACTTGGATTCAGAGTGTGGTGTGTCTGACCACATTTCACCTGGTGCTTTACATGGACTGTGTACTTACTGAGAACATTATAGTAAAAGTCTGTAACTTGTGTTATCCTTACAAATCTGTAAAATCTGTAAAGGTACAGCTGGGATGAAGGAATTGTGAATAATAGGGGGCAGCACGGTGGCATAGTATTTAGCACTGCTGCTTCACCACTGGGTGCTCTGGTTTCCTCACACAGTCCGAAGATGAGCAGGTTGGTTGGGATTGTGGGTTTTGGGTGGGGGAGTGGGACTCGGTTGGGTGTTCTTTCAGAGGATCAGTGCAGACTCGAAGGGCCGAATGGCCTCCTCCTGCACTGCAGGGATTCTATGGATAGTTAATATTTTCTTGTTTAATAATTGTTTTGTTCAAAGTTCATCATCCTGTGACTCTGTTCATCCACGTCTCTAAACTTAACAAAGGGACACAAAATACTTTCCATCCGCAAAATACCCTTTATTCATAACATATCTGAAAGAACGTTACAAACATTTCAAAGTGGCCGTCACACAAAGTGCAATAATATTCAGTTCTCTACATACATCATGTTGCTCTCTGAGGTGCTTCAATACAGTCAAAGAAACATTACAGACATTTCAAAATGGTCGTTACAAATGGTGTAAAAGTATTTCAGTATCGACAGAGATCAAGTTGGACTCTGAGGAGCTTCAATACTATTGTGATCCATGGAATTGTTCTATTTCTCTAGTTGCTGCAAAGGGAAAAGAATTTGAGGTTCCTCGCTCTCAGTTCATCACAAACACAGAGCAGGGTTTATTTGGGGATGTTGCTCTTACAGAACAAGATGGTGAGCGGAAAACCCACGTAAACACTCTGCTGACGTCACTACAGATCACGTGACGTTCCACCAGCAGCTGGATTACTGAATACAGAACATAACTATTGATAATGAGACATCTCCAATTGTAGAATTATTGTTGTGGTGGGGGAGGAGGGAAAGGTGCGGGAGGCTTCTCAGCCAGCTGAGCTTTTCCCTATCTGCTCACCTCTTCCAATGTCCCTCCAAACAGTCAGCCTCCAGAGGGCACGGCCATCGGTAACTGTCTCCCAGTTGTCAGAGTCAATGTCCATCATCTTCATATCTCACTGGCGGTGTCCTTGTAGCGGAGATATGGACTTCCAGCAGTGACTCAGTGCCCAGCTCACTGTACAGAAGATCTTTGGGTAAATGGCCGTCATCCACCTGATGAATGTGACTGAGCAGCAAAGACGTCACTGACTGAGTAATGAGTGTCTGTTCATAGAGCTCATCGAATTTCACACATTTTAATCAATGTCTTCTCAAAAAATATGTGTTGCTCTGTTTGCTAATTGTTTTCTCTTTGTCTGTATGTATTTAAATAGTAATTTATTAATGCAGAACTTGTGTATTTGTGAAAAGAGAGACATGCTGTCAAAGCTTTTCATTTCGCACTTATCAGGTCAGACACAAGAATGCCAAGAATATGCGCCTTTTTGAAATGAAATAAAACCTTTGGGGAAACTGTTACCTGGTATATTCTCCATGACAACGTCTCAATCAATCAATGTCCCCCTGCCAACCAATCAGCACTCTTTTTCTCATGTGGTATTATTTGTTGTTCCCTTTGAAATTTGGAATTTTTGCCTCTGTCCTGATGAGTCAAGATGAAAAGCTTTGACAGCCTGTCTCTTTTTCAGCAATACTCATGTTTGTATTTCTTGCATTCATGGCCTGGGAATGTCAAATAAAAATTGGCACTTGGAGTTCCTGACACAATGGAAATGTGGGGCGTCATTCTCCGCCCCCCCGCCGGGTCGGAGAATCGCCGGGGGCTGCCGTGAATCCCGCCCCCGCCATTTGCTGAAGTCTCCGGCACCGGAGATTCGGCGGGGGCGGGAATCACGCCACGCCGGTTGGCGGGCCCCCCCGCTCGATTCTCCGGCCCGGATGGGCCGAAGTCCCGCCGATAAATTGCCTGTCCTGCCAGCGTAAATTAAAGTACCTATTTACCGGCGGGACAAGGCGGCGTGGGCGGGCTCGGGGGTCCTGGGGGGGGGCGCGGGGCGATCTGACCCCGGGGGGTGCCCCCACGGTGGCCTGGCCCGCGATCGGGGCCCACTGATCCGCAGGCGGACCTGTGCCGTGGGGGCACTCTTTCCCTTCCGCCTCCGCCACGGTCTCCACCATGGTGGAGGTGGAAGAGACTCCCTCCACTGCGCATGCGCGGGAAACTGTCAGTGGCCGCTAACGCTCCCGCGCATGCGCCGCCCCGACATGTCATTTCCGCGCCAGCTGGCAGGGCAACAAAGGCCGTTTCCGCCAGCTGGCGGGGCGGAAATTCCTCCGGCATCGGCCTAGCCCCTCAATGTTGAGGCTCGGCCCCCAAAGATGCGGAGCATTCCGCACCTTTGGGGCGGTGCGATGCCCGTCTGATTGGCGCCGTTTTGGGCGCCAGTCGGCGGACAATGCGCCGTTTCGGGAGAATTTCGCCCGTGACCAGAGTGAGTTTATTCATTTCAATTTAGGATTTGGAAATAATTTTGAATGACGTTCAAGTGAAAGATTTGGAGTGAATTTATTCCAACCAAAGTTTTCCTGTGTAAAGGTGAAAAGCTGTGTCTTTGGCCAATCTAAACACTTCAAATTATTTTTTCCGGGTTTATTCTAAAATCATCCCAGGTCAGTGACAGTAACAAGACAGAGCAGCGAGTTAAAGTTTGGGAATGGAATGGAAGTGCAGGCGAGATAAATGATGTCAAAGTGAAACATCCCCTTTTAATCATTCAGTGATGCCGGGTCAGACTCTGTCCTGGGAACAACACCAAGCAAAGCTTCTTCTGTGGAGGATTCACTGTCACTCTCCCCCAAAGTGTGATATTCCAGAAAGACAATGGTGAAGGATAGAACTGGAGCCAATCTTTACACACTTTTAAATCATTTATTTACAGAACTAGACAATACAAGCATGTACCTCCAACCCAACAAGGACAGTTTCAGTCTATCTATTTTTTTCTTTTGTAGAAATCCTAAACAAGAAGTTCCCCGTCTGAAAGGGGCAGGAATAACCCATTGTGACAAAAATCCAAAACATTTAAAAGAAACTTTAAAACTCAAATTACAATGACTTTCCCAGGGTTGATGATGAACCCCAGGCACCATCCCATTCCACCCCCCCCCCCCCCCCACCACCATCACCCCCACCGCTGCCCCCCTCCCACCCCGTACCCACTGGCCGTGCGTGCCACCAAGCGTACCAGTGGAATCAACTGCCCACTGCCTGGGCCTGTTAATGGTCACCTTTACCAGGCCCAGGAGCAGGAGGACAAGGGGGTCCTCTGCCCGATCTCCTCAGCACCGGGTGGTCAATGATCAGTAAGGTGGGACTGAACTGTAACCAGAAATTGAGGATCAGCCCCTTCAGATAATGGAAGAGGAGCTGGAATCTCACACACTCTGTAGAAATATTAAACACAGACGTCCCAACCCCACCCCCCACCCAGTGACCCAACGTGTGGACCTTCCCCTCCCCCACGCAGTGACCCAGTGTGTGGGACCTTCCCCTCCCCCACCCAGTGACCCGGTGTGTTGGGCCTTCCCCTCCCCCACCCAGTGACCCAGTGTGTGAGCCTTCTCCCGCATGGTGGCACAGTAGTTAGCACTGCTGCCTCACAGCGCCAGGGACTCGGGTTCAATTTTGGCTTTGCGTGACTGTGCGGAGGTTGCACACTTTCCCCGTGCCTGCGTGGGTTTCCTCCGGGTGCTCCGGTTTCCTCCCACAGTCCAAAGATATGCAGGTTAGGTGGATTGGCCATGATCAATTTCTGAAAGGTTATGGGGATAGGGTGGGACATTGGGCCTAGGTAGGGAGCTCTTTCACAGGGTCAGTGTGGACTCGATGGGCCAAATGGACTCCTTCCGCATTGAAAGGATTTTATGATGTCCCCATTAATGCCCAGTGACCCAGTGTGTGGGGCTTCATCCGCACGGTGGCACAGAGGTTAGCACTGCAGGACCTTTCCCCCGCCCCCCCCCCCACCACCCAGTGACCCAGTATGTGGGCCCATCCCCCCACCACCCAGTGTGTGGGGCCTTCCCCGCCCCCACCCAGTGACCCAGTGTGTGGGGCCTTCGCCTCTCCCACCCAGTGACCCAGTGAGTGGGGCCTCCCCCTCCCCCACCCAGTGACCCAGTGTGTGGGGCCTTCCCCTCTCCCACCCAGTGACCCAGTGAGTGGGGCCTCCCCCTCCCCCACCCAGTGACCCAGTGTGTGGGGCCTCCCTCCCCCACCCAGTGACCCAGTGTGTGGGGCCTCCCTCCCCCCCACCCAGTGACACAGTGTGTTGGGCCTCCCCCTCCCAGTGACCCAGTGTGTGGGGCCTCCCTCCCCCCCACCCAGTGACCCAGTGTGTGGGGCCACCCCCTCCCCCACCCAGTGACCCAGTGTGTGGGGCCTTCCACTCTCCCACCCAGTGACCCAGTGTGTGGGGCCTTCCCCTCCCCACCCAGTGACCCAGTGTGTGGGGCCTTCCCCTCCCCCACCCAGTGACCCAGTGTGTGGGGCCTTCCCCTCCCCACCCAGTGACCCAGTGTGTGGGGCCTCCCCCTCCCCCACCCAGTGACCCAGTGTGTGGGGCCTTCCCCTCCCCACCCAGTGACCCAGTGTGTGGGGCCTCCCTCCCCCCCACCCAGTGACACAGTGTGTGGGGCCTCCCTCCCCCCCACCCAGTGACACAGTGTGTGGGGCCTTCCACTCTCCCACCCAGTGACCCAGTGTGTGGCCTCCCTCCCCCCCACCCAGTGACACAGTGTGTGGGGCCTTCCCTCCCCCACCCAGTGAGCCAGTGTGTGGGGCCTCCCTCCCCCCCACCCAGTGACACAGTGTGTGGGGCCTTCCCTCCCCCACCCAGTGAGCCAGTGTGTGGGGCCTCCCCCTCCCAGTGACCCAGTGTGTGGGGCCTCCCTCCCCCCCACCCAGTGACACAGTGTGTGGGGCCTTCCCTCCCCCACCCAGTGAGCCAGTGTGTGGGGCCTCCACCTCCCCCACCCTGTGACCCAGTGTGTGGGGCCTTCCCTCCCCCACCCAGTGGCCCAGTGTGTGGGGCGTCCCCCTCTCCCACACAGTGACCCAGTGTGTGGGACCTTCCTCTCCCCCACCCAGTGACCCAGTGTGTGGGGCCTTCCCCTCCCCCACCCAGTGACCCAGTGTGTGTGGCCTTCCCCTCCCCATCCAGTGACCCAGCATGTGGGGCCTTCCCCTCCCCCACCCGGTGACACAGTGTGTGGGGCCTTCCCCTCCCCCACCCAGTGTGTGGGGCCTTCCCCTCCCTCACCCAGTGACCCAGTGTGTGGGGCCTTCCCCCCCCACCCAGTGACCCAGTATGTGGGGCATCCCCCTCCCCCACCCAGTGACCCAGTATGTGGGGCCTCCCCCTCCCCCACTCAGTGACCCAGTGTGTGGGGCCTTCTCCTCCCCCACCCAGTGACCCAGTGTGTGGGGCCTTCCCCTCCCCCACCCTGTGACCCAGTGTGTGGGGCCTCCCCCTCCCAGTGACCCAGTGTGTGGGGCCTTCCCTCCCCCACCAAGTGACCCAGTGTGTGGGGCCTTCTCCTCCCCCACCCAGTGACACAGTGTGTGGGGCCTCCCCCTCCCAGTGACCCAGTGTGTGGGGCCTTCCCTCCCCCACCAAGTGACCCAGTGTGTGGGGCCTTCCCTCCCCACCCAGTGGCCCAGTGTGTGGGGCGTCCCCCTCTCCCACACAGTGATCCAGTGTGTGGGACATTCCCCTCCCCCACCCAGTGACCCAGTGTGTGGGGCCTCCCTCTCCCCCACCCAGTGACCCAGTGTGTGGGACCTTCCCCTCCCCCACCCAGTGACCCAGTGTGTGTGGCCTTCCCCTCCCCATCCAGTGACCCAGCATGTGGGGCCTTCCCCTCCCCCACCCGGTGACACAGTGTGTGGGGCCTTCCCCTCCCCCACCCAGTGACCCAGTGTGTGGGGCCTTCCCCTCCCCACCCAGTGACCCAGTGTGTGGGGCCTTCCCCTCCCCCACCCAGTGACCCAGTGTGTGGGGCCTTCCCCTCCCCACCCAGTGACCCAGTGTGTGGGGCCTCCCCCTCCCCCACCCAGTGACCCAGTGTGTGGGGCCTTCCCCTCCCCACCCAGTGACCCAGTGTGTGGGGCCTCCCTCCCCCCCACCCAGTGACACAGTGTGTGGGGCCTCCCTCCCCCCCACCCAGTGACACAGTGTGTGGGGCCTTCCACTCTCCCACCCAGTGACCCAGTGTGTGGCCTCCCTCCCCCCCACCCAGTGACACAGTGTGTGGGGCCTTCCCTCCCCCACCCAGTGAGCCAGTGTGTGGGGCCTCCCTCCCCCCCACCCAGTGACACAGTGTGTGGGGCCTTCCCTCCCCCACCCAGTGAGCCAGTGTGTGGGGCCTCCCCCTCCCAGTGACCCAGTGTGTGGGGCCTCCCTCCCCCCCACCCAGTGACACAGTGTGTGGGGCCTTCCCTCCCCCACCCAGTGAGCCAGTGTGTGGGGCCTCCACCTCCCCCACCCTGTGACCCAGTGTGTGGGGCCTTCCCTCCCCCACCCAGTGGCCCAGTGTGTGGGGCGTCCCCCTCTCCCACACAGTGATCCAGTGTGTGGGACATTCCCCTCCCCCACCCAGTGACCCAGTGTGTGGGGCCTCCCTCTCCCCCACCCAGTGACCCAGTGTGTGGGACCTTCCTCTCCCCCACCCAGTGACCCAGTGTGTGGGGCCTTCCCCTCCCCCACCCAGTGACCCAGTGTGTGTGGCCTTCCCCTCCCCATCCAGTGACCCAGCATGTGGGGCCTTCCCCTCCCCCACCCGGTGACACAGTGTGTGGGGCCTTCCCCTCCCCCACCCAGTGTGTGGGGCCTTCCCCTCCCTCACCCAGTGACCCAGTGTGTGGGGCCTTCCCCCCCCCCCACCCAGTGACCCAGTATGTGGGGCATCCCCCTCCCCCACCCAGTGACCCAGTATGTGGGGCCTCCCCCTCCCCCACTCAGTGACCCAGTGTGTGGGGCCTTCTCCTCCCCCACCCAGTGACCCAGTGTGTGGGGCCTTCCCCTCCCCCACCCTGTGACCCAGTGTGTGGGGCCTCCCCCTCCCAGTGACCCAGTGTGTGGGGCCTTCCCTCCCCCACCAAGTGACCCAGTGTGTGGGGCCTTCTCCTCCCCCACCCAGTGACACAGTGTGTGGGGCCTCCCCCTCCCAGTGACCCAGTGTGTGGGGCCTTCCCTCCCCCACCAAGTGACCCAGTGTGTGGGGCCTTCCCTCCCCACCCAGTGGCCCAGTGTGTGGGGCGTCCCCCTCTCCCACACAGTGATCCAGTGTGTGGGACATTCCCCTCCCCACCCAGTGACCCAGTGTGTGGGGCCTCCCTCTCCCCCACCCAGTGACCCAGTGTGTGGGACCTTCCCCTCCCCCACCCAGTGACCCAGTGTGTGGGGCCTTCCCCTCCCCCACCCGGTGACACAGTGTGTGGGGCCTTCCCCTCCCCCACCCAGTGACCCAGTGTGTGGGGCCTTCCCCTCCCCCACCCAGTGACCCAGTGTGTGGGGCCTTCCCCTCCCCACCCAGTGACCCAGTGTGTGGGACCTTCCCCTCCCCCACCCAGTGACCCAGTATGTGGGGCCTCCCCCTCCCAGTGATCCAGTGTGTGGGACCTTCCCCTCCCCCACCCAGAGACCCAGTGTGTGGGGCCTCCCCCACCCAGTGACCCAGTGTGTGGGACCTTCCCCTCCCCCACCCAGTGACCCAGTATGTGGGGCCTCCCCCTCCCAGTGATCCAGTGTGTGGGACCTTCCCCTCCCCCACCCAGAGGCCCAGTGTGTGGGGCCTTCCCCTCCCCCACCCAGTGACCCAGTGTGTGGGGCCTCCCCCTCCCAGTGACCCAGTGTGTGGGGCCTTCCCCTCCCCCACCCCGTGACCCAGTGTGTGGGACCTTCCCCTCCCCCACCCAGTGACCCAGTGTGTGGGGCCTCCCCCTCCCCCACCTACAGGAAACAGTCTTTATTTGGATGAAGGGATAAAACCCTCATCCTCCTGGATTGTTACTGTCCGCGGACAGATTTTCAGGGGTTCTGGGTTTTTACCACCATCAGTGTTACATGGACTGAAATAAGGATAGAGTTTCTCAGTGAATGTCCCAGTGAAAGTGTAGATATGGGACTTGTTATCTGAGTTATAAAAGGAAACCTTCCCTCCCTCATAATCCAGACAGACTCGAATCTTTCTCGGCTTCACTCTCAGATCTAAGAGTTTTGATGGTTTCTCACAAGCCGAGTATTTATTCTCCTGTCTCAGAGCCAATCTCCACAATCCGTTATCTGGATCCAGGGTGATTTTCCCCTTCCTGTTTACGGATTCCTTGGCCACACCCACAGTCCACTCAGTCTGGTTTCCCACCTCCACCTCCCAGGAATGTTTTCCTGATGTGACGCCCTCTGATCCCAGGACAACAGCATAGTGAACAAATCTCTCCGGATTGTCGGGAAGCTGCTCCCGTTTCCCGGTGTATCTCACGGTGCTCAGGTCCTCAGACAGGAGAAGGACAGGATGGGCTGTATTCGGGTCGAAGGTGACTGGAGCTGGGGACAGATGGACACGGATAAAATGTTAGCCCCTCTCACTGTAACTTTCACAGCCGGTCAGTGATTGGCAAAATCAGCCAGGAACCAGAATTAGGAATTCATCCCCCGGGGAAGAGTTTAAACAGAGCACAGGGGGAACCGGAAGTCACGGGAAACGGGGGAAGGTTTTACCCGGAGACCACACCCTGCAGTGAGGCTGAGGAAACCCCGTGACAGAGAGAGAGAGAGAGTGACAGACAGAAAAGGAGAGATGGAGAGAGTGGGGTAAAGCGAAAGAAAATGTGAGGGACAGCAAGGTAAGAGAGAGCGAGCGGGAGCAAAGGAGAGAGAGAGGGAAACAAGACACAGCGGGAGAGTGAGGTACAGAGGGAGAGCGAGTCAGTGAGCGAGGGAGGGAGAGCGAGAGAGAGGGCAAGGGGGAAAGCTAGGAGAGCGAGGGTAGAGAGTGAGGGACCGAACGAGAGAAAGATCGAGGGAGAGTGAGGAAGAGCAAAAATGAGGAAGAGAGCGAAAGGAGAGCATGAGGGAGAGTGGGATCGAGGGAGAGAGCAAGAGTGAGAGAGAGGGTGAGGAAGAGAGCGAGATAAAGGGAGCAAACACATGGGAGACTGGGGGAGAGTGCAAAAGAGAGGGAAAGAACGAGGGAGAGAGTGAGATCGAGGGTGAGAGTGAGATCAAGGAAAAGAGCAAGAGCGAGGAAGAAAGCAAGAGGGAGAGAGCGAGAGTGAGGACAGAGCATGAAGGAGCGAGGGAGAGCCACAGGGAGGGAGTGCTAGGGGAGAGGGATTGAGAGTGAAGGGGAACGAGAGCGAGTTGGAGGAATGGTGATCAAGGGAGAGCGAGAATGAGGGGAAAGTGAGAGGGAATGTGCCAAACTGAGGGAGCGAGCGAGGGCGAAGGAGAGCCAAGGGGTGGGAGTGCAAGGGGGGAGGGAGGTCGAGAGAGAGAAAGCGAGAGTGAGGAAAAGTGCGAGATGGAGTGAGAGGAAAGATCGGGCGAGAGCGAGGGAGATGGCGAGAGCGAGCGAGGGAAGGCAAGTGATGGCGAACGTGAGCAAGAGCGAGGGATTGGGAGTGCAAGGGACAGGGAGACCAAGGGAGAGGGAGTGTGAGAAGGGGGAGAGCGAGAATGAAGGAGAATGAGAACGAGGGAGAGCTAGCAGCAGGGAAAGCAAGGTGCCTGGAGAACGAGGGAGAGGGAGAACAAAGGGGAGGGAGAACAAAGGGGAGGGAGAGGGTGGAAGAATGAGGGGTCGGAAGAACGGGGCAGGGAGGGTGTGGGAGAGAGAGGGAGGGAGAGTGAGCAGGAAGGCGGGTGCGGAGGAGGGAGGGAGGGGGTGGGAGAGAGAAGGGAGGAGAGTGCGGAGGAGGGAGGGAGGGGGTGGGAGAGAGAAGGGAGGAGAGTGCGGGGGAGTGATAGCGAGGGGGACAGAGAGAGTGAGGGGTGAGAGTGAGGAGGAAGGGGGAAACCATTACAGACTCAAAATGGAAATCTCGACCTGAAAGCCTCGATTGAAGAAAGCTGTGCTAGAAACAGCCATCTGTAAAAAAGTCTCTTTCGTTTTACTTTCAGCATTATTTTTACACCCATCTTCCCCCCTCTGTGTTTGTCTGTCTTGTGTGAGTGCGTGTGTCAGTGAGAGAGTGTGTGTGAGTAGGGGGGATGGGTTAGGAATTAGTCAACCTTTTGTATTTGCTGCATATTTAACTATAGTTAGTGTCAATAATAAAATTAATTGTTTTTAAATTTACAAACCTGGTGACTGTAATTATTGGGTGGTGAAGGGCCAAAGACTTTGGGTGTTTTTCTCTGAATTATTTATTAATTTAAATTGTGTTGCTATTCTGGGTCAAGTGGGGCTGAATTGACGGCGCACTCGCCCAGGGGGTCGTAACAATAGCTGATCTGACAATTCTGTATTTTAACAGAAAACTGACTGAAGTAAAGTCTAATCTGTTACAAATACAATTCTGTATTTAATATAAAGAGACCGGTCCCTTCTACTAATAACCGAGAGAGCTGTTTAATAGCTGGGGTCAGGAAGCTCACACCCACCTGTATTAATCACCGTCAGCATCTTTTTCCACACTCTGTACTGCAGTGAGCCAATGTACTTCCCCACATTTATTAACGGGTAAACCTTCTGTGGCTCTGGGAGAGTTCGCTTCAGTCTGAAACAGGAGATAAAGGTCAGTGTTGGATCATTCCAGGCTGGGCGAGAAATAGGTTAGAAATTAAAATCAAATCAAGGGGGTGAATTTTACCTTTCCTGTAAATCCAGAAATTTCTGTGGAACAAGAACAATTATTACTGTTTGTGTTTGGAGAACATTTTATCACAAAAAGTAAAGTTACAGACTGGATTCCACAGGAAAGTACATTTTAAATAGAGAAAGTTATTGGCCTGCCTCTTGCCCTCCTCACTGGACTGTGGGTTACTCCACAATATTACAAATGACTCGATCTTACTGCACAACACAACTCACAGAGTTACAATCCAATTATAAAATCCTCATCAATGTCCAATTACTGGAATTAATTTATTAACACTCACTTGGTGGAACAGAACATATTGCTGAAAATATAGACACGTTCCTGATGGAAAATGACCAGATGAATGGGAATTTCATTGTCATGAAGTACAGGTTATTAAACAGACAGGGTCAATTATATACATGTTGTAAATGTTGAGCAGTCCACAGAGAGAAAAATGTCTGGTTTGTGGACAATTCTGGATTGTGGACAATTCCGGTTTGGGGACAATTCCGGTTTGTGGATAATTCCGGTTTGGGGACAATTCCGGGTTTGGGATAGCTGGGTTTGGGGGGCTGTACCTGTCCAATAGAAATCACCTAGAAACTGGGGTAAATCTGCAATGTTAGTTTAACCTTCAGTCTTGGGACTCATCACACTTGTGTTTGAATCTTTGTCTGCAGTGATACGGCAGACAGAGTGTCAGACCACTCTGTGTAAGCTGAAGCAGACAGAATGAATTCGAATGTCAGCTCCACTTGCTGTGAGTCACACTGAGCTCAATGAGCAACCAGCTGAGTGGGAACTCCATTGTCAGAAGCAGCGGCTTTCCGCTGAGGTCTTAAACCCAGCTCTCTTCTGTCTGCTCAGGTGAAGGTAAAAGATCCCAAGAATATATTCCAAGAAGAGCACAGGAGTTCTCTCAGTGTCCTGGTCAACATTTATCCCTCACCCAACACTGTTCAAATAGATACATCAGCATCTCAATACACAGCAGAGAATTCACTAAAGTAAATACTCAGGGGTTCACTGAACTTCCTGGGAAATGCTGAAAATCAAATTGATCTTAATTTAAATGTTTTCAGTGTGGAGACTCTCCCCTCTCACTCTCTGAACATTGAACTATTTAACTGCTGGGAGGAAGCTTGGCCTATCTGTGTATCTGACACTGGAGGGCTCTCTCCTGGACAGAATCATTCCAGTTCTAGCCGGGGAGGAGCCAAGCATTGGAAACATGGTCCTGCCTGGCTGGATCCTGGACTGTAGTTCCCAGTCTCAGACCAACAACTGGAAATGTCCACTCGGGGGAGAATGGTCTGACCATTCGGAGGGTTCCTCACTCTGGATGAAGCTGATTTTCTTCATTGTTTAATTTGATGACACTATCCCTCTATAATATTACAGTAAACAAGCTCCAGATTTAGTCATTTCCGTGTTAAAGAGCCGTCAGTGATCCTGGGTGTGAGACAGAGGAAATCAAATGTGACAGGTGATTGGGGTTGTTTTGGTCGGTGAGTTTTATATTCTAGATTTTGATGACACAACCTGCTCATTCTTCAAGACGGTGAAGGAGAGAAAAATAAATAAACAGTTACCGTTAAAAACTTGATGTTGTCCTGTTCCCTCAGCTCTTGTTCAATCTCCTGAACAGTGACTGAAAGCGATGAGATTTCCTCCGTTATCTTCTCAATCCTCTCCTTCATCTCCTGACTCTTTTTCTCTTTCTCCAGTTTCAGATCTTCCAACTCAATCCTCTCTTCCTCACGGAGAAACTGGTGAAGCTTTTCAAATTGGGCTTTAATCTGTTTCTCTGTCTTTACACTTTGGTCCTTTGGGAAATATCAGTGAGATTGAAAATTAATGAGGATTTTTAAAAGGTTGTTCAGCCTGAACAGTTCTGTTCAGATCAGAATATTCCAGAAAAAAACATTCCCAATCTAGTTAGTTCCCAAACTGGATAATTTATTAAGATGAAGACATGACTTTGATACAGAAAACTATTCCCTCATGCAGTGAAATCTAGTTAATTGATTAGATATAATAGATAATCGATTCGCAGATGATAATTTATTCAGGAGAGGGAGTTCGAACTGAGGATCGAGTTACTGATTTCTCTATTTGGTTTACTGGTGATTATCTTGGATTTGAAACCCCAGGTTTTGGACTCTCTGTCCAGTAGAAACATTCTCTGTATCTACACTATCAAACCCTGAAATAATTATAAAGAACTCAGCTGACCTCACAGCTTCTCTATTCCACAGTCAGTTTAAGCTTTCCTGATAGGTTTAACCTCTTAGTTAAGACCATAAGAAATAGGAACAGGGGAATAGGCCATTCGGCCCCTCGAGTCTGCTCCGCCATTCAATAGGATCGTGGCTGATCCGACATTTTTCATGTCCACGTTCCTGCCCTTTCCCGGTATCCCTGATCAGCAATCTATCTGCCTCAGCCTTAAATATGCACAAGGACTCTGCCCCCACAGCTCTCTGTGGTAAGGCGTTCCAAAGACCCACAACCCTCTGAGAGAAGGAATTCCTCCTCATCTCAGTCTGAAATTGGCTCCCCTTTATTCTGAAACTGTGCTCTCTGGTCCTAGACTCTCCCATGAGGGAAACGTCCTCTCAGCATTTACCCTGTCAGCCCCTTAACAATCCAATATGTTTCAATGAGATCATCTCTCATTCTTCTGAATTCCAATGAGTAGAGTCCCAATTTGTTTCACCTTTTCTCATTAGACAATCCCTCCATACCGGGGAATCATCCTGGTGAACCTTCACTGAACCGCCTCTTGTTAGTGGGAGAGGATCTCAAATAAATCACTCAATGCCCATGGCTCCTCCCAATCCTCGCATCAAACTGTTTATTTCGCCGGCGGGGAGATGACGTCTGTTAAAGTCCCAGACCACCTCTCCGCCGAACAAAGGAAAACATCCATTCTTATACATTTTCAACACAGCTACACAGCTCATTTCGGCTGGACCTTGTCCAATAATATTGGTTGTAGATTACATACATTAGCTCTATATACAATTAAATTTGACATGACGTAAAGTGGGTTGGCCCCTTACCAGCCCCTGACTTCATGAAGAAGCCACTCATACTAACTGTTAAAGTTAATTTCCCTGTCTGCATCTGGACACCTTGGGCTGGCGAGGATACATAATGCTCTTTGTCCTGCGGAGCTGTTATCACTCGCTGGTGAAGTACTCCCATTTTTCCCATGTCTGTTTCAATCATTCTTGTCTCCCTGACTAACTCTGCTGTCTGGAATTGAATGATGTTACTTATACCAGTTTGCAACTGAACCCAGGCGAATGGTTGTTCTGGAATGTGGGTAGTTCAGCTAAAAGCCATTTTGTGTCTTTAGTATTGTTAGCTCAGCTTACCGCCATTTTGTGTCCTTTTTGATATTGGTAATTTTTAGTTTACAAAATCACATGCATTGTTTAGACACTATCTATTGCTACAAATTGCCTCTTATACACGCATCTGAGCCAATGGGTACCTTTTGTCTAAAAACCTTCTTTCTAAATCTGACTTCAACAGCCTCCATTGAAATAATATATTTCCTTAAATAAGGGACCAAAACTGCTCCCAGTGCTCCAGATGTGTTCTCACCAATACCTTATACAGTTGCAGCAAGACTTCCCGACTCTTATACTCCAACCCCCTTGGAATGCGGGCCAACATTCCATTCCCCTTCCTGATTACCTGCTGTACCTGTCTGCGAGCTTTCTGTGTTTCGTGTACAAGATCCCCAAGTCCCTCTGTGTCACAGCTTTCTGCAGCTTTTCTCCATTTAAATAATACTCTGCTCTTTTGTTCTCCTTTCCAAAATGAACAACTTCACATTTTCCCACATTACACCCCGTGTGCCAACTATTTTCCCACATACTTAACCGATCAAAATCTCTTTGCAAATGGCCTGTGTCCCTCTCGCCATTTGCCTTTCCATCTATTTTGTTTTTTTTTGCAAATTTGGCTACAAGACATTCCCTTCCTCCCTCGGTGTCATTAATACATGTTGTAAACAATTGCGGTCCCAGAACTGATCCATGTGGAGCCCCACTGGTTACAAACTGAAAAAGAATCCCTCATCCCATTCGCTGTTTCCTTCCTTCACCCCCAATCCACCCTCCCCATTTCTCTCCTTCACTGACAATCCCCTCCTCCTCCCATTTCCCTCATTCCCCCCCCCCTTGTCCACCCTCCAAGGATCTGTGAAACATCACCTCAGGGTGATGGGCCTGTGTCGGCACTGACAGCGAGCGGGTCACGATACAAGGCAGGAGAGTGATGATCCCTCGCTGTGAGGTTAGCTCTGGTGCTCCTCAGTTTATGCAAAAGTCTGATTCTGTCTGTCTGCTGACAGGACCCTCACACTCATCCTCTGAACAGGGTCTGCATCGGGGGCTTTTGATCTTGGATCACTGTGCCCGAGGGGGGCAGAGATGGTGGAAGCGGAGGGTAACAGGGGATGGGGGTGCGGGCAGCCTGCTGTAAATATTAACGTGACAGATTTACCACCTTATTCCCAATGCTTTGTGCATTCAGATAAGTTCTGGAACCATCCTTGTGATTTCTTTTACACCTACTCCACTGTCTCTTTATAATTCTTATCATCGAGACCAGAATTCTGCCAGAATACAGAACAAAATAAGATCAGAAATACCTGAATGTGAATGAATGTTTTCTCATAATCACGTTTTACAGTGTTACATTCCTCCTCCTTGTCCTGGACTGGCTTCAGTGAGGTTCGCAGTTCCTCCTGAACAAAAACATAATTTGTACATCTTTCTGAAATAGGAACCCCAAATTAAATCTCATTCTGTTATTCACAGTGTGAGGTAGATGTTCAGTTCACAGTCTGTGTAAAACTGCTGTTCAGGATACTGGCTTAGACATTGTGAAATAAACTTTGAAAAGTTTCTCAATCCTAACTATGGTTCATTATTCCTCTGAAATCTGTGACCCACAAATCATGGAAAAGCTGGTCTGACTCCATGAAAATTGTGGGAGACGAGGAGATCCCTACCCTGGAATGGAGCTGCCCAGGTTTGGAGTGCCGAGTGAGGGCTCACTACTGCAGCCACGTAAAATGGCTGCGTTCCGATTAATCTGGCCAAAACCCAGTTTGAAATGGCTAACCCGAAAGACTGCTGGGAAAAGCAGCTAAGAAGACACAAGCAGGCAGCTGCAGACAGTATTGCATATTCGGCTCTGGGAAGTTAGCCCAGATCGATACTCAGGGCTATCAACAGCCCATCAACCCAGGTATTTGCAGTTACATTCAGGACTGTTTGCAGCCCATCTATCCAGACATCTGCAGTTAAATCGGCTATCCCCGGGAACAATTGCAACATATTAGCAATTGAATTCCGGGCCAGACCTGTCGGCGCCTGCAGTGGCCGAAACAAAGACAGGTGAGCGATCACCCCCCGATCGAGGAATCGCCTCACCATTGGACACATCGACCCCAGGGATTGGGGACAAATCCAATCACTTGGGACTCAGGGTCAAGGGCCGCCCCGAGAGGCGGGAAGCCCCGGGACCCTATAAAGTGAGGGGCCAAGTTCAGATTGCTCTCTATCCCTTCTTCTCCTGCTCGAGACCTTCACAAGAACATCAACCAGAAACTGTAAGTTTGACTCCGGCGATCGCTACCCGATAAAGACTCCCAGCCACCGACCTGTATCAGCCTTTTTGAATCCCGCGGGCCAGATCCGATTGGATAAGCCTTTTGTTTCCCTGACCTGGTGGGCCCTTCCTAAAGTTAAGTATTGGCCAGTAGTGGTAGGTTTCTATATAGATAGTAGGATTATTGTGTAAGCATTACTTGTATATAATAAATGACCGTTGATTTCAATCTTACTAAGTGATGTGCTGACTTATTAATCATAACTCGAGCTTGAACCATGTGGCGGTATCAGAAAGATACCTGGCGACTCGTGAGCAAAGATGACAGAATTAGAGCTAATAAAACTAAGGCTAATAAAAGCAACATAATTGGCGACTCCGCCGGGACCCGACAAAGAAGTGGAAAACCACTCCGGGAGAACCCCAACAATTTGAATAGAATCCAATCGGAAACAAAAACAAAAAAAAACCACAAGTGTTCCAGCGGTTCTGGTTAATAATTCACAATTTGGAAGTGTGTGTATGCATGCGTAACTAACAGGGTTATAAGGTAAAACTGATAGATATTGTTGCGTCAAAACTGTCAGAAGTCTGTATTTTCGGAAATTAGCGCAAGCCGTACCCGCATCTACGACACCACCTTAGCCCTCTGTTCCAAATTTGAACGTAACGAGCAGATAAGAGAGATGGCCATGCAGGCAATGCAACGCCTCATGAACCCCGAGGAATTTGCGGTCGCAGCGACCAGCAGCAGTAGAGTGGGACAGTGTCCCATTTGGGAAGTGGAAATTCGCAAATTTCTGCAGGGCAAAGGATGGCCCGTGTGGAGCGGTTTCTGTAATAATGACGACTCAGGTCCCGGAAGTATAGGGCATACTTGGTGGGAGAACATGAGTGAAATCCATAAGAAAAGCTTAGCGAAAGCGCGCAAGCCGATGGCAATCGTGTCCTGCATGGCACAATTGCGAGGCACAGAGGAGGTCGTCAGGACGCTCCGAAAAGAAATAGAGGGCATACATCGTATGGGTAAAATCGATGTATGCGAGATGGAAAAAGAGAACCTGGAATTGAAAAGGCAGTTAGAAGCCAAGGACGAAGAGGTGGCTGACGCCAAACGGGGTCACCAGTCTTGTCTGGCGCATTTAAGCAGTTTTCAATCCCAGTATGAGAAGGCTTATCAGGACACGCAGCGTGCCATCCTGGTTAAGAAAGAGATAGAGAAGCAGGTGGAGACGCTACAGAAGCAATGTAGTGATCTCAAGGCAGCCTTGAGAGCGCTCCACGCTGCAACCACGGAACAAAGGCAGAGTACCTTAGACCATGCAAAGTGCCGAAAGCAAATTGCAGACCTGCAAGCAATGCTTTCTGTCCAAAAGGGATTCCAAGACACCTTTGGGGAAAGTTTAGACCAGGAAGACGGCCCTGATTGGGAAGAACTGCAAGAGACAGCGCAGAGATATGTTCAGGGAGCATGTGCACAGGGAAAACCCCAAAGGAGGAGAGCACCCCCACCCCCCACACAGCAGGGAATACAGGCTCTCATGAACCCTGTAACAACCCACCGCACCGCCACAGCAGACGAGGCGGAAGTCTTATATTCCACCCCCCTCACAGTGACCCAATTACGGGACGCGTGTGCTAAAATCGCACCGTTCCTTCCCGCTTCAGACCCACACCATTTCTTTGCCACCGTCAAACACCAGGCGACCATGTACGGCCTGGATGAGAAAGAGCAGGTAAAGTTCACGGTCCTCAGCTTAGACCCATCGGTCGCAGCAGCCTTTCCCGACCCACAGAATGTAGGAGGAGGCACCCTTGCAGAAATGCATACCGCGATCCTGGGTGCGATCGGGTACAACCGGGGCGACCCCGCAGACGGTCTAAATAAGTGCAGACAGAAAAAGTCTGAACACCCCACAGCGTTCGCAGGACGCTTGTGGATTCACTTTGAAGCCGTTTTCGGAAATGTAGACCGTGCCCATTTGTCCGCAGACAATATGGCCAAATGGACCCGCACCCTTATCTCCCATGTCACGGAAGCAGGACAGAATGCCTGTAGTAATTATGACCCCTCGGAGGAGGCTCATAATGAGAAGTGGATGGTCAAAAGATTGTCCCGCGTTTGGGAACAAGCGGCTCACAGTAAACCCGCAGCTAGAACCCCTGAGGAAAACCAAGCCGCCGCAGACGTGCAGGCAGTAAGAACCACTATCCACAACCCCGCCTGGGTAAACGAGGGAAAGAGCAGCCCCCAAGCAAAACCGCAAGAATGCTACAATTACGGACAGTTGTGACATTTTGCCAAAGAATGCAATGGCCCTAAAAAGCCACAGAGAGCCCAACAGACAGGCACTCTCAATAAGAAAAAAGCAGAACCCAATCATAGCGTTAGCGCCCAGTCCGATCAGACAGATTTGACCGGAACGGACTGACGGTGTACAGGCTCCCCCAGCTGGGTCTGCGATACCCTTTGGGATAGGTCAGGACGACCCATAGTCGCAGCAAAGGTTAGGGGACAGCCGATCGAGCTTCTCTGGGACACAGGAGGGTCCCGCACAACCTTAAATTCCTCCACCCTTGGTGAGGACACGTGGCCCACCACAGCCACTATCACCCTCAGCGGTTTCACAGGCCACTCACAACAGGGACATATCACAACCCCTGTACCCATCCAAATCGGCACCATTAATACAAAACACCCCGTAGTGTTAGTCGACCTGCCCCCAACAGCAGAGCACATTTTGGGGATAGACTTCATGAATTCTCACCACCTCTCTTTCGATCCAATCAACCAGTGTGTCTGGAAGATGGCAAAATCTGCTATAGCCCCCGCAACACTCAATAGAGGGGATTATATGAACACAATTAGCGCAGTAGGCGAGTTTTGGTTCAACCCCACCACACTCAGCACGGACCGACAGGTTAGGGCAGTCCTGCAAAAGAACAGGGCAGCATCCACAACCCACAAACACGACTGTGGACGGATGACCGGTTCCGTACAAATAACAGGACCGGACCCAAGACCCCAAAACCAGTACGGATTTCCCCTAGAAGCAGAGGGAGAAATCCTAAAGGTCATAGAAAGCTTATTAGAGCAGGGCGTCCTGAGATCGGTAGCCTCAACTAATAATGCCCCGATTTGGCCAGTAAGGAAACCCGACGGATCATGACGCTTGACCATTGATTATCGGGAACTCAATAAAGTCACCCCCGTAGCAGCCCCCACCGTAGCAACAAGTCCCGAGACCATGCTCAAACAGGGACTCCATGCCCGACATTTCACGGTTTTGGACGTCAGTAATGGGTTCTGGTCCATTCCATTGGCAAAGGCGTGCCAGTACAAATTTGCCTTCACCTTTAAAGCACAGCAGTACACGTGGACATGCCTGCCACAAGGCTTCCACAACTTCCCCTCCATTTTCCACCGACAGCTGGCAAATGGATGAGCGAAATTTTCTCAGCCCGAATGCCTGGTACAGTATGTGGACGACCTACTACTGCAGACAGACACGAAGGAAGAACACATTGAGCTTCTGTGCGAACTCCTGGAATTACTACATTCCATTGGCTGTAAAGTCAACCCCAAAAAGGCCCAGATATTGGAAGAAAAAGTGATATATTTGGGTACAATTATCACACACGGCAAACGCGAGATCGAGCACAAAAGAATTTACTCGATCGCTAAACTGCCCCTTCCCCAACACGTTTCCGCCCTCCGGTCGTTTTTAGGACTGGTTGGCTACTGCCGAAACCACATTGACGGTTTCGCCAGCAAGGCCCCGCCCCTCTCAGACCTCCTAAAGAAAGGAACCCCCTGGGAATGGCTTCCGCAGCATACGGATGCTGTGGAATCACTAAAACAGGCGCTCATAGCCGCCCCCGCACTGCAAGTTCCCGACCCGCTTTCCCCTTACGCCGTAGAGGTAGCGACCACAGACCGCACCCTTTCAGCCGTGCTCCTGCAGGAACGGCACGACCAGCTAAGACCCGTAGCTTATGCCTCCCGAATTTTAGATGCTGTGGAGCAGGGATTCTCAGCCTGTGAGAGACACCTGCTCGCAGTTTTCTGGGCAGTCCAGTACTTCTCATACATTACCGGACTGAACCCCATCACCATTTTGACCGAGCACACCCCCACCCAACTTTTACTAGACTTAAAGACGGTACCGTCAGCCAAATCCGCGCTGCTAGGTGGACCCTTCTCTTACAAGGACGGGACATCACAGTAAAACGGACAAAGACTCACACATACTTAGCGGACAATCTACAATACCCCGGAACCCCCCATGAGTGTGAAATCATCTCGCCCCACCATAATACAGGCCCCTTTGTAGCTAAAACACCCCCCAGAAAACTAGCCACTCCTTCTCAGAACCCCCCTCACCCGGACACGTGTGATCCCATTAGGATTTATGTGGATGGATCATCCACAATCCTGGATGGGCAACGCATAACAGGTTGTGGGATTTATGTGGAGGATTTATGCGCCCACGAGGAAATCGCATTAAAATTACCCGGACACTTAGGCACGCAGGCAGCAGAGCTTGCGGCCATTGCTTACATTGTAGAGCACCCAGATTCCTTCCCCAGCCCAGCAGACATATATTCAGACAGTCTATACGTGTGCAACAGCCTCACTGAATTTCTGCCCCTCTGGGAAACAAGAGGATTTGTGAAAGGGAAGTTTCCAGCCTCATACGAGAGGTACAGAAATACAATAACCACACATGACGGTGTGGTGCTAAAGGACACCCTTTATGTAGTTCCTGAGCAGGATAGGAATCAAATAATCTGTTCATTCCATGATGGTCATGGACACCAGGGAATCGAACCCACCGCAGCCCACCTCAAACAGCTTTGTTGGTGGCATAATCTCAAAGAGGATGTTTCCCATTTCATTGAGAATTGCCTCATCTGTGCACAGAACAACCCAGATAGATATGCCAAAAAGGCACATCTCAGCCACACCCGACCCGTTAACGGCCCCTGGACTAACCTCCAGATCGATTTTATAGGTCCATTGCCCCCTTGCAGGAATGGCTATAAATATGTTCTGGTGGTCATAGACACTTTTACAAAGTGGGTGGAAGCATTTCCAGCCCGCACCAACACTGCGAAAACCACCGCCAAAATCCTAACCCACCACATCTTCACAAGATGGGGACTCCCCCGCAGTATTGAATCGGACCAAGGTTCTCACTTTACGGGACGTGTCATGCAGAATGTCCTCACGATATTTGGCATAACCCAAAAATTTCACATTGCGTACCACCCTCAGTCGAGTGGTATAGTGGAGCGCATGAATCGGACCCTAAAAACCACCCTTAGGAAAATGGTCCAGCAGAATAACACCACTTGGGATTCGGTCCTCCCCTTTGCGCTGATGTTTTTACGTAACACTATTTCCACCTCCACAGGTTACACCCCACACACCCTCATGACCGGACGCCCCATGAAAGGGACAGAGTACTTGTTGGGTTTAGATCTGACCAGCCCTGAAGTTACGGCCCTCACCCACGAGAAAGCCGTTGAACAATTACTCGCAAATATAAAAACGGCTCAGGTAGCAGCCGCTGTTAAACTGGGCACTAAAAGAAAACAGAGCAAGGCCCGTTTTGATAAGGCAGTACATGCAACGGAGTATAATATAGGACAAGAAGTGATGTTGTCTGTGTATAACCCCAGCACATTTCTGTCTCCGAAATACTCGGGTCCGTACTCCATTACGGATAAAGTAAGCCCATCGGTATACAAAATCAAATACCAAAATGGTAAGACTGCGTGGTTTCATATAAACCAGCTAAAAGCTTATGGAGCAGTCAAACCACGCCCACCACGTCATGCTTGACGCAGCAGACCAAACCCCGCCCACAGCCAACGTAACCACACCAACCCCTTCCACGTCCAGTCCAGACATGGACTCGCCCCCCGACTCCACCCACAAACTTTACACTCCGCCCCGGAACGCCCACAGACTGCAGCAACAGAGACAGCGACTGTGACTCGGACGACAGCCACAGCACGCCTCCCTACTATCCTGGCCCCACACCCAGCGACTCCGACTTCGACTGCAGTGATCCCTTCCTCATCACTTTCTTAAACAACCCACACCACCGACCACCGAACCACACGGACGACCCCGACTTTGTTCCCACCCAACTCGACCCAACTCATTGGCACCGCGACAACTCCTGCAGACTCGTCCGCAACGACGAGAGCGACCCCAACTCACACCACGCAGCCCTTTCCGCCCTAATTCACTCCAGAGTTTGGCACCCGGGAGAAGGTGACGACCTCGGGTCTGACTCCCAAGCCACCAACTCCTTTGCGACCCTGTTCGCAACAGAGAACTTAGGTGTCCACATGATGATTCAAAGGAGACACTTGGTGAAAAGTGTTGTCCTTCCTGATGGAGCCTGCAGGATGTTTTCCGTTGTTTGTATGTTTGTTTAATGTTGTTCGTCCGACATGAGAAATTTTCTCACACGCCCATTCTGCCAAAACCTCTGAGGACTTGCCTCAGAGACCCACCGAGACCAGACGCTTGTTCAGCGGAACTAGCTTTTCAGCTGATACTTGTTCGGGTATCAGACGCCCGATCGTAACTGCTCTTCTGATTTGACGGGAGATTCAGAACAGCAACCCCACCATGATGACTACATTTTTGCCCGTTCTTGTCGGTTGCTCAGGCAGTGGAGAAGCGGCGTGAGACCCGCCCTGCCTGGGGACCCCCCCCGTTGGTCAAAAACGCTGGGGTAGGGGACATACGGTATTGGTAGCCGTCCTACCCGGGGACTCCATCCAAATCTTACCCGTCGCGGCCCAAACACACCTCATTAGACCTTTTCCTTTCAAAAACAGGTTTATTTATTTAGGCAACCTTTGGATTGCCGCCAAATGCTATTTACATCCTAGAACATTTGGATGATAAACTTAGCACTGGTCCACCATTGGGAAGAGTGCCGTGTCCTAACATTTGTTTCGAAAAAAAATGGGGGAGAAGTCACATATTGTGACCAATTATAAGGGTTTAATTGGCCCCAAGAAGGATAGACACACTAACACACCGGATATTAAACCAAGGTAGTTACAGACACTATGCTTGTTTTACAGAACTCCAGAAGCTCCAGGACCGGAGAAAAACAGAGAACACAGAGAAAGAAAAGAAAGAGGACAACCATGAGGACTTCTTTCATCGTGCTCAACATCTTTTTGGACATTTGGTTGCGCGGGAACGCGGACCCCATTACTCCAAACCCCCCTGCCGTTAATGTTTCACTGCCCCGCAGTACCGAGGGCCCAGTCACCAGCCACGCTGCATTATCCTGGTGTGCCAAGTTCATAACTTGGTACTCCCTGTCGTACGTTATTGAGGCACTGTTAGCATTGGCCATACTCTGCTGTGCAGTACAGACTATGCGCCTCCGCAAGTGGAAAAGGAGAGCGTACCACGCTCGAACCCCGGTATATCGGATCCGATCCCCTATATTCAGTTATGACCAGACCCCAGACCCCCGCGACCTATGAAACCAGAATAATAAAACACGCACTTGCGTTTTTCCTGTCAATAAAAAGAAATGTATGATCCTGAGCTTGACTGCCAAGCCAGGAAAGAATAAATGGAATATTTTGATTGTTGTTGTATGTTTAGAGAGATAGGATTATGCAATGCTTGATGAGTGTTTTAGGTAAAATTAGAGGTTCCAAGTTTTTATTTTTTTAGATACATGCCCCTGCCTGACATAGCGCCCTCAAGAATTGTTTAGGTAAACGTTTGTGCAAAGCTAGGGTCAGAGTAGTGGCCATGTAGGAAGGGACCCCCCCCCCCCTCCCCTGGTCAGGGAACGGAAAGGACAAAATTTATGTGATCCTTCACGCTTCGCGTTAGGATCACAAGGAGGGTGTGTAGCCACCTAAAATGGCTGATTCCCTATTAATTTGGCCAAAACCCGATTTAAAATGGCTAACCGAAAAGGCTGATTGGAAAAGCAGCCAACAGGACACAAACGGACAGCTGCAGACAGAATAGAGTATTCAACTCTGGGGAAGTTGGCCCAGATCGATACTCAAGGCCATTAGCAGCACATCAACCCAGACATCTGCAGTTTAATCGGCTATCCCCGGGAACAATTGCAACATATTAGCAATTGAATGCTGGGCCAGACCTGTCGGCGCCTGCAGTGGCTGAAACAAAGACAGCTGAACGACCACCCCCCGATCGAGGAATCGCCCCGTTATTGGATATATCGAACCCAGTGATTGGGAACAAGTCCAATCACTTGGGGCTCAGGGTCAAGGGCCGCCCCGAGAGGCTGGATGCCCCGGGACCCTATAAAGTGAGGGGCCAAGTTCAGATCGCTCTCTCTCCCTTCTTCTCCTGCTCGAGACCTTCGCAAGAACATCAACCAGAAACTGTAAGTTTGACTCCAGCGATCGCTACCCGATAAAGATTCCCAGCCATTGACCTGTATCAGCCTTTTTGAATCCCGTGGGCCAGATCCGATTCGATAAGCCTTTCGTTTCCCTGACCTGGTGGGCCCTTCCTAAAGTTAAGTATTGGCCAGTAGTGGTAGGTTTCTATATAGATAGTAGGATTATTGTGTAAGCATTACTTGTAATACATAATAAATGACCGTTGATTTCAATCTTACTAAGTGGTGTGCTGACTTATTAATCATAACTTGAGCTTGAACCACGTGGCGGTATCAGAAAGATACCTGGCGACTCGTGAGCAAAGGTGACAGAATTAGAGCTAATAAAACTAAGGCTAATAAGAGCAACAGAGCCCCCGAGGGGGGAAGCGGTGATGAGGCGGTTCCTGGATAGGTTGGAGTTTCGAACGTGGAGGAGGGTCGGGTGCAGGGCCTGGAGGCCCCGATTGGGTTGCGTGAGGTGATGGATGGCATGGGGGCGATGCAGACAGGGAAGGCCCTGGGTATTGAATATGATAAAGACTGAGGTGTTCCCGATCAATACCAGAGGGCAGGAAACGAGGTTGGGGAGCTGCCGTTCGGTGGGGACGAGCTTTAGATACCTCAGTATCCAGGTGGTCCGAGCTGGCCTCAGCTGCATATACTGAATTTGGCTCGATTGGTGGAGTGGATGAAGGGGGATTTTAGGAGGTGGGATGTTTTGCCATTGTCGTTGGCAGGACGGGTGCAGACAGTTAAAATGACCCTGCTGCCTAGGTGTGTGCTCGTTTTCCATAAACTTCCCATCTTTGTCCCTAAGTCGTTTTTCAGGAAAGGTAACGGATTGATCTCAGAGTTTGTTTGGGTGGTGAAGGCCCCGCGGGTACGGCGGGATTTTCTGGATCGGGTGAGGGGGAGGGGTGACTGCCGTTTCCCAATTTAATTAATTATTATTGGGCTGCGAACATTGGGATGGTGAGGAAATGGGCTGTGGAGGAGAGGTCGGTTAGGGGACGGGTGGAGACGGCATCGTGTAGGGCGACGTGTTTGAGGGCTTTGTTGTTGGCGCCTCTGACGTTCTCGCCGGCCAGGTATTCCATTAGTCCAGTGGTGGTGTCGGCTCTGAGGGTGTGGGGGCGATGAAGGCAGCACTCGGGGTTGGAGGGCATGTCATTGTGGGCACCTATTTGTGATAACCATAGGTTTGTGCCAGCGAGACTGGATGTGAGGTTCCAGGGTGTGGTGGCAGGCGAGGATGGAATATGTCGGGGACCTGTTTATTTGGGGAAAATTTGCGGGGCTGGAGGAGTTGGAGGAATTGTTTGAGTTGCCTAAGAGTCAAGACTTAGGTTCCTGCAGGTTTGGGATTTTGTGAGGAGAGAGGTGCCGTCTTTCCCGGGGTTGCTGCCTCCGGTGCTGCAAGATAAACCTCTGTCGGGGGCTGAAATAGGGGAGGGGAAGGTTTCGGGTATTTACAAGGAACTGATGGAGTGGGAGGGTGCCTGGGTGGAGGATGGTAAATGCAAGTGAGAGGAGGAGTTGGGAGAGGAGCTGGGGGCTGGGACATGGGCTGAGTTTTGCAGAGGGTGAATGCGACCTCGTTGTCTGCAAAGTTAAGCCTCACCCAGTTTAAAGTGGTGCACAGGGCCCACATGATGGTGGCGAGGATGAGCAGGTTTTCAGAGGGGGTGGAGGATAGGTGTGGGCGGTGGGTGCAAGGGGGGGGCGTGGGCCGCGAACCATGTCCACATATTCTGGGTATGTCCAAGATTGAGGGGGCTCTGACAGGCGTTCTCGAATGTGATGCTGAGGTTCTGGGGGTGAGGGTGGCCCCGAGTCCGGAGGTGGCAATATTTGGGCTGTCAGGAGATCCGGGAGTGCAGGGGGGGGGAAGAGAGGCCGGTGTATTGGCCTTTGCCTCCCTGATAGCCCGGAGATGGATTTTGTTCTGTTGGAGGGACCCGGAGCCACCAAAGGCAGGGGTGTGGGTGAGCGACTCAAGGAAACTATAATTTAATGATCTTAACCTGTCGAACTACGCCAGGTTTGGGGGAAGCTTAGTTGATGAATCAAGTCCTGGCGCAATACGACAAGTTGTAAGATTTGTAATATTTGTAGACTGTGTTAAGTTGTTTGATTCCTTGTATTATTCGACTGTGTAAAGTTGAAGGAATTTATATCATCTCTGCTATTCGGTTATCAGTAGCACTTTGCGAATACTGGAACTCAGCAGAAATTTGCAGTATAAACTCCTCAGGTGCCAAAAAGAATTGTTTTATTTGTAGTCGCTTGATTACAATTTGAAAGTCATTTAAAAGGCAATTCGTAGACAATTCGAAGCTTTCAGAGAATTACAGACATTATCTTTCTTTGCTTAGGCAGACAGCTCGAAAGTAACTTTTTAAAGGTCAAAGTCTGGCAATGAAACATGAAGAGAGAGAGAAAGCTAATCTTCAGCTAAACTCAAACTCAAAGTCAAAAGTGGACTAACATCACTGACACAGACTGTTAGACTGACAACCCCCAAAAGACATAAACTAAAATGGAGACTAGAATCAAAGGCAAAAACTGACTAAACTAACAGAAAGACAAAACTTAAGCACAACACACCTTCAAAGACAATAAAAACACAGACAACACACGAAAAACTAAACACTAAAACAAAACTTACAAAGACAATACTCACAAAGACAACAAAACCCCAACCTAACCTAACCTAAAATGGCCGGGAGAAACTTTTTAGTTATACACTTTCATATCTGTCTTAAGTCGTCTAATTACACCCCAATATAATCCTAATTGGTTTGGGTTAGACTCAAACACATTTGATTTGATGGCAAGCCGTCCATCTTCAATGTGCAACATCAGCTTTTCTGACCCAGCTGTTATCTGCATTGTGAACAATGTTGCTGTGTATCCAGTCCCTGTCCTTGACAATTAGCACAAGACAGTGTCAAATTATCTTGCAACTGTGCTTTTTTTAATGTCACACAGTTTTTTTGAAAATATGCATTTGCTAGAACAATGGACTTCAGTAAAAGTGAATTATGCTGTATAAATGGGTATTAAAAACTGGGGCTCAACATTTATGCTTAAACAACTATCTTTTACCTATACTAGTTGTATTTGAAATACTTGGCTTCTACAGTCGGCCCTTTGATAAATCGAAAAATTGAGATATATCAGGAAAGATTAAAATACATCATTAATGCGATAGGATAGGTAAAAGCGCAAAGAATCATTGCAGTTTTAAACAATAAAATGGAATTAACATTGCAACAGGCATTTCAAAATAATTATTATAATTAATAAATTAATCAAATTTGATCACATTGGTAATTAATAATAACTTCATGTAAAATTATTATACAATAAAAGTTGAACATATGATCTAGTAATAAATGGTAAAATTATTATCAAAATTGATGTCAAGTCTTTGACATCTTCTGGATAATACACAAAAGCTTGTTGAAAGGGTTAATTTTCTTACAGAGACAAAAAGAGGCGTATAGCTTGGAATGATGCCATTCGCATCTTTAAACTTTTTTTTGTCACTCAAATGGACTGGGAGTAAAAGTTGGATTGCTGCCAAATTCCCGTTATCAAATTTCTTTGAACGATATGTTCTTTTGACTTTTAATCAAAGATTGTTGGGTTTTTTTTTAAACCAGCTTCCACATTGTTTGAAGTTTTAATTTCCAGGCTAATTTTAAACATTTATTTTAAAATATCAAATACAATAACTTATTAAATATATAACTGAACCAATCTTGTGCTGTATCTTGATTTTCTGTAGATGAATTTGCCGATTCTGTTAAAGGAAACACAGCTAACAAGATATGTTAATTTCTTTAAATTAAGAAAGCAACGTTCAGAATGACAGTTTTCTTAAGTTGACAGTTCTTGGCAACTTTTTAGCGATACATTGAGGGTTCTTTAGCTGCTTTGATGGCAGCCGTTCTCTTCTGCGTAAGTTCCCTTTTTCGTTTGGAAATTTTCTGTCCCAAGTAAACATCTTTCTGGGCAATTTGTGCTTTGTGAAAGCTAGCTTTGCGACTGTTAGTACTGAGGTGGTTCAAGACCATCCGTAAATCTTTGTCATGATCATCTTTATTGATAGAGGTTATCAGAACATCATCTTCATATTGGATAATGGTGGAAGGCCGAACAGGCAGTTGCCTGAGATGATTCTGTAAAGCCATGTGGTAAACAGTTGGGCTATTATGATACTGTTGTTGATTAACTGTAAAAGCAAACCATGGTTGTAGTTGCTTAGCCAGTGTTGCTGACCAGAAGCCAAACTGGGTGTGTCTTGTTGGTACGTGTTACATGGTTGACCATGAGGTGGAAATGTATTGTAGTGAACATTGTCTACTTCATTATCATCTCTCGAATCCATCCGTTGTTTTTGATAGCATTTTGCCATCTAGTGTCCTACTCTACCACAGGAAAGACATTGTGGTATTTTCTTACGTGATTTTAATGGAGCAAGGGTACATGTTTGTTCTAGCGCTGGTGGTGAAATTGTAGTTACTGCTGATATTCCTGCAGGTGCTGCAACAGCTGCCGCTGGAGCAGCAGGTAACATGGGCTGGATTTGAGCAATAGGCTGCATTTGAGCAGCTGCAGTGTTAAAAGTTGCCTGATTGTGCAAACCGCGATCTATCTGAATGCATCGGTCAACTATGTCTCGGTATGTGCCAACTGTGGCCCAAGCTGGTAAAACCAAATTCAAGGCAGCAGAAACTCCAGGTTTAACACCGGCTATAAAAGCCGTTTTTAATGGACTTAAAGTGCTTGCATCCCATGTGTCATTTTCCTGGTCGAGTGTCATCCCTGAATATTCCATCCAAGTACGTAAAAATCTTTCCTCAAAATCCTGAATATCTTCATTCTTTTTTTGAAAGCAAGCTGTGATCTTAGACCAATTGGTCCTCGGGGGGCGAAATTGTAATAGCCAATTCTTGATTGTTAGCCAACCAGCTTCTAAATTTTGCAAATCGTCTCCAAGGGCAACTTGTACTTCATTTCTAAGGGTTGAACTTATACGAGTACCTAGCATGATAGTCAGAATTTGTACTCCATCAAATGGGTGGAGACTGTAAATGGCTTGTAATCTGTGAATTCCATCCCATGTGGTCTTACCACCCTTTTTAGGGTGTGGAAGACCCTTGGACCATTCGTCAATTTTAGAAGGATCAATTTGTTCATGAACCCATTGGTGGTCAAATATGTTTCTAGTGATAGTTTCACCATCTTCTTCTATTTTTTTGCTTCCAACTCTAACCTGTTTGCGTTTTAAAGGGGCTAGTCGAATTGCTTTAGTATTTTGTATTGTAGGAACACTATCTTCGTCTGATTCATCCGACAGAGAAAATGATTT